>NW_027530974.1:10474053-10475313 GCF_008692635.1 Crocuta crocuta
AGGTAGCATTCTTCAAACACAGTGTCATGCAGAGTGGTACACAGCGCTTCTACAATGGTTTGTAAAAATGTACGCATTTATTGCAGAATTTATTTGGAAAGTATTACTTCAAGTTAGGGTGCTTGGGAAATTGTCCCATAAATATTTATTGGAGATTATATATATACAACTGTGCCTTACATGATAACCTTATTTGGCTTACTAAAAATTTCTGTATACTAAGACTAAGTCTCTTTACTTTTTAAACGTAAAGACAAAAGTTTATGGGTCACCAGGCACAGATATTGATGAATTTGATATTTCCATTATTTTTCTTAATTTGTAAATTAATTCCAAGGTGTGCCAGTTCAGGAGAGGAAAACAAAATTGGTTTCCTCGATCGCTTACATGCGTCAAAGGGCTATGAGGTGTAATGTACTTGCTTATTTGTTAGATAAAAATAAGTAATTTGTGATGAGTATCAGCTATAAGCCAAGTATTATTCTAAGCATTTGCCCTTGTTGTCTTTTCTCAGAAATCCCATGCAGCTTTGTAAGGGCGCAGGGAGGGGGTGTTTTCTTACCCATTTCACAGATGAGGAAGCTGAGATTTAGGGGCTAAAGGAACTTGTCCAGTATCATAGAGCTAAGAAGGGGTGGACCAGGATTTGAACCCTGGAAGTTTTTAACCACCACACGATTATCTCCTGCATGTGAAAACTACAGTCTGGCACAGAGAGAAAAGCTCTGTGTTCAGGCTTTCCCGGGATAGAATCCCAGCTTTCCACATCTTGGCCAAGCGGCCCAGCAGAAGTTAGACCTTGTCATGCCTAAGCTTTTTGGTAGGTACTTAATGGGGGAAACATGTGAATATTTAGTTTTATTGCCTATGTGGTGGCTGCTCCCCCCACCCTCCATGGTAGCAGTTACTTGCTAATGTGCATTGTTATTCGTAATGTTAAAATATAGGCTAGTCATCAAAATCTTATTGTTCTGTTTGGAAACAACAGAACAAAAGAGGAGTAAAGGCTATGATTAAAGTAATATGGAACCGCTTTACAGAGAGCCTTTCAAATATGGATCAGTTTACACAGCAGGATTTGTCAGCCTCGGCTCCAGGGACCCCTGGGGCCGGATCATTCTAGGTTGTGGAGGCCGTCCTGTGTGTCAGCAAGGTGTTTAGCAGTGGCTCTGGCCTCTACCCACTAGATGCCAGCTGTGTTTCCCCCCCACCCCAAGTTGTGACTCCCAGAAATGTCTCCAGACATTGTCAGATGAAGTT
>NW_027530974.1:10475442-10489982 GCF_008692635.1 Crocuta crocuta
GGCGGGGGGGGGACCAAATCATCCTCCGGCTAAAAACCACCACTAGAGATATGTAGGGCTTAACCAAGTAAGCAAGTGTAGTGTAGTTGTGGAGCGTGCTGAGGACTTTGGTGGAAAAGACCACGCTGCCCTAAGCAAGAGTAATGTGAGGGAGCAGGCGGGCTGCTGCGGCAAGTGTGGCTGCACAAGGAGTGGGTGTTGGCCAGCAGGGAAGGGCAGGAAAGGACACGGAAGCCCGTGCAGAGGCTGTGGCAGAGACTGCAGTGAGCGGCGAGGGCCTGGACCAGTTGCTGGAGGTGGACAGCTGGGCGAGGCTTCTGCAGAGAGAATCAGAGGGTTTGGGGTTTGCTGACAACGAAGGGTAAGGAACAGCGAGGGTCGGAGTGGATGCTGGCCAGTCTGCAGGACTGACTAACTCACCGACCCAGCGAACCCTCTGCATGTCAGCTCCGCCGAGCCTGGAGTCACATGTGTTTCTCAGCAAAGTGAGAAATGACTGAATGTCCCGGACCTTTGTGAATATTGGCAGCCACGACTCATGTCTGTGACTTCCTGATGAGTGCACATTTAAAACTGGAAGGATTTGCCTTGTTGTACGGGTGAGATGTGACCTTGGGAGATGGGCGCTCTCCCATCTCTGTCAGAGGCCTTCCTCCGGACACGCTGCTGCTCCTTCCTGGTCCCCACTCCTGCCCGAGCTTGTCCCGCTTTCTGTCCTTCGCCCCCGAGCTTTCTCCTCAATGCATCCGCTTGTAACGTAAATGGATTTTTGGACGTCACATGATTGTCTTGCTTTTGAGTCACGGTTTTGAAATGTACACGTTGCTTAAAGCAGCGCATCTATAGTGGGCACCGCAAATCTGACAGATGGTCAGGACACAACTTCCTGGACCCTTTCTGGGGCGCAGCCTTCAGGGAAACCTGACGGCGCTTCTCTCCTTATGTAGCAGGTGACCTCGACGGGCTGCTTTCTGAGGCCGTAAGGTCATGTGAGTGTAACTTAATGATCTTTTGCTAACGCTCACAGGTAAAATCACTAACTGGAGTTGTAAAGTGCTAGTATTACAAGATCGTCACGCCATTCACCTCAGCAGTGATGATCAAAATCGCCCCCACCACCAAAATTATGTTGCCGAAACAGTGGGTAAGCTGAGTGTGTCTGTCAGTAAGGGAGAAATTTCCTCTTTGCACCAGAACCGAGGCTTTTCAGTCCGTAGGTCCGGCCAGAGGGAAGGCAAGCAGGAAAGAGACGAGAGAGGCTACCTCTCCGGACAGCTGAGTGGGGTCTTCGTTTTTTGGTTTTCCCCCCACCCCCAAATCCTCACTCCAGGTCTGCTGATCAGCTAGCTCAGCTGCTGGTTGCCATATTTTCCTCTAGGAGAAGGACTTTTTAAATCCGATTTTCCATCCCGAGTCATCTTCCCCATGGGCCTTAGTCTGTTCACTCTGACGGACATGAATTCAACCGCGTCTGGATGCGTGATGTGTTTCTGGAGGTGTGCGCATGCCGTGGGGATGGGGTTCCTATCGTGAGGCCGCTTCAGCTTTGCAGAGATGGAAGAGAGACTTCCACGGAATAGAGAATTTAAGGAATAAATGAGCCCACTAATGATGGCAAACAGGATGCTGTGCAATGCCACGGAAGAGGTACTTCACTACAGACGGTGGTACGGAATGAATCCAGTTCTGTGCGATGTAGAAGAATGTAAGAAACTCCCTCTTCTGGATCAGGGAGAAGTGTCTAAAAGTTGGGTTTCAAGCTTGGTCACGAAATACGGGTGAGGTCTGACTAAATACTGGGGGCCAGGGTGATAGAGTGACTGTGGCAGACCTTTGCCTTGGACTTGATGACTTTAGCATGATTTGATACAAGCATGAGGACTGCAGCCTGACACACACACGTATTTAATGCAGGAGGGGGGGTACCCTTGGTGCACACTAGAGTGCCCCCTGTTGGGGCTCAGGAAAGAGCCACAGAGCCTGTGGTGTTGCAGATCACACATGGAAGAGGCATTGCCAGCCCAGGCAGGACACCATTTTGACGTGCATAGATACACAGAGCGGTGGTGCGGCAGTCTAGTCGCATGGACGTGGCACAGTTGTGTGAGAGGCGTTGTGCGCAGTTTACGTTTTGGAGGCGGTGTGCCCAGATTCACACCTGGCACTTCTCATTAGCTCTGCGCAGTCGGCTTCTGTCTTCCCACAGTTCACTCCTCTGTAAAGTAGAGGTCAAGGGCACTTCCTCCCTCCCAGCTAGGTTTTTTCCTGAGGATTGAATGGGTTGGTGCACATAAAGTCCTTGCTACAGTGCCTAGCACCCAATGGACACTTAATGTTTTAGCTCTTTCGGAGAGCTCTTTCCCCAGTAGGGTCTGAAGGAGGATGAGGGCTTCTGGACAGGCGTGAAGGAAGCGTCTGTAGAGGCAGTTCTCAGGGGTTTGAAATGGTGGGGGGGGGAAGGCAAGCCAGTGGTGTGGGCATCCCTAAAAGGCAGTGTCACTCACAGAGGTGGGATTCTAATGCTGGGTTGGAACAGATAACTTGTGATCTCTCCGTCAGGTTAAAAAAATTTTTTTTAACGTTAATTTATTTTTGAGAGACAGAGCGTGAACAGGGTAGGGCAGAGAGAGAGGGAGACACAGAACCTGAAGCAGCTCCAGGCTCTGAGCTGTCAGCACAGAGCCCGACGTGGGGCTTGAACTCATGAATCGTGAGATCATGACCTGGGCTGAAGTCGGCCGCTTAACCCACTGAGCAACCCAGGTGCCCCGATCTTTCCATCAGTTTTAAAAAATGTGTATGTGTGTCAGTCCTGTTTTGCTAGTTTATTTGCCATATGTTGTAGGGAGTTGGAAAAAAGAGTTAGCCTTATTAGTTATCCGAAGTAATTACATCATGGCGATCTCTCAGGGTTTACAATATTATAGTTTTAAAAGGGCTATACGTTTTCCTAAGTTTAGTTATATTTTATTTTGTTTTCACCATGATTTGCTTAACTCGGTCTGTAATAATACAGTAGCCTCTAAAGCAAATGACAACAATCAATGACTACAAAGCTATCTTTGGCTCGACTAGATCAGATCCATACATATGAAGTTACAAGCCTAATTGCTGTTATTTTTGGCCAGAGTCCTTGCAAGTGTGGGAGGTAGCCAAGTACTTCCTTTGTGGGAAAAAAAATGACATTTGTTCATTGTTTCAACCGTGATGATTGCTTACAGCATGAGTTGCGTGTGTGTGTGTGTGTGTGTGTGTGTGTGTGGTTGAATTGTAAAGATGTAGATTGAGAATTTGATACATTGTCAAATCTATCGTAAATACTTACTCAGAAACACTTAAATGTACTCAGGGCCCAATGCTATCATTATCTTAGATGCTATTACTCAATAACAGTGAAGACTAATGAATGGAGGACATATATGTACATATATATACATGTAAAACGGCATGGTGGGTATATTTCAAATAAGGTAACATGTATATACCCAACATATATATAATACAAACACATACGTACATCATCCATTAAATGCAGCTACATACACAAGCATATAAAATTATATGAACTGTGATTTGATTGTTCAGGCTAATAACCTCAAACAATAATTTGAGTTTATTTTCCTAATACACAATTTAATGTAATCAGAAGATTTGATGATATATATTGTGTTATTCATTTAAAAATCAATTTAGGGAATTGCTTTCTGAGTATGTTGGCCAATAATAAAAAGCTAACTCTTTTTTGAAAATTTTTTGTAATATATGTGTGTGTGTATGTTTTTTGTTTTTTTTTTTTTTTTTGAGAGAGACTGAGCATGAGCAGGGGAAGGGGCAGAGGGAGAGGGAGACACAGAATCCAAAGCAGGCTCCAGGCTCTGAGCTGTCAGCACAGAGCTCAACGCGGGGCTCAAACCCACAAACTGTGAGATTGTGACCTGAGCCAAAGCCAGACGCTTAACCTACTGAGCCACCCAGGCGCCCCAAAAGCTAACTCTTAAGTTCATGATTGACCATTACCTCTGCGGATCATGCGGTGGACCAGCTGTATATTTCTGCACTTCTTCACCATTTTGTACCTCTAGTGACCTAAATTACTCAGAAGTTAATACCTTTCACATTAAAAATTAAGGCATAGAATATTAGTAACTGGAAATAGTTGTATTTTATATATTTTCATCTCTATCTCTGTGAAACTGTGAAAGTTGGGGAATTTTTCTCATACAACTTCTTGAGCGGAAAGCTACTTTACGGTGGGATCGTTTAGTCACAGCACAGAAAAGATAATAAGGACTGTTTAAAAGATGTAGCGGATCTTAACTTTGGACATTTTGTAAGGTTATTTTTCTTGGAGTCATCAAATTTGAATTCTTCCATGCTCTTGAGTAGCTTTCTACAGTGTCAAATGGTTAGGAGTGGCAGCATTTGTCGGATGCCAATGTCCAGATTATTGGGCAGTTGACCTGCTGTGTGTCCCGCTCTGTGCTTGGGACTCAGGGGCGGTTAGCACCCACCTGGCCTCTGCCTTTGTGGGCTGCTGGGCTAGTGAGGAGGCCATCACTCACAGTAAAATGAGCTGACTGCTACGGTGGGGACAGCAGAGAGGGGTCAGATGTTACAGGAGTGCCTACATATCAGAGGCCCCTAACTAGGTCCTGACGAACTACAAAATGCTAGGGTGTGTTTGGTTCATTTCAACTCTGATTCCCTCCTTACAGATGGCATCTGTAGTTGGTGAATAAACTTGTTAGACTTTGTCTGTTTTCACCTTCCTTCCCTCCCTCCCCTCTACCGCCTACGTAAAATTTTTCAAATCCATTTACCTTCTGATTCTTGCTGCTGAGGGAATTACCCTTTGGCACAGATGCAAATTGGACTGTTTTGAGGTAGAAAAACAGACTTTTTACATGACCTCTGAATATTGTGACTAGCATGTTGAAGTGAGTAAGTTAAAGGGAAGTGTAAGAGATAGTGTGTTGCAACGTATGACGGTTTGATTACCATGTGGCAAATGTTAAAGTATGCCAGTTTGCAAAGAGGAAACTGACATGAAATACTTTGGAAACATGGAATAATACAGAGTTTGGGGGAGAATACTGAAACAAAATATGAAAGCATGAATATATATTTAATATGTATACATATGGATAATGTATACATAATACATATGGAATATGTATACATATGGGTAATACGCATACATGGAGTATATGTATTTTTAAATTTTTTAAATGTTTATTTATCCTTGAGAGGTAGCATGAGTGGGGGAGGGGCAGAGAGAGAGAGGGAGACACAGAATCCAAAGCAGGCTGCAGGCCCTGAGCTGTTAGCACAGAGCCCGATGAGGGGCTCTAGCTGGGGAACTGCGAGACCATGACCTGAGCCGAAGTCGGACGCTTAACCAACTGAGACACCCAGGCACGCCTATTATATGTATTTTTTAAACATGTCAGTAAGCACTTACATACTTAGGGAATTGAGGCATTCCCAGTTTTCTGGGTTTTTTTTTTGTTTGTTTTTTTTTTTTTTTTGATCTGGCTATCCATGCTTATACATGTGCATGTATATAGCTTCATACATGCACGTACATTTAAATGAGTGAGTAATGCAGCTTCCTGCCCCTGTTCTGGTAAAGAACCTCTCACTCTGAGAGGTAGCCACTCTTACTAATTTCTTTGTCACTTTTTCATAAACGTTTATGCCAACATGGCAACATCACTGCATAAAATATGCTGGTCTGAACCGCTGATGCTTTTTAAATTTGGGATTCTTTGACTTCAGGAAGTCATCACCCAAATCCCCACAGTTATAAACTGAAATTGAAAGCAAAAGCCATGCTGGTAGGGAAACATCTACTGGTGAGCTGATGACTGATAAAATTTGGCTCCCCGCAGATCTCCTGCAGTATTTTAGGTTCTCATCTATTCCCATTCGGTCAATGTCTTTGTCAGTTTATTGCTGATCTTTAAAGTTTTCTCACTCATAATAGTATTATTCACAGAAGATATATATTTGAAATAGTATGAGAGGAAAGTACTTTCAATTTTCTCTAGTGACTAAACATGCCAAAACACAGACCAGAATCTATTAAAAATAAACATAAAGTCTAGACTCCTAATTCCAAATCTGTATGTCCAGCCTCAACCAGTCTATAGTGTTCTATTTAGCCTCCTTTCAAGTATCTATCCTTGAATAAGGGAATAAGCCCTTATCCCCTCGGACTCTTGTTCCAAACTCATATCATGCGTGCAAATGGACTGCTTCCCTCTCTCCAATAAGCCACATCTGGTTCTTTTTTCATTTGTTCACTTGGTAAATGACCGGTGGATGCTTCAATGTTAGTAGAATGCTTGCTATGTCATATGTGCGTGTTGCTAGGTGTGGATAGATATGGGGGAGAGTGAGTCATTTGCCTCTATGACGCGCGGATTGGCACCCCCAGTCACCCCGCCAGCAAACCTGAACCTTCCATGTCATTTGAGACGCTCTGATGACTTTCCTGATATGTTACCTTCTCACCACGTTCTCCTTTCACCCTGCATACTTACTTTCTGCCCCGCCACACTACCTGCTCGCTGAGCCCCACACGTGGCATATTCCTGCTTTCTACATGTTCTTGCCTCCCAGAAGCTTGTTCACTTCCCCAGAACTTACATGAACTCATGCTTTGCCAGTAGATGTTAACAGGATGAAATAATTTATAATCTATTTAAAAAAGCACTTAAAAAAGAGAGGATGCGCTCAGTTTCTCGAAAGATTGCCATAGCTGATAATGTACTTGTTATTTGTAATGTGTACTAGAAATTAGGTTGGGAGCAAACCATCTATTTCAGTTTTGTGTTTTTTAAAAAAAAGAATCATTTCAGGGGCGCCCGACTGGCTCAGTTGGTTCAGCATCTGACTCTTGGTTTCAGCTCAGGTCATGATCTCGCGGTTTGTCAGTTTGAGTACTGCATCAGGCTTAGTGCTGATGGTATGGAGCCTGCTTGGGATTTACTCTCTCTCCTCTGCACACGCTTTCGCTCGTTCTCTGAAAATAAATAAATACACTTAAATTAAAATATAATAAATCATTTTGTATTTTAAGACTTACTTGAAATAATATGAAATAGCTTGAAGATACTAAGATCAGAATTGGATGAGTTCATTATTTAGGGGATGACCTTGGGCTTGGGGGCATTTTCAGATGAGTAAATATTTTTATCATATATTTTACTTCTGTTTATATTATAAACCCTTTAAGACACTGTTTCTATCTTTGCTTTAATGGTCAATTGTCCTTAACAATTTAAGGAGGGAAAACCATAACCCACCTTCTGTCTTATAAATCAGGAGTTTGCAAATTGTTTTGGAAAAGGACCAGACAGTAAATATTTTAGGCTTTGTGGCCTCACACAGTCCCCATCACATATTCTCCTTCTCCTCCCCCACTTTTTTTTTTAACACTTAAAATAATGCACACGCCTTACAAAAACTGAATGTGGTCTAGATATGACATATGAGCCACAGTTTGCCGGCCCCTCCTATAGATAACATGTTATCTGTTACCATTTCCCTTCCAGTCTAAATCACCACTTTTAGCATTGCTAATAATATTAGTAACAGATTTTCTCAACCTTTGTTTAACAGCTGAAAGTCTTCATTTGCTTTCCTGTTTGCAGGATAAGTTTGCTAAACATCGTATTCTAGTTTGACATTGTTTTCTCTTCTTCATTTTAAGATCTGNGGACTTGCCTTATATCTTTCTGTTTGTGTTCATCCTCCTTGGAGTTCACTGAGCTTCTTGGATCTGTAGGTTGATGTGTTCAGTCAAATTTGGGAACCGTTCAGCCTTTACTGCTTCAGCTGTTCTTTCTTCCCAGTGCTCTCTCCTCTCCTTCTGGGACTTGAGTTACATACACATTACATTATTTGGTACTGTTCCATGGGGTGTTGAAACTATGTTATTTTTCAGTTTTTCCCCTCTTTCTGCTTCAGTTTGGATAATTAAAATTTTTAAAAATTTAATGTTTGTTTATTTTTGATGGAGGGGAAGGGCAGAGAGACAAAAGGAGACACAGAATCCAAAGCAGGCTCCAGGCTCTGAGCTGTCAGCACAGAGCCCAACACGGGGCTTGGACTCACAAACCGTGAGATCGTGATCTGAGCTGAAGTTGGACCTTAACTGACTGAGCCACCCAGACACCCCTGGATAATTTCTTTTGACTTATCTTCAAGTTCACTAATTTTTTCTTCTGTAGCCTTTCATCTGCTCTTAATACCATCTGGTGAATTTTCCCCCCAGATGCTGTATTTTTCTTGATATTATTTCTGCTGTTTATTAGAATTTTTATATATATTCTGAAATTCCTCTACTATTCATTCTTTACAAGATTCACCTTCTTTTTTTCGACCTGTAACTTTTTTGGCATATATTATAGTTCCTTTAAATTCCTTGTCTGCTAATTACAACATCTTTGTCACTTATAGGTCTGATTCTTTTTTCTGCCTTCTCTAAGTGTAACAATTTCATGATTCACATGCCTCCTAATTTTTATTGTATAGAGAGCAATGTGTGGATGCATTCTAGAGGTGGGGATTCTCTTATCTTCATCTGAAGATTGTTGAGTTTTGTACTGGCAGACAGTTAAATTACTATCAGGTCTTCTGAAATTTGTGGAGGCTTTTCAGAGTAGGTATGTTTCTTTTTTTTTAATTTTTAAGTTTATTTATTTATTTTGAGAGCAAGAGAGAGTATACATGCGGGAAGGAAGAGAGAGAGCGGGCACCATCAGCACAGAGCCCTACATAGGCCTTGAACCCATGAACATGAGATCATGACCTGAGCCGAAATCTAGAGTCAGTCTCAACCGACAGAGTCCCCCAGGTACCCCTCAGAGTAGGTCTGTTTCATTTGCCTTGAGTCTAGGATGTGATGTTAATCGTAAGGCATGGCCTACTGGGATTTCATTGGAAGTGAGTTCCAAATTTGGTGTCCTCTGTGTTGATACTGATAGTTACTGCTCTGTAACTTTGCTCAGCTCTTTCGGCCCACCCTTGGGTTGCTTTCTCTTAGGTTCCTCAAAGTCTTACCCTCCATGCAAGCAGCTTAGGAGTCAGCCAAGGATTTGAGGGGCTTGTTCACAGACTCTAGGCTCTTCTCTGGGTCTCCCTCTCTTCCGGGATTTCCCTCTGCCCTCAGTGTCCAGCTCTTTGCAGCAGTTCCAACCTTGACCTGTGTCTCCCCAGCCCAGTGTGATGGCTGCCTTGTGCTCGAGCCACACCCTTCAGGGACTGGTGATTGCCCCTGGGGAACCACCATTGAAACCTGGATCTTCCCTTGTTTGGTGCTTCCCCTTCCAGGGTCAGATCCTATCCGGTTTCTGCCTGCTTTTGGTCACTCTCCAGTACCTTTCTTTTCATTGTTTACTTAATTTCTTGTGCACACTTTTACTGTATTGAAAAGAGAGTTAGTCCCATATAAGCCACTTTGCCGTCACCAGAAACCCTAAAGAAGTAGGTAATAAATTCTTGCTGTTAATGGAGGAGTTTTATAATATGAGTAAGATGGTTACCTAACGACTTAAGAGACTCTGGGAAGCTTCCCCGGTTGGCATGGTGGAGGTTTAAGATCGTCCTTGGATCCCTTTTGGTCCCTGAGTTTGGTGTCCTAGGTTGATGGGCAGCTGGTTGTAGGTGAGCCGGGGGAGGGTCTTGGCATACGGCACTTCCCAGTGCACACTGTTGTACGCAAACGTAGATGGATTATGGGCTGAACACACACTAGGAGAGCTTTGCTTCCTGTTCTTTTTCCCTTTTGCTTGTGGGAGGTTGTCACTTTTCACCCTATATTGTAGGTACTAATACAGTAATATGTTTTCCTCAGTTCATATATTTTCATCTCCGCTAGAGCCTGGGCTCCAAAGGGAAGATACTGTATCTAGATCAAAGCTTAGCATAGGGTAGGTTCTAAGGATGAAATCAAATGTACTATGCCAAGCACAATGCCTCATGTACGGAGAACAGTGATGTTTTTCTTTTCTGTCTACTCTCCTCTGCTCTGTAGAGAGTTGTTAAATATAATAGGACTGGTAAATTAAGAAAAAGAACAGGTTATTTATTACAAGTACCTACTCTTCCCCCCCCTTTTTATTTTCATGTGGTTACATAAGAATAGTTTGTACTAGTACGAGCTATCTTGTTACATTATGTGGGGAGAAATTTAACAACTGAAAAAATGAAGACATGTTTAGTCTCACTGTGAAAATATACCTTTGCATTCTCACTTAGAAAGCAAAAGAATAGTAATGGTGTAGATCAGATCTGTGTCAGCAGTTCCTAACCTGGGTGTAGGGTCTGTGTAGGTTGCTGCGGTCCCTGAGATTATATGGAAGAGTGTCTGTGTGTGTGTGTGTGTGTGTCACTGTCTAGCAGAGGCTACACAGTGGTCATAGGATTTTTTTTTAGTAGAGACATTTTTAAATTCTATTTTATTGTATTTAAGTAGCTTTTTTAAAAAAAATTGAAAAAGTGATGGATCAGTATTGGAGTAGGATGAAGATAGTCCAATTAAAAAAAAAGGTGTCTAGTTCTTCCGTCATTTCATTTTAAAAGTGCGTGTGTGCGCACGTGCATGCGCGCACGTGTGTTTGGGTGTGTGTGTGTGTGTGTGTGTGTGTGTGTGTGTACACACAGAAAATAACTTGGAATCTGATATGCTAGTATACTAACAGGGGTCAATTTATGTAGTTGAGATACTGTTTTATTCTTGTACCATATATTTCTGTTTAAATTTCAGAACTTAACTACATCTCAGAAAAGACATTTAAAAATACAATGAAATAGGTCTTTGTTACCTGGACCCCTTTCCTCAGGGCTGGCTGTAAATACTAGCAGAAGTGACTTCTGTATCCTTCCATAACACACACACACACACACACACACACACACACACACTCATTTTTATGTTGTCACACAAATGGAAGAATACCACATTCATTAACTTTGTATCTTAGAAAACTTTCCAGTCCTCAAATTCTTACCTTCCCCAGCCTCACCCAAAGGAATTACAAACCCTGGATATCCTGTTTCTAGAAATCTTTTTCTCTTCTTTTTGATATCCCTTTCAGCTTTGGTGTGTACAAAACTGACTCCTAGTGGTAGTTCAGAAACTATTTAATTTCCTCTCGGTTCTGATTATTCCTGGGGGCAGTGATCTTGCCTGAATGCCCCTTGTGTGCTGGGCCTATAGATGCTTTGCTTCATGTACTTAACACTGTTGTGTATCATTTCTTGCTTATTATTATTATCTGAACAATAATGCTATAACAGTACATTAATAACACTTTGGTAATCTTTTAGTGGTTTTTGTTTTTTAAATTGAGCATCTTTTATAAACTTTTGAATACAAATGATTATAAAATAGAATGGTATAATAAACCTCTTTAAAAAAATTTTTTTTAATGTTTTTATTTTATTTTTGAGAGAGAGAGAGACACAGAGCATGAACAGGGGAGGGGCAGAGAGAGAGAGAGACACAGAATCTGAAGCAGGCTGTCGGCCCAGAGCCTGATGCGGGGCTCAAACTCACAGACCATGAGATCATGACCTGAGATGAAGTCAGATGCTTAACTGACTGAGCCACCCAGGCACCCCCAACCTCTTCTTACCTATCATCCACCTTTGACAGTTAACAGCTGATAGCATGTTAGGTTTCACTGACTCCCTGAGCACCCCCTTGCCCCCACCCCCATAATGTTTTCAAGTGGACCTCAGATGTATCATTTCATTAATATGCTTTTTCATATAAGCTCCAAAAGTTAAGTACTATTTTTTTTCACATAATCACAGTACCTTTATAACGAAACAACCACAAAGAGTAATTTCTTAATATAATCAAATGTCCTGTCCGTGTTTAAATTTCCAGTTCTCTACAGTGTCATAATTTTTAAAAACATTTTGTTAGAATCAGGGCATTAATAATAAGGTCCACGTAGTTTATAGTTTGATATGTCTTTTTTGTCCTTTTGATTTATCAGTACCCTTTCTAATTCTTTTATTCTTTGCAGGTTTGTTAGAGAAATTAGTTTCTTGGTTCCGTTAGAGTTTTCCTACCACTGGTTCTGTTTGTAAATGGTCAAATACATAAATAGGTTTCTTTAAAAAATGTTTCAACTGGGGCTCCTGGGTGGCTCAGTCAGTTAAATGTGTGACTCTTGATTTCAGCTCAGGTCATGATCTCAGGGTTATGAGATTGAGCCCCACATTGGGCTCCATGCTGGGTGTGGAACCTATTTAAGATTCTCTCTCCCTCTCCCCTGCTCGTGCACTTGCTCTTTCTCTCCTTCGGCAATTAAATAAATAAATAAATAAAAATAGATTGTTTTAACAGATTTTCTTTAGATACCAGAATATAATTTGAACGTGCATTTGTTGTCCAGTTATGGCATTTATGACATTATTTTGTTTGAGTTACTAGTTAAATGCATGTTCCTAGATTTGAAATATGGAATATTCTTTGAAATGAAAATTCACAAGAAAATAAAAGACAAAATCAGATAAAATTATTTTAAAAAATTTTTAATGTTTATTTTTGAGAGAGAGAAAGAGTGTGAGCGGGGGAGGGGCAGAAAGAGAGGGAGAAACAATCAGAAGCAGGCTCCTGCCTCTGAGCTGTCAGCACAGAGTCCGATGCGGGGGCTCAAACTCATGAACCCTGAGATCATGACCTGAGCCGAAGTTGGACGCTCGACTGACTGAGCCACCCAGGCGCCCCAGATAAAATTACTTTAAATACAATCCCGAGAGGAGGCCATATCCATGCATTACATGATAAGTGTATTGTGTTTGCTAAATTTGTGGTGGGGTACAAGCAAAAAAATAAATTCTTGTTTCTGTTTTCATTAGCGTGCAGTTAACTGCTCAATATCATAGAGTGAGGCCTTTCCAGGGTCTCTTCCGTGCAGCATAGATGCCTTGGAGTTTGTCTTTCCATAGCATTGATCTTGCTGAAGGGATGCCTGCTATGAAACAGTAGGCCAGGGCTTGAACCACTGCAACATGACTAGACTCATGGGGGTGGGGGGTGGGGCGAGTACATCCACGGCAGAAGGAGCCAGCACAGAGGTGGTCAGTCCGGTGGCAGGTAGCTGGGAAGACCGCAAGTCCTAGCTCTTCCCCAGATGGATGTATTTGCCGGCACGAAACCCAAATATCAAAGTATTCCTTACCCCGGACCGACGTTTCATCCAATTAGGGTGCTAGAGGAAATGGACTTCCTTGTCCAGTCTTGTGAGTCTCTAAATACTCTTCTTCTACCTGAAGGGACTATGGGAGGTTATTTCCAGCGTTGCTTTCCTTCTTCCCTTACATTTCTGGTCTTCATTACCTCCTCNGTAACTGGAGATCACAAGGTGGAACAGTGGAACTAGAGATCTGAAATCTCAAACTTCTTTACCCCAGCCCGCAGTGTAATTGCCACTGTCCGGGGCACACTGTGAGTGGTGACCGTTTCCTGGTGAGGAAGGAGTGGTGAGGGGCTTCCGGTGAGAGGTGACGAGGCTGCCCCAGAAGGGTCCCCAGGCGCAGAGGTGTGTGGCTCGCTGTGCTTAGTTTCTATGCTTTTGCCCTGGATAATAGCGATTGTATTGTTATTTATGAATTGTATTTAAGTCCTTCATTTTGTATTTAAGTCCTTCCTTCCTTCCTTCCTTCCTTCCTTCCTTCCTTCCTTCCTTCCTTCCTTCCTTCTTTCCTCTCTCCCTCCCCCAACCCTCCTTCTTTCAATAGAGCCCTCTAAAAAATTACAGGGAAAAACAGATGTGTTACTTGCTGACTAGAGATGAGGCAGATAGCCAGCCTGAAAAGCAAAAGAGTTCTTTTCAGACTCTTAGATCCATACCTCTTGGGTGTCTCTCAGCCATCTCTACATTTACATGCTTACCCCTGAACTTGGGGTGTGTGTGTGTATGTGCACACGTGTGTGTGATATGTGTGCATGCATGCATGGAGGCATACACATGTGTATGTGCACGTGTGTGAATCTCTTACTGGGTCAGTAACTCAAGTTCAGTGGAACCTGGCATTTAGCATCTGAGGATAAGAACGCTCTGTCTTCATATCCCTTTCTCGCCTCATCATAGTTACCATGACTACCTCCTCCCATTCACGACATCAGAAATCATCAAATGGGAAGAGGAAACCAGTGTTGCCATACTCAGTAATAATATGGGAACCAAAACAGGCCATGTGTTTTAATGTGATGATTAGAAAACTGTATCATTGCCTGTCAATTTTAGCATCTATGCAGTAGCTTATTCTGTTTAAATAGTTTTTGTATTTTCAAACATAGATTTTTTTTCAGGTGGAAATTTGGTTCCTAGTTTAGGGCTCGTTTTGGTGATAAATAGATCTATCTGTGATATAGTGCTTATTAAGGATGTGTGCTTTGGCTTTGCACCTTAGCAGTATATTTTCATTACACCGCCTTTCACTGCACCCCCTTAGCCATGCAGCACCCACGGAGCTTTACTTTACTTATCTTCTCTGGTCTCCTTAAACCCCCC
>NW_027530974.1:10490098-10491298 GCF_008692635.1 Crocuta crocuta
CCAGTTGATAAGACCTTCCCCCCACCCCCCAACTACTTGCATTTTGTACAATTTTGAATCTTGACCTGATAATATCTGTAATTTACAGAAGATTGATTTTCAGGTTTGGCTGCATATTAGAATCACCTGGGAAACTTCTGATGCTGATTTGATTGATACAGGGTGCAGCCTTCATATGAAGATTCTTAAATGACTCCAATAATAGGGAAGCAAAGCTTGAGTTCTGCTGTTTTAGGTGATGCATGAAGGAGCAGAAGCCAGAAGCTGGAAGGGTGGCACTCGGGGACCCGACCTTGCTTTGGCAGCCGTCTGAGGAAGGAGCTTGGATCCGACTTCACCTCCTCGGTGGAACTTCTCGTGGGTTCTGAGCCTGCGCGAGGTTTCAGGAATGAGACTCTGGGAGTTTGCTTTGCTTTTTGACTTTTTAGGAAATATGTGCTCAGCTCTAAAAACCAGTGGTCTTCCCAGCTCCCTCTAGGGGTAAGAAGGTATAATTACCCCACTATTGTAAGTATTTAGCTTATAGTGGCCTAATACCCTTCTCAGCGCGGCTGATCCAGGCCAAGGAACTGTCAGCAAAGTGAAAACAGGTATACGTTATTAAGAGACAAAAAATAAAAACTGGAGATGGTTTAGTGGTAACATATGCCCTGTGTGTCTGTGCACATTTTGTTATTCCGTGGTTAGTTTTGGTATTAAGATGATTTTCTTGTAGAAGAAACATCACATTTGGCTGATCCATAATTTATTGATTTATCTAAAATATTTTTTAAATGTTTATTTATATTTGAGAGAGAGACAGAGTGTGTGAGAGAGGGGCAGAGAGAGACAGAGACAGAATCTGAAGCAAACTCCAGGCTCTGAGCTGTGAGCTGACAGCACAGAGCCTGATGCAGGGCTCAAACCCACAAACCGTGAGATCATGACCTGAGCTAAAGTCAGATGCTTAAACCACTGAGCCGCCCAGGTGCCCCGATCCATAATTTTAAAAGCATGTTGGGGGCGCCTGGGTGGCTCAGTCAGTTAAGCATCCAACTTCGGCTCAGGTCATGATCTCACAGTTTGTGGGTTCGAGCCCCACATCAGGCTCTGTGCTGATGGCTCAGCCTGTTTCAGATTCTGTGTCTCCCTCTCTCTCTGCCCTTTCTCCACTCATTCTCTGTCTCTCAAAACTGAATAAATGCTAAAAAAAAAAAAAAA
>NW_027530974.1:10496092-10509545 GCF_008692635.1 Crocuta crocuta
CTCTCTGTCCTTTCTCCACTCATTCTCTGTCTCTCAAAACTGAATAAATGCTAAAAAAAAAAAAAAAGAAAAAGAAAAAAAGCATGTTGGAGCTTTAACTTTTGTCTTTGAACCATTTTAGTGCTCTCTCAGTATCACAATGGAAACATGCTTTCTGAAGGATAAACGAACAATTTTGCAAAATATAAGAGTATACTTTCACACATGCGTAGAAGCGTAGCGAAGCGAGGCACTTCGCAGTTGGGATTTTATTGCGGTATATTTTGGTCCTGGTCTTCTTTGCTATCCCACCACTCATTACCACACTAGATTAAGAGATTGTTCCTGTCCAGTTACCCTTTGTCTCTACCCTACTTTACCTGCAGCCACTCTGGATCTCTTTCAAGCCCTGAATCATGACCTCCAGCCACTTTTGTTGGCCTCAGACGCTCCCCTCCTGTCCCCTGCCTTTGCGTCTTCTGTCTTCTCCTTCCTGTGTTCCTCCCGAGCCGCTGTCCACTACTCCATCTTGCGCATTTGGCTGATTGTACGAACCATCCTTCTAGCACCTTCATCTTTGTCCTTCCCCCTGGAAGAATCCAAATTTGGCATATTCCTTCTCCAGTTTTTCATCCAGGCTGCCAAACTTTGTTAAAGGATAAATAGCGCCGCTGTGCACATTGAGGCCATCAAATACTTGCGGGTTTCCACTCCGCAGATCCCTAGTTGGCGCTCCTCGGTGCTTTTATTTATCCTTAAAATCGGTCCTCTTCCATTCCCGTCAATAATCTGTCTCACCTTTGCTGGCCCAGAAGACCTGTTAGAGAAACACTAAGCTCCTTTATCTTCATAAGCCAGCTATGCTGTGCCTCTTATCTCAATAAAATCCGAGGCCATTGGATGTGCACTCCGTCAAACTCATCCTTCCCATCAGTAGATTTTTCATCTGGCATACCTTCTCCTCTCCTTCCCTCTGTCCTCAGAGGATGGACCTGGCTCTCTTCCCGTTCAAAACCAGCCTTCCTTCTAGACTCTGGATGCTGTTTTCCCCACCTTGTATCTATAAACATCTTTGAAAAACATACCGAACAACTTTCTCTGAACCCTGTGTTTCTCAGTGGCTCCCCAGTGCACTCGCTTCTTCTCCCGAGTGTTTTTAAATACAGTTCTGCCCCATTCTCTTCTCGCCCCCCCCATCCCATCGCTGCCTCATCCCTCTGCCCCCTAGCCTCCCGTCTCACCTCCTGCTTTGCCAAGCATCGCCAGGGTCTCCTAATTGCTCAGTCCAGTGGAAGCTTTTCAGTCTTTATGGATTGTGTCACCTACCGATTTGACAATGAAACACTGCTCTCCTGACCTCTGTGACTAAAAATTATTTCTGGTTCTAATTTTTTCAGCCCTTCCTTTTGTTTCATTTTGGCCTCTTTCTTGGGTTTCCCTTTCTTCTGCCTACTCCTTAACAGTTGGAGCTGCCTCTTGATATACCACAATTCTTAACTGGAGAGTAGGTGGCCCATTAAAATGCTTTGTCAAAGCTTTTAAAATTTATATAGTCTGGGGCCACCATTACGGTAGTTATTGGCTCAGTGGGTCCTCTTTCCAGAAGCCTAGAGTTTAATGGTTTTATAATACTCTGTCATATGGTGGAAGTACCATATTTACTTGACCATTTCTCAACTATTCACTCAACAGATATTTCTTGAACACCTACAGGCTCTGTGGATGACTTAGTTCCTCCTAGTAGGAAAAGCACGGTGATGAATGGCCTTTGCTCCACTCCTTTTATGGTCTCAGTCTAGATTTCCAGTAGTTTAATCACGATTTTAAGGATGAGTGGGTTTTCAAAGATCTTACTACCTATGGCCCAATCACTTCACAGAGTAGTTATGTTTTCACCTCCACCAACTCTGCGGTACAGTTTTAACGACTAGATACAGAAGATGGCAGTTTCCGGGGCGCCTGGGTGGCTTAGTCGGTTAAGCGTCCGACTTTCGCTTAGGTCATGATCTCGCGGTTCGTGGGTTCGAGCCCCGCGTTGGGCTCTGTGCTGACTGCCAGCTCGGAGCCTGGAGCCTGTTTCAGTCTGTGACTCCCTCTCTCTCTGACCCTCCCCTGCTCACACTGTCTCTCTCTCTCTCTCTCCCCTAGAAATAAATAAAAATATTAAAAAAAAAAAAAAAAGAAGAAGACGGCAGTTTCCAAAGCCTGTATCCCTAGACCTGCTCTCTCCAGGCTTTTTTCCAAACTGCTTTGAACTCCTAACACACTGTCTTGTTTCTTTCTTGCCTTTGCACCCCCCATCACGCTCCCCTACCTGAATGCCCTCATCTCTCCGTGGTGAGATCACTCATCTTCTGTTTATATTCAGCCTGTGTATTTCATCCATGGAGGTGTATCAGGAGTCTTCCCATTACCAAGACGGCCACATTTCCCTGTTCTGTGTCCCCTTAGCTCCCTGTGGATAGAGTCACACTGTTCTGCATGTAGAGGGACTGCTTGTTTACTTCTGTAGGTTCCTGCACGTAGAATCGCTCGTCTTAGGCTGGCTCACAGGAGCTAATATATTCTGAATTGGATGAATCCGGTTGTACTGATGTTGTAGAAATCATCTTAGAAAATCTGGCAGTGATGAACGCTGCTCTGGGGGGTGAGGGCACCGTGCTGGGGGTGCAGACCAGTTGTAGGAGACTGGGTCAGGGAAGGCTTCCTCAAGGAAGTGAGAACGTGATTAGTGGTCAGTGTCTTTGTTTTAGGGTGCTTATTAGAATAATACTTGGTTTATATGGTGAAGTCTATAATTTTCTGTTTATCGTTGGAGGGTTTTTTAGTTTGTAGGGGTTTTTTTTGTTTTGTTTTTTATACAATTGATAGATGTGATTTAGTCAAGTGCATTCTGGATATTATTTATCTTTTCCCAACTCCCTTGTCCTGTTGCTGTTAGAAGTTATAATGACATGCTTCCTAGTGCTGAAATACCTTTGGATACTTATGTACACCCTACTTGAATGTGGGTTTCTAAACTTTGAATATACTTCTTTTAAAAAAAATTATTAATTAAAAAATTTTTTAAGTGATCTCTGTGCCCCAGTGTGGGGTTAAAACTGACGAACCCAAGATCAAGAATCATACGCTCCACCTACTGAGTCAGCCAGGTGCCCTTGTACTTCTTGATTAGATTGGTTTTTAAATTATTACTTATTTTTATTTTTTAATGCACATCCAAGTTAGTTAGCATACAGTGCAGTAATGATTTCAGGAGTAGAATCCAGTGATTTATCCCATACATTTAATACCCAGTGCTCATCCCAACAAGTGTCTTTCTCAATACCCCTTGCCCATTTAGCCCATCCCCCAACTCCCAACCCCTCCAGTAACCCTCAGTTTGTTTTCTGTATTTAAGAGTCTCTTATGTTTTGTCCTCCTCCTTGTTTTTGTATTATTTTTGCTTCCCTTCCTTTGTCTTCATCTGTTTTGTATCTTAAATTCCACATGAGTGAAGTCATATGATCTAGGTCTTTCTTTGACTAATTTCGCTTAGCATAGTAGCTTCTAGTTCCATCCACATTGTTGCAAATGGCAAGATTTCCTTCTTTTTGATGCCCAAGTAGTACTCCATTGTATATATATACACCACATCTTCTTTATCCATTCATCCATCAGTGGACATTTGGGCTCTTTCTATACTTTGGCTCTTGTCTGTAGCGCTGCTGTAAACATTGGGATGCATGTATCCATTCAAAACAGCACACCTATATCCTCTGCACTACCTAGTAGTGCAACTGCTGGGTCATAGAATAGTTCTATTTTTTACTTTTTGAGGAATCTCCATACTATTTTCCAGAGTGGCTGCACCAGTTTGCATTCCCACCAGCAGTGCAAAAGAGTTCCCCTTTCTCTGCATCCTCACCAACATCTGTCATTGCCTGAGTTGTTAAATTTAGCCATTTGGACTGGTGTGAGGTGGTACCTCAGTGTGGTATCGATTTTTATTTCGCTGATGATGAGTGACGTTGAGCATCTTTTTTTGTGTCTGTTGGCCATCTGGATGTCTTCTTTGAAGAAGTGTCTGTTCATGTCTTTTGCCCATTTGTTCACTGGATTATTTGGGTTTTTTTGGGTGTTGAGTTTGACAAGTTCTTTGTAGATTTTGGCTACTAACCCTTTATCTGATATCTCATTTCCAAATATCTTCTCGCATTCTGTTGGTTGCCTTTTAGTTGTGATTGCTTCCTTCACTGTGCAGAAGCTTTTTATCCTGATGAGGTCCCAATAGTTCATATTTGCTTTTTTTTTTTTTTAAACAGACTTTATTATTTTTTTTAATGTTTTATTTTATTTTTGAGAGAGAGAGAGAGACAGCATGAGGAGGGGAGGGTCAGAGAGAGAGGGAGACACAGAATCCAAAGACAGGCTCCCGGCTCTGAGCTAGCCATCAGCACAGAGCCTGACGCGGGGCTCAAANAGCTAGCCATCAGCTCAGAGCCTGACGCGGGGCTCAAACCCACGAATCGTGAGATCATGACCTGAGCCGAAGTCGGACGCTTAACCAACTGAGCCACCCAGGTGCCCCAGTTCATATTTGCTTTTATTTCCCTTGCTTCTAGAGACATGTTGAATAAAAAGTTGCTGTGGCACAGGTCAGAGAGGTTTTTTGCTTGTATTTGCTTCTAGAATTTTGATGGCATCCTGTATTACATTTAGGCCTTTTATCCATTTTGAGTCTATTTTTGTGTGTGGTGTAAGAAAGTGGTCCAGGTTCATTCTTCTGCATTGTTGCTGTCCAGTTTTACCAAACACCATTGGCTGAAGAGACTGTCTTTATTCCAGTGGATATTCTTTCCTGCTTTGTCAAAGATGAGTTGGCCATACATTTGTATGGTCCATTTCTCGGTTCTCTGTTCTGTTCCAAGGATTATTTTTTTAAATGTGTATTTATTATTTTGAGACAGAGACGGAGCATGGCTGGGGGAGGGACAGAAAGAGAGAGAGACATAGAATATGAAGCAGGACGCGGGGCTCACACTCAGAGACTGCAAGATCATGACCTGAGCCACAGTCGGATGCTTAACTGACTGAGCCACCCAGGCGCCCCTTGATACACATTGTTAAATCCATACTCATATGTTAAACTTGTCTGTAGTGTCGATTTCTCTTCCCCTTTGGTGACATTGATGTCAGGGTCATACCACCTTTATAAAATGATTGAGAACAGCTTTTGTGTTATCCTGTGCTCTGAAACCGTTTAGGAAATGCTTTACAGAATTGGAAAGAATTTGGTAACAAAACCATCTGGGCCTGGAACCTTAAAACAAGGTAATTCTTTGTTATTCTCTGGTGACTTTCTTCGTTCCTTCCATAGTTATTCCGGGATCAAGTTGAGTAATTTCATGCTCTCTGGAACCTTTTTTTCTTTTTTTTTTTTCTTTTTTTACATTTATTTATTTTTGAGACACAGAGACAGAGCACAAGTGGGGGAACGGCAGAGAGAGAGGGAGACACAGAATCCAAAGCGGGCTCCAGGCTCTGAGCTGTCAGCACAGAACCTGATGCGGGGCCCAAACTCAGAAACCTTGAGATCATGACCTGAGCTGAAATCGGACACTTAACTGACTGAGCCACCCACACGCCCCTCTGGAACCTTTTACTAATCAATCACAGTTTTCAAATTCATCAGCAGAGAGTTGAGTCTTGGATTTTTTCCCCTATTTCCTTCAGGTGGTATTTTCCAATTTGAAGTATTACTGGTGTAGATAATCATTTTCAGCATTACTGTACAGTGTCATTTTCCTGAAAGACACGGGTCCACAGGTACAGAGATGTGTAATTACAGGTTAAAATGTGTGACTTATCAATGTGGCGTTCCTTAGCTGATTTAGTAGTGAACGCCGGGGACAAGTGTCATTTAAAAGAGCATATTTAGGGGGCACCTGGGTGGCTCAGTCAGACTCCTGATTTTAGCTCAGGTCACGAGATCAAGCCCTGCATCAGGCTCGGCACGGACAGCACGAAGCCTGCTTGGGATTCTCTCTCCGTGTCTCTCTGCCCTTCCCTGGCTCTTTCTCTCCCTCTCAAAATAAATAAATAACCATTAAGAAAATTAAAAGCTTGTATGGGTATTAGGTGCATTTTTAACATTACATCATTGTCTATATTTAGTCTTACTGAAATAGCTCTAGCAGTTAACAGTAAGAGTAAGGAGCTCGTGCTGACGGGTAATGAGGGGACGTAGGAGTTATGCTTATTTAGTAGTAAAAATAGTACAGCCGCATATGGTGATCCTTTTTCAATCAGATGGTTTCTCTTTCAGTAAATAGAGGTGCCTTTTACAGTTCATTAGGATCTACTTCATACAATTTTACTATTAGCCTTTCTGCTTTGTGCTTTTAGAGCCAAGGGAAGAGGGAGAGTCTGTGGAGTTAGAGCCGGGGTCATAGGTGCCGATCCAAAAAGCGGGAGAGAAGGACGAGCTAGTAAAATGAAGGTTGAAATCATCTGCCGTTGATCAAATAGAGAAAGAAAGAGTTGACTCAAGTGTTTTCACTGTACGCATGTGGCTTCCGAAATGCCGAAATCGTTTGTGACGTTAAAGAGGATACAATGCTGGGTTCTTCAGTGAAACCACCCAATGCCCGTTGTAACCCTGTGTGCTGGATCCCTGTTCCTCTTCCTCAGAACGCACCAGTGCCCCTGTAGCCTGGCAGCTACTGTCACATTCCTCCAATCAGTAATCACGCAGGTCGCTCTTACTGTCATTATTGCTGGTGATCATGAGACGGGTCGCCACAGAGGGTCCGGGTTCCACATGCAAGGTTTGGTGGTGGCACAGAGAAGGAGTGACAGGCCGCGAATGAGGGTGTTAAGAGAAGGTGACATTCTTGAAAGGGTGCCATGCAGGGAAGGGCTGGGGTGGGCTCTGACGGGGCTGCCCGTGGGCGCGGCTGACACCGGAGGGAAAACCGCACTGGGGCTGGGGGTGAGGCCGACGAGGACTTGTAAGTTACCAACACAGCGGAGCCCGGGCTTTACGTTTACCTTCAAACTGATGGTGAAGTGATTGTTTAAAGGGTGTGATCACCGGTAAGCCCCCCCAGGAAAGCCCGTCAGTTTGGTTTGGTTTGTTTTCCTGTCTCCAGCCCTTCCTCTTGTACCTGACCCGGGGTGGACGTTCACCACGACGAAAACACAGCTTTCGTTGAATCAAACCCTAACAACTTTGTGTGTTGGTCCCCAAAGCTGGGATGTCCTGCCTCCTGAGGCTCTTGAGGGGTGCTGTTCAGGACCCCCCATCCCCGGCCTCCTGCGCTTCACCACAGGGTGGAAATGGTCAAGAGTAGGAACTTACCATGAAGATTGCTTTATTGATGTAAGTGATTTAGTTTAATTATTCAGTCTTCTCCCCAGAGCCCTAAAAGAAAGGTAATTTTTTTTTAAAGTTTATTTATTTATTTTGAGAGAGAGAGCGTGAGCAGACGAGAGGAAGAGAGAGAGAGAGAGAGAGAGAGAATCCTAGGCACTGTGACACAGGGCCCAATCCCATGAACCGTGAGATCAGGACCTGAGCCAAAATCAAAAGTTGGATACTCAACCGACTGAGCCCCCCAGGCACCCCAAGAAAGGTTGTTTCTTTTTTTTTCTTATTTTTTTAAATATTTATTTATTTTTGGGAGAGACAGAGCGTGAGTGGTGGAGGGTCATAGAGAGAGGGAGACATAGAATCTGAAGCAGCATTCAGGCTCTGAGCTGTCAGCACAGAGCCTGACATGGCACTCAAAACTGTGAGATCATGACCTGAGCCCAAGTCAGATGCTTAACTGACTGAGCCACCCAGGCACCCCAAGAAAGGTCATTTCTTAAGGGCTCTGGGACTTGGTTTTTGGTTTTGGTTTTGGTTTTGTTTTGTTTTGTTTTTGGCTCTGTGGTTTCAGATTATCTTTCACAAATAAAGAGCTGTTTTTCCTTTCATTATTTATGGATGATGGAAATAAAATGTTTTTACATGGTCTGCTTGTACAAACGTTTTTAAATATGTAAGGCATCATACAGAATTGTTCATAATCTTTACCATGAACAATTTCTGTGCTCTGTTGGGGAAGAAACTCTGTAAAGAGTTGTAAATTTTCAATAGTTGCAGAACCAAAAAGTGACTTAGATCATTAGGAGCTCCTCCCGTGTCCTGGCCTGCTACTCATTCAGCCACGGGCCCCCCTGGATCTTAGAAAAGATTCTGGATCCATCCATGTTGCAGGGGTCTTTACCAAGTGACAGCTCCTCCAAATACATTTAGTACAAATTGAATTAATTAGAAATACATCTTAAATACACTAAAAACTCATTACGGTAAGAATGGACTACTCACGTTAGATTGGCCAACACGGTGTGACTGTTCATTTTATGTACATTATCTATTTTGATTCTTTTTTTTTAATGTTTTATTTATTTTTGAGAGAGAGAGAGAGAGAGAGACAGCATGAGCAGGGGAGAGTCAGAGAGAGACAGGGAGGTACAGAATCTGAAGCAGCCTCCAGGCTCTGAGCTAGCTGTCAGCACAGCCCCGACACGAGGCTCGAACCCATGAACTATGAGATCATGACCTGAGCTGAAGTTGGACGCTTAACTGACTGAGCCACCCAGGCGCCCCTCTATTTTTATTCTTAAACAACAGCAACAGAGAAACTACAGTTTGTTTCTCCATGTGTGTTTCTTTGTAAGGTTGTTACCTCAGGTAACAGTGACGTTGGGGAGGGCACGATGGAAGAGGTCTCTGAATCCTAGATCCCCTTCTAAAGATCACACCCCCAACCCACCCCGACCCCCCCCAATCAAGGCTTACAGTGAAGTTGTATATTATTGCTGGGCAGTGTTACCCTTGGTAAAAGGAAAAGGGTAAAAAATACAAAGTAAAAAAGATATGTAGGGAACTACTCTTTATATCAGGTTCCAAATCCAGCAGGGGCTGTAAGATCAATGTAGCTGGCTGGGCAAGGCATCATTTTTCATTTTTAATAGGAAAAGATGAAGATGGAGTGTGGGCAAGTCTGTTTCTGAATTATGTATACGCATAACCGTGCACATGTGTAATTGGTTGAAATGTAAAAACATTTATTGGTCTGAGTCATAGTGAAAAAATGATAAATACGGCTTTAAATATCAGTAAATTGCCTTGTATGAACCAGTTAAGAGCATGCAATGTGTGTGCCATTTCTCTGTGATTTTGGAGTATCTCTGAAATATATTTTATCAGAAGAATCATAAAGTGTAGGTTAAATATAAACAGGACTTTCTCTAAAAATTGAAGCAAAGGCTTTTAATACTGACTCTTACAAGCTCTCTAAATGAAAATTGTATTTACCTTTTGAACTAGAGCTTTAGGTAAAAGTGTTTAAGTAGATGCGTATACCTGACAAAGTAAATGTCCTAAATCTGCTGATTTATGCATGGTTATTATCAAGAGAAAAAGGCAACTTAATTGAAAATTTAACAACAAAAACCAGTGTTCTGTGATCCCATGTAAATTGAGGTCATTTTTCTAAGAACTTGTTATGGGAAAGTGCAAACAGCAGTTGGCCAGACCTCAGTGTACCAAATAGCACTATTCTTAAATATGTGTTAAATCATGAGCTTTTGTTGCTTTGAGCCAAAATCGATTCTGTTAATAAAATGTTGTTTTATTATATAATGCCAAATTATGTGTGCACAAACTCTTAAACACAGTCATTACTGCCAGGATATATATAATATGTATGTACGTATTTATGGTTCTTAAGTTTGGAGGAACTGCTGGCGTAGAAATAACAGTGTATTTTCCTTTTTATGTTTCTCAGGGACCTTATATTTAAATTCTGTGATTTGTTTCTTTACATCTTGAAGGCATACAGCGTACTTTGTTTATTTTATTTTTTTTATTTTTTTATATAATTTTTTTTATTTGTTTCTAGGAGAGAGAGAGAGAGAGCGTGAACAGGGGAAGGTCAGAGAGAGAGGGAGATACAGACTCTGAAACAGGCTCCAGGCTCTGAGCTGTCAGTCAGCACAGAGCCCGACGCGGGGCTCGAACCCACGAACCGTGAGATCATGATCTACACGAAAGTCGGACGCTTAACCGACTAAGCCACCCAGGTGCCCCGTGTATCTTATTTTTTAAAAAGTGGCCTCTGTCCTTTTGCTACTTACAAAAACCTATGTAGATTTCATCCATGCATTTGGTATTTTTCTCTCTGAAATAAAATGACTGCTGATGCAAGGTCCATGGTTTTTTGTTTGTTTGTTTGTTTGTTTTTTTAGGACCATTTCCAATTCACTTGTTATTCCATGAGAAACAACTAAAACCTGTAAATAAGAGAAATTGTAATGTTTCTGTAGGTTACCTCTACTCGTAGATCTTATGCTGGATCCAGTAATTAGCAAATACTAGGACATTGCTGTGGGGATACATTTATCACGATGAAAATTTATTCTTGACTAATGCTGATAGTCCGTGTCTAATAGTTCAGGGTAGCTCGAGTCCATTTTCTCTGCCGCTCCCACTCTGCTTTTGTTTTGTAGGCTGCGTGGATCACTGTGCAGTTAGAAGAAGTTTGATCAATAAATTGAAGGTTCTCTCAATTTCTGGCTTTCTCCACAAGGTTAATGGGAGAGGAAGCAGGTGGTTCAAAAGGCCCCCGTGGTGGGCATCTGTGTCTTTTATTTGTTTGGAAGAGGAAACATTTTGGAAGTTCATCTTCCGTGGCAAGTTGTGGTAGGAGTAGCTTTGGAGATGATTTTGGGAACTGGTGGTGGACGCCAGAAGGCGCAAATGGCTGAAGTACCAGTATTTTGAAAATTTGTAAATGATAACTTCTTCCGTGGACTAACTAAAATATCATGTGATTATTGGCACTGTATTCACTTCAGTACAAAAAGGTACCCTGGGAATTTTGTAACTTCTACCATGGTAAGGAGTATTTACACCCCCGTATTAAAGCTGGAGTTATTGTCATAATCATCAAGTAAGTACATCGTTATAAAATTTAATTTTTTTCTTTAATGTTTATTTTTGAGAGAGAGGCAATGTGTGCGTGTGGAGGAGGGGCAGAGAGAGAGACAGAAAGAGGGAGAGAAAAATCCCAAGCAAGCTTGGGAACTGCCAGCACCAAACTGGACACAGGGCTCGACCTCATGAACTGTGAGACCATGATGTGAGCCGAAGTCTGACACTTAACTGAGCCACCCAAGCGCCCCTACATTAATTGTTAACCAACGGAGGACATACGCTTTTTTACAAAACCCACTTGCACTCAGAGCCTTAGATCTCAGAACTACAGGCTCTGGGCCCACGCTCGCCTCCCTCTCCTGTCCGCTCCGGGGCAGCCCTCCCAAGCGCCTCGTCAGTTACTGCTTGTGGGTTACACCTGATCTTTCGGAACTGGCTCATGTGTAGCAGTTCTGGGGTCATTGCTTTGATAGAGTGGCTCTCTGATGCAGTCAGCTCCCCGCACACTTCACTTCATGAATAACAGTCCTGGTACCCAGGGTCCCGCATGCTTCGGGAAAGGTTGTCCTGGTACCAAGGCTTGTCGAGAGGGAAGGGTATTCCGCTACTCTCCTGCCCCTCCTTTCATTCATTACCCGGTTCTTCCTCTCGTTCTTCCATGTTTGGCATAGGTTTTAGGCCATCCGTGAACTTTGTTTAGACTTGTTTCTAAGCTAGCAGGCATTTGTTCTCTGTCTCTAATAAAATCGCTGTTGGGCATGTATGTGTCTTTATAAGGAAAGCTTTATTTTTAGGTATTTATTACGCACCTAAATGTTTGTTAAGTATCATTCAGTATTTAAAATGCACCAATGAATTGCATTATGAAAACGTTAATTGATTGGAGCTGGTCCTTGTGACAAAGACGTGGTGATTGAAATTATGTATTCCAGTTTTAAAATAAGGGAATATATCATTGTTTTAACAGTTTGCACATATTTATGAATTCATTCCATAAATATTTATTACTATATATGAGGCTCCTTGTATAAGTAGTGTGTTTGTCTTACTACATTCTTATTTGTATACGATGAATTGATTTGTAAAATCTCTTTGTTTTTCTTAGATAAAATTGAAGAAGCACAAAAAGAACTTAATGGGGCAGAAGTGTCAAAAAAAGGTAAATTAAAATCAACCCAATGTATACTGGATTCTTCTCAGAGATTGCTATATAGATACCTAGAATTGCAGCCTCACTAAATCCATCAGTGTAAATATATCACAAAATTAGAAATCACCTTAGATTGATGGATACCCAAAAGTATATGGACTTTGCTTCCTGAAATGCTTTAGCTACATAGCATATTCTGTAACTGTTTCCTAGAAATTAAGATATTGCTGGTAGGGTTATGAGAGATCGTTGTAGCTCTTTTTGAAGTCCTATTTATGAGACTGTCCCATAGCAATAAAAGTACCAATATAATGAATATCGATGGCTGTGTTTCAACATATCTGTGCCTATCTATGTGTGTTCTTGTGATGCAGTTTTTTTTTTTTTTTTTTGGTAATGACAGAAGCCTAAGCTAGATAAAATAATATGAATGCTAGTCAGGGGGAAGAATGGTTGAATCAATTGTAATACATTGATATTTGGGGGGATATTATGTACCTTTTCAAGAAATGTTAATTTTTTCAATTGATGGTGGTGCTTTATTGCTGAATGAGGAAAATGAAATTGCACTGTAGCCTGTAAAATATCTCAGTTTGTAAGTTCAATCAGATGACAAACACATACACGCATACGAATTTATACACATTTCTGTGCAGATGATTATACAGGATTGGACAAAGTTTGCAAGGACTATATACAAATATGTGTACAAAGGTAGAAGAAGGTGCTGAGGAAGCTTAGCTTTTCTTTCTGTAGCTTTATGGTTTTTATTAGCTATAATGGTTGTAATTTTATATAAAAAATTTAAAGGCATAAATTGGTTTTCATCGTAGAAAACCGACTGATCACTTTTCCAGATAATATGAAAAATACATTTAATATAAAACCGCCTGTGGAGAGGGGAAGACAATGAGGTGGATAGTCTTCCAACACTGTGTGCTGAGTAAAACTGATTAAAAGGATATAATTAACGTTCCCTTTATAACATTTATATTTTGGGACTTATTTCTTTGTCCTTATTATATCTTCTAATTATACTGGGCTACTTTTTGTTTTGTTTTAATGTTTTTTAATTTCTTTTCTGAGAGAGGGATAGAGACAGAACATGAGCAGGAGAGGGGCAGAGAGAGAGGGAGACACAGAATCTGAAGCAGGCTCCAGGCTCTGAGCTGTCAGCACAGAGCCCGACGCGGGGCTTGAACCCACGAACTGTGAGATCATGACCTGAGCCGAAGTCAGAACGCTCAACTGACTGAGCCACCCAGGCGCCCCTATAGTGGACTATTTTGACAGTAATTTAGCCATCTATGATTCCAATGGAAAGTCTTTTTTTTTTTTTTTTTTTTTTTTTAATT
>NW_027530974.1:10509590-10520384 GCF_008692635.1 Crocuta crocuta
TTTGTCTATTTAGGTTCCTGGGTAAGTATCTTGAGTAGAAATAATTCTGGCTATCCAGGTTTTCCATCCCTTGGACCAGCCTGTGAACCTCCAAGATGGTTTGGGGTTGGTCTGAATAGTTATGCTGTGTCGTGCTGCAGCCTTGAAGTGTCTCTCCATTTTCTTCTTCCCCCACCCCCTTCTTTCATGCAGTCTGGAAGGTGTATAACAAACAGGCTCCTTCAATGACATTCTTGCAGAGAAGCCTAGAAAGAACAGAGAAATCACTATAGCTATGCAGTCCTTTCGATGGTGGACTAAAGATCCCTTCCCCCATTGCTGTAGACATAAAGCACCTAAGACATGCAGGCCGCGGGTGCTGTCTCCGTCTAGTAATGGTGCAGAGCTGCTGCAAGGAGAAAAAGAAATGTGTGCTTGTTTTCCATTTCCTTCCTTCTTACTCCAGTGGCAAAGAATGTTAAGAACAGTGAACTAGATGCCTATAGGAAGGAGGAAGCAGAACAAAGGTTCTAGAAAAAGAAATTGGATAACGAGGTTCAGAATAATCTTGTGGGCTACAGTTGGCAGGCTACACTTATTTAAGACCTGGGATGAATACCAAGTGAGCATTGTTCTGTGCAGTTCACCACCTAGAATTGCTACTTGGCTTTTAGTTTTACATACACATTCGGGGCAAATTAAAAATAAAATAGTTTTTCTCTCAAATATAATTAAGGAATAATATCAGTTTGTCTTTAACAATCGAGATAAAATCTTTGAGTAGCAAAAGGATTGAGATTTCTCAACTCTTTGCTTGATGAGCTGCATTTCTTCCTTCGAATAATATGCTGTAAAAATGTGTTAACTTTTATTAGGATGAGTCATCTAGGGCAGATCACCTTTTTGTTATTTTTTTTCAGCAGACTTGGTTTTTTTCTCTCGGAAAGTTTGACTTGTTTCTTCTACATCTGGCTATTTTTCTACAATGCTTATAGTTCTAAGGCTTTTTCTCCATTGAAGATACTACAGTGCTTTATTGTTCTTTCTCCTCCTTTCCTTCTTCTTCTTCTTTTTTTTTAATCATTAGGACAAGTAACTAATTTGAATCTAGCATTCATGGCAAGCCCTTAAAAAACCCACAAGAAAAGCCCACCTTGCTCTTTGTTAGGTCTTTATTGTTTTCTAACATTTTAAGAAAAGATTAATTTGTTTAGTGTAATATGGTGGCAAAGAAAGTGACTTTGCCCATTATGCACCAATAAAATAAAGAAGGGCACTAACTTATGTTAATGTGTTTCTTTCATTCTTTCTAGAGAGAAAGAATAAAGGAATGAAACTTAGATGACTTTGATTTATTTTAATTATAATCAGTTTGGGGATAAATATAACATGTCACATTCACATAATTCTCCATAATGTCATTATATTCTTCCTTACAGTGCTCTTTATTTGTTCTTAACACCCATCATACTTGACACTATTCCTAAAATTATTGCATGGGATTTAAATAAAATAGTGAATGTCACAGATGTGGGAATAGAATATGTATAAAATAAACTAGGAAGAAATAAATCAGTTTATCAGGAGAGCTTTCTTTCATAGTCTATCTTTTGTATAGGTTTTAATTTTAATACTTTGTTTTAAATTTTTACCATATAACATTTGACATATCTAAGTTAATGTATATAAGGTATCATAAATTTATATTTTTTAATGTTTATTTTTGAGAGAGAGTGAGAGCATGGGAGGGGGAGGGGCAGATCGAGAGGGAGACACAGAATCCACAGCAGGTTCCAGGCTCCGAGCTGTCCGCACAGAGCCCGACACGGGGCTCGAACCCATGAACCATGAGATCATGACCTGAGCCGAAGTCGGACACTTAACCAACTGAGCCACCCAGNTCTCTGCTTGCTGAGCCACCCAGGCGCCCCTGTATGTAATGTGTTATAAAGCACAAAAATAACACAGTGAGCCTTCATTCCACTACCCAGTGGAAGAACTGGCGCATTATCAATACTATTGCATCAACCTGCGTGCTAGTCAGTATTTCACCCCTCTGTCTGCTCTGTAAGGTGTTTCCCGTCCTCCACTTTGTGTTCATCATGTTGTTAATGCTTCATAAAAATAATCAGGTATTCTCAAACAGTACATTTTTTAGTTTTGCCTGAGTTTAAGCTTTAAAAATAAAATTACGTTACCTAATTTTAATAGCTTTTTCACTCAACATTGTTTCTCCAATGTATGCACATTGTTGAAAGTAGCTATTTCTTTTCATTGCTGTAATAATATTTTATTACGTGAAACACTGGATACCTCTTTTCTCCTTGATGGATTTGAGTTCTTGCCCCCTTTTGCTGTCACAAACAGTGCAGCTCCAAAAATTCTCATACCTGAGTGCACACGTGTGAGTTTTCCAGGCCATACATGGGGAGCGTAGATGTGCAGCTTCACAAGATGATGCTAAATGGTTTTCCAAAGTTTTTTGGAAATTTTACATTTCCTCCATCAGTGTCTAAGAATTCCTTTTGTGCTCTGCAGTACTTGATATTGTCACTGTTTTTATTGTTTCTAGTTGGATAGGTAAAGAATCCTATTTTGTTCTGCTCTGGATTTGTTTTTTTCTCCAGTTAGTAATAAGGTGAAATACGTCTTCATTTGTATTCCACTTTTTTGAAATGCTTACTAGTATCTTTTACGTATCGTAAAAATCTTTGTTTTTTCTTAATGATTTTTGGATAAGAGCCCTTTGTTCCTGTTACATGCTTTAGTTCGGGGCTTAATTTTTTACTTTCTTTAAAGTACCTTTTGGTAAACTGAAGTTCTTGGTTTTAATATTATCAAACTACTAATACTAAGCTTTTTCTTTTATGGTTAGTATGTTTTTGTTGTGGGGATTTTTTTTTTTTTTAATAGTTTATTGTCAAATTAGTTTCCACATAACACTCAATGCTCATCCTGTTGTGGGGATTTTTAAATGTATTTGCTTGCCTTAAATCCTTCCCTTTCTTTTTCCTCTGTTCAAAAACAACAACAACAACAACAACAACAAAAACCCTTTCACATTAAGATAAAAAATACATCTGGAGTTTATTTTTTTAAAAAAATACAGTGTGAGTTAGGATTCTACTTTTTGGGTTTTTTTGTTTTTTTTTTTTTTTTTTACCCCAAATGGATAACTGTTTGTCCCAGAGCATTTATTGAGTTGATTCTTTACTCTTTTACTTTACTCTCTGTTTCATGTTAATTTTCCTCACAGGTATGGGTTTGTTTCTTGGCTCTCTGCTCTGTTCTGTTCATCTGTGAGTTAATATTACAGTATGTTAATTACTATCACTTTATGTTCAATATACAGCAGGGAACATTCCTGAAGTGTTCTGACTATTTGTAGTTATTTTGCTCATCCATTTAAATTTTAGAATCAGCTTTTAAAATATCTTGTTGGGACTTGGTTTGGGTTTGCATTGAATTTGGGGCAAACTGTTGTCACAATTTTCAGGCTTCCTATCTATAAAAATAGTATATTTTTGATATATGTGTTTTCTTTGATGTCTTATAATTTCTTTCATATGGACCTTGTACTTGTTTTATTGAATTTATTTCTTGGAACTTAATTTTTTTTACTGATTACATTGATTGTGTGTGTATATATGTGAAATTGTTTTTTAGTTCTTGTTGGCAAATAGAAATGCAATCTATTTTTTGTATATTCATCTTGTATCCAGCCAGTTGGCTGAATCATTCATTCTGAAAATTTGTTTGCAGATGCTTTAGATATTCTTGTAAACTGTCGTATCAGCTAGAAGTAATGAAAGTTTTGTTTCCTCCTTTTTACATTATTGTTTATTTAGTTTTTGTGTTCTATTAGGCTTTGGTAAAATCAAAAGAATGGTAGTATTGGCATCCTTGACTTGTTCTTGATTTTAAAGGGAATACTTCTAATATTTCACTGTGAATTTGTTTAAAGTCTTTTTGGGGAGGGTGGGGTCAGGTGTTATTTTGTTTGTTTGTTTGTTTTTAAAGTAGCTTGAGGGAGTTATCTTTTTGATCTACTGAGATTTTTAAGAGATATAAGTGGTTCTTTTTTTCATCAAATATTTTTTATTCATATCATATGTAAAACTAATGGTCTTCCTTCTCTCATTCTAGTGTTTAAACTTCTCTTGCGTTTTCTTAATAAAATGAATTTAGACTTGGGGTGCCTGGGTGGCTCAGTTGATCTAGCTGAGTGTCTGACTCTTCATCTAGGCTCAGGTCATTATCTCACGGTTCATGATATTGAGCCTTGTGTCGGGCTCCGTGCTGATAGTGCAGAGCCTGCTTAAGATTGTCTCCAAAATAAATAAATAAACTTTAATGTATATATATTTGTTGAAGAATTCTATATCCATTTTCAAAAGATCTTGGTCTATAGTTTTATTTTTGTATAATTTTCCTTGCCTGATTCATTCCAAAATTATAGTAGCTCAGTAGAGGTGATCTGAGAACTACCCTGCTGTTCCCTATGGACATGTTGTTTAGTACTGGAATGATAGCTTTAAGGGAAGGTCTTAGAATATATTTTGACTTTCTTTTTAAAAAAATTCTTTTATGTTTATTTATTTTTGAGAGAGAGAGAGAGAGAGAGCTCAAGCAGGGGAAGGGCAGAGAGAGAGGGAGACACAGAATCCAAAGCAGGCTCCAGGCTCTGAGTTGTCAGCAAAGAGCCCAACACAGGGCTCGAACTCACAAGCCCTGAGATCATGACCTGAGCCGAGGTCAGACCCTTAACCGACTAAGCCACCCAGGTGCCCTTATTTTGACTTTCAAGAGGGGCTATGGGTAGATTTTTAAGTATCAAATCCGTGTATTTAATAATATGGATCTGTTCACGCTTTTTTTTCTTCAGAGAGTAAGTTATATTTTTGTTATAATTTATACATTCTGATAAATATTCACATTTATTGGCAAGAAGTCATTTGCGGTATTCTATTACTCTTTCATCGCTGCTGAATTTTTCATTGTTAGTTTTGTTCCTTTGTGCTTTTTCTCTCTTGATTAGTCTTGTTGGAGACTTGTCTGCTTCCTTGTTATTATACCAACTTCTGATTTTCTTCATAAACTCTTTTGTAGCATCATTTTAAGTTATCATTAAGTTTTGCTTTTTTATTTTGTTTTTTCCTCTTTTTCTTTGGGTTCACTCTGTTATCAGACTTCTTAGGTTGCAGTCTGGGCTAGTTTATTTTAAGCATTCAGTTTTTTTCTTTCGAATCCCTTCAAGGTATTAATTGCCTTCAAAGTATTGCTTTAGTTAAATTGTACACAATTTCATATTTACTGCTTTCATTAATTTCTATGCTGTTTGCTTCTTTGACCCTCTTGATAGAATTTTTTCCTCATGTTGTTGGGGATTTTATCTACTTTTTTTTTTCAGTGATTTCTCACTTCATTGCATCATTATATTAATTTTTTTTAATCAAGGTGTATTTCTAAAATAATTTGCTCTCTGTATTTGAACCTTGCAAACTCAAGATTTTCAGAGAATGTTCTACAAAACTACTCCTGGATTTTCTGCTAGAAATTTAGAATTCAGCACTTTATAGACTTTAGCATTACAAAGATTAAATAGCTGAAGTTGAAAGATGTCAAATAACATTACCGCGGGGAGAGTGCAACCAGAAGGTGGGTTGAGGAGGCTTCAAGTCTTTGTCTTGGACTGTCCTGTTCTAACATTATTTTGTATTGTAACTGGATGAGAGCTGACTCTATAATAGTCCTATTCTACATGATCCTTTGGGTGATGAGATTATGATACAGTCACCTCCTTCAAACATGCTGTGATAATTCAGGAAAAACAGGACTCAGATGGCGGGTAGAGAAGAAGGTAGAAATTGTAGGTCAGCTTGCATTGGAGATTTTCACGTTAATTCTGTCGCAAGCAGCAAAATCTTGACATTCCCATCCTGACGCCAGTCATTTCCTTCCAGTACCTGGGGTATCACTCTTAAGTTTTATACTCCAGCCACCAGAAAGTTTTGTATGTAAAAAAATAACTTCTGTCAATCATGCCTGTTACCATGGATCTGCAAGTAAGGAGGTCCTGAGCATACATACGTGGTTCGTGTGGTTTCAGAAACACCGTTAGGAATCAGTCCTGCCTGCTCAAGTAGCTTCATGACTTCAGACTTGCTCCAAGGAATCACTTGACAAGTAGGATTTTTGTTAACACAGGAATAATTTATGCCCTGGAATTGCCCTCCTGCTATCTGGGGAAGCTTGAGGGAAGTAAGGTTTCTGTGTAAAACGAGACTGAGTAATTCTGAAGTGAGACTGACAGGCTAATGAGCAGAAAACTAGGTTGTGGAATTCTAATTAGCTTGTAAATAAGAAACCTAGAGTTTGCTCACCTACTTTCCTCAATTTTTTTAAGCTTCTTATAAGATGAGTAAGTTTGTGAGAGGTACAAAAAATACTCTTTTTTTTTTTTTTAAGATACCACATATGCTATTTTTAAAAATGAAGGCTGATTTGGAATAGTATTTTATATTAATGAGGTTGTACTTTAATGCTAATGACATTCTCTTCCTTAAGAATTCTGCTAAGCATATTTAAGAAAATGTAAGGGCTTTTTCTTAGATTAGGGACAATGAAGTCGGTCCTAAGTGAGACTTAAACTGAGGTGCATTATGGAAAATTTGGACTGATTTGATTAAATTAAAATGAATAATGTCAATGCAGTAAAAGGTAAGATAAAAATGTTTTTAAATAGTTTGGGAGGAAGTTTGTGCAATTAAACAAAACCTTTGATGAACAAAAGCTTCATCAGAATGTAATAAATCTAGAAGGGCATTAACAATTTACTAAATGCAAGTTCCCAGCCAGAGGAAAGGCTAGTGTACTATTTCATTGAGATGTCTGACCTTCAGAGTATTTTAAAGGAATGCAGTTTTATTACTTTAGTATATAGTAATCCTAGCCAGTCAAGTATATATTCTTGACAAGTTGTGGTCCTTGAGTTTATAAATTAATTGCTAGGAAATAACGTGTTTAAATGAGCTTGTTAATGGATGTTTATTTTAAATAAAAATACGTATAAATTCGGCATCCTTAATAAATGCCCTAAAAACTCATTATGTTTTTCCTGTGAGGTTGTTAGTTCATTCTTTTTTCAATAAATTTGTGTTATGCATCAGACATTCTTTGTAGCCCTAGGGAGTAGATAGGAAAGAAAAAGTCTAACCCTTAAAAGAACCCATAAACCTTAACTCCGCTCTTGCCCAAATTATCATGAAACTTGAATTGAAAGAATCAAAATTCATGAGGCTTTATGTAGACTGGCGGCAGCGCCTTACACATTTCCCTGGGGAAAACAGCAACAGATTTTCCGATTTTTAGGGAAAGGAAAAGAAGTCCTCTTCTTTTAATATTTCATTACTTGGAATTTTAGATTTAAACATTCGGACTACACGAAGTTTTCTCCTAGTGTAACAAACAGTACTACTTTGAATTACAGAAGAATTAGTATTGTTTTAATTATATGTGCGGTGTGTGTGACTTAAAGGTGTCATATATCAATCTTATCAATATTTTGAGATTTAAAAATACCAGATGCTAAATTATTGCCTTCCAGATAGACCTTGCCAGCCATATAGAAGACGATTTGCACGATGATAAATAAAAGCATTTTGTGGTACGCCAGTGTGAAATAAATGTCTTTAAACATTCTGTACTCATGGCGTTTCAAGGCAAAAACACCAATGCTTTGTTGCCCATAAAACACAAGAGGCAAAAATCCTTCCTACTTTCTTATTAGAATGAAAATTCTGGGACTGTATTACGTATCTGTTGAGTAATCATTCATTAAATTAGAAACTTCAGTAGCCGACAAGATTTTTATTTTACGGGAGTCACAAGATATCATCGATTTGCATTCCCTTGCACATTTATGCCATATTCCATTGACTTCAAGATGCTATTGATTGTGAAATGCACAATGATTTCATGCACCATTTAGAAAGGGAAAGTCACTGCTGGTTAGATCACAACACCGTGCTCTTATAATTGAGTAGAAGATGAATCCTGATTTCAGGGAGATGAAAATGTTCAAAACGTGTTTGCTTGAGAGTCCGTTAACTCTATGAACTCTCAAATTTATGTCCATTGCTTCATTTTTTGGTAAGAGGTTCAGAGGACGATGTGTATGGATTTGAGCGGCTTTGAGGGCAGCGTCCCTGAGGACTGGGAAAAGCAAAGGAGTGGATCTTTTTCTGTCGGTTCACTTGGGGATTCATGGAAGAACGATAGGGAGAAAAACAGGTTATGTTCAACTTAAGGTCTTCGCTTCTGGGGTAACTGACGGTGTGCACGTGCCTCCGCATTTTCTATGTAAATAATGTTACAGGGTGACTTCACAGGATAATGCGTGTTACTGCTGATGTGTTTGGACATTTCTCCACTTGGCTGCTGTAATCTTCGTGTGGGGCTAAAGGGAAAAAAGGGAAGCAAGCTCAGATATTTACTGCCTACAGAGAGGCTTGTTCTTTTCTGTTAACACAGATAAGAGAAGGCACTAGACAGTGTGGGCATGAAACAGAGGAATATAATTCCAGGAAAGGAAGGATAGAAAATAAAAGGGAGGGGAGGCAGAATAAATTGAAAACGGATTAAGGAACTGGGAGAAACTCTGGAAAATACTTAAAGAAATTAAAGCACCGTTTTGGAAATAGCCAAGTACCACTTCACCCAAACATGATATCCTGTTGTCAGTTTCACGAAGTGGAGAGTGTTTTATTCGACTGGGCCGCATATGGGAGGAGTATACGGCTTTGAATGATGATTACTTAGAGTTCTGTCCTGAGCAACACGCACAAAATTAATGGTTTCCTTTACGAGAAGATTTGGAAGCAGCAAATGAAATTCTGTGGATGAGGAGGGAAAGATACGGAGAGGACTGAAGCATGTTTAAGTGAGAACAGACGTAGGTAGTGGTAGGTACCCGTCGTCCAATGTTCAGTTAGTGGGGAAGTAGACTCCACTAGCCCGCAGAGCAGATTGTCCTGGGGGTGCAGCGCGCTCACTGCACGGGAGCAGGGAAGGGGAGGGTGTTGCTGTGGTTGTGTTTACTTCTGGAGGCCCGCCACCGAGCACGGGGCTCGCCACTTAGAAACCGATCAGTGAAACACTTCAATGGCTTTCTGTGGCTCTTAGCATGAAGATGGCCTCCAAAACATGGCGAACGAGCCCTCATCTCGCTAAGCCCCGCCCCTTACCCACTCACCCCTGCTTTCTGTGAGCGCAGTGATTCCTCCAGTTAATTTTTGCCCACTGCCCCACCGCCAGCACTTGCCCCAGTTCCTAGTGCACGTAGTAGGCATTTGGCAGATACTCACTGAATAAGTGAGGGTGGTTATGTGGATGAGGGAGAGAAGAGAATGACTTCCTTTGCATTACAGGCAGGAGTTTTAAACAACATGTACTGTTACTTCTGTTTTTTAAGTGTGGTTATGTAGATATTTATTGATTTCTTCTGGTATAACCTAGATTGCATATCTGAAGTAAAATTTTTATTATAAATTATCTGTATTATTTAACTGTCTCTGCAGTGATCCACAGAACTCACGTATATCGAACGAAAGCTGAAGCTAATCTCTAACCTTTAATAGATACTGTGGGCATCCACTGCAAATGAATCCTTTCTTACGATTTTATCTAAACACTAAGATTAAAACATTCTTGGTATCCTTAGGTAATATAACAACGTCTTCGTTAACCTGGTGGGAGGGTGTGATGTTCTGAATAGAGATATGAGGATTTCAGATTTCTGAAGGTTTAACACTATAACCCCAAGAGCCTTTTTTTTTTTTTAAACTTTTTAATTTACTTCTGAGAGAGAGAGAGAGAGACACAGCGACAGCCTGATCAGGGGAGGGTTAGAGAAAGAGGGAGACACAGAATGTGAAGCAGGCTCCAGGCTTTGAGCTAGCAGTGAGCACAGAGCCCGACGCGGGGCTCGAACCCTTGAACCATGAGATCATGACCTGAGCCAAAGTCGGACGCTTAACTGACTGAGCCACCCAGGCGCCCCCCCCCCCAAGAGCCTTTCTGATAGAAATGTTTATCAAATGGGTTTCATACTTTCTTGTCTTGGTAATAGCATTAGCCTCAATTTAAACTTTCTTTGTTTTTCTTTTCTCTTCAAGTTAGGGTCAGTCATGGGGGAAGGGAAGGGAGAATTGGTAGCATTTGCCCCTGTGGTGAAAATACTCCCACCAAGGCCAACTTTACAGCTACCAAGGGTTGTGTGGCTTACAGAACTCCTAAATATTTCATAGAGCTGTCTTAAGCACAGACTGCTCAAAGAAATGATCAGAGGCCATATTTTTCTTGTAGTTTCAAGTACAGTCCTAAGTTTAGGACTTTCTCAGAAAAATTGCCAATGTTTTTGGAATCTTCATTATGAAAGTGAAACAAAGGACCCAAACCTGCATGACCTTTAAGACGAGGAAATGCGACTCTCTCATAAACCTCTTATTTGAATCAAAGACTGAGTCCGTCTTCTACCAGGTGACCTTCTTACACCTGCAGAAGTACATCCGGGTATTTGATTTTATTCTCAGGGTCAGATCTCTTGTTAACAACAGTCAGAGAGTTATCTTCTGCTTCCCTAGCTCACTAGTTTTGCACGAGCCCTGTCATAAGACATTAGAACAACTCACAAAAATGGAAAATGTACTTATTCATAATGCCTCCTCTCAGTTGTTGTTAACTTTTCTACCTCCTTAGCTAACCTGGCTATAGCATAGCAACGGAAGACCGGTTTTTCTGAGCTGCCCTGTAGAA
>NW_027530974.1:10520469-10540157 GCF_008692635.1 Crocuta crocuta
ATGTAGAAGTAGGAAAAAGTACTTATCGGAATGGTAAACAGGGTTAATAGAACAAATCTGGAAATACATACTTGGTTTCCTTTTTTAGTGGCATCTTTAAAGACATAAGCTATGTAAAGGAATAATGGCAACAGTGGTTGGGAGAGTGTGATATTTGTGAATGTGACATGTATAACCGTAATACGGCACAGGAGAACAGAGCTCTATGGGTGTGATGTTTCCATATTGTATTAGAATCTGAATTAGGTTCTGATAAATTATAATGCAAGGTAAGTTCTAGAGCACTACAAAGAGAACAACTCAAACAAGTTGTGAGGAAAATTATTAAAGAAATTAACATGTTATATTAGAAAATATCCTTAATCTAGAATAAAGCAGTAAAGGAGAAGTGGAAAACCAAGAAAGGCACAAGATCAATAGAAAACAAAAAGTGAAATGGCAGACAGGAACCCGGCAGTGTCAGCAATAGCATCACACCCGAACTGATTGGATAACCCCATTTGAGGCAGAGCTTGTCGGACCGGTGAAAAAAACAAGATCCAACTATGTGCTGCCTACATACACCAAGACACACTTTAGATCCTAAGACACAACTAGATGGAAAATAAATGGCTAGAAAAAGATTTATCATGTAAACGGCCAGCATGAAAAAGCTGAGCAGTTATGTTAATATTAGACAAAAGAGACTTAAAATACAAAGAGGGGTATTTTCTAATGATAAAAGAATGACTCCTTCAGGAAGACATAACAGTCATAAACATATATCTACCTCATAACACAGTCCCAAAAATTCATAAAGCAAGTGGACAGAAATGAAGGATCAAGTAGACAGTTCAGCAGTGTGGTCAGAGACTTCAGCACCCCACTTTGCAGAATGGATGGGACGTTTAGGTAAAAGGTCAGCCTCGAAGACTTGAACAGCACAGTAAACCCACTAGACCTAACAGATATCTATAGAGCATTCCACCCAACAGCAGAACACACATGTTCTCCAAGATAGGCCCTAACTTAGGCCATGAAACAGTTTATCAATGAGCTTGAGAGGACGGAGATAATACAAAGTTTGTTTTCAAAGCAACCGTAATGCTTTGAAATCAGTAACAAAAAACAAAAAAAGCATACTTACCTGAAAAGGTTCTTCTGGTCCTATGTCATCCACCAGAGGAGGAGAAATGGCAGTCAGCAAAGCCAAACTTTTATGTACAGATGATTTGGAGACTTGCAAAATAACGCTTCATAAACCCTTGAAATTGCTAATGAAATTGATAAAGGGAATTCTACATTAGATTATCTGTACATGAGGAAGCTAACAAAGATAAAGGACACCAGGAATGCTTTCTTTGAAACAAAAATCCAGCCTGCTATGAAAAAATTTAAAGGTAACAATTTTTCTAAAAGAACAAAAAGTTGTTCATAATCATCTAAGGAGAAAATAATTAAGGAAATAATTAAGAAAGGGATAATTTGAAGATACAGAGAAAAGTATTTGTAACAACGGTCTCATCTTCTTTCTTTTGAATAATAGTCTGAGCATTTTAGCAGCTGAAACCTTTAGCAGAAAAATACAGTTGTCACCCAGTATCATTACTTTGTCATTTCTTAAGGACATACTTATAAAAGATATTATTTTGTTTTTTATGTTAATTTAATATTCTTTATTCCAATAGTGGCCAGTCTATTTGAAATAAGAGTTCCTGGGCTGCCTGGGTAGGTCAGTCAGTTAAATATCCATGTCTTGATTTCAGTTCAGGTCATGATCTCATGGTTCATGAGTTTGAGCCCCACATCTGGCTCTGCACATGGAGCGTGCTTGGCATTCTCTCTCTCCCTCTTTCTCTACCTCTCCCCTGCTTTGCACACTTTCTCAAAATAAAAAACTTTTAGGAATTTTGTTTGACTTATATCTTTCTTTGCTTTTATTTGTTTTCCTCTCCTTTTTTAAAGTCTTATTATTTCTCTGAAATCGTATATTAACTGCTTAGCAAATTACGGTTCACTTATTTTTAAAAAGTCCTATAACATTCATTTGCCATTGAGTGATTAATTACACGAATATTTGGGTATGTATTTTGCTTTTCTCGCCTAGGTTTTGATCTATATTATTTTCAGTTATTGTTAATGAAGCAGTTACTTGTTGGGTTCTTAATTTGTTAATTGAAATAGTTGGGGGTTGAGTATTTTATTGCATATTTATGAGAATATATCTGTGTATGATGACTTTAAAAATATGGGACTTGGGGTGACAGGTAGTAAGGTCCTGTGCCATCTTTATACTCCCATAGTGTTTGCTTTTTTTTTTTCCCCCAATTCAGTATGGTTAACATGCCGTGTTATCTTCGTTTCAGGTGTACAATGTAGTGATTTGACAACTCTGTACAGTACTTAGTGTTCATGATAAGTATACTCTTAATCCCCTTCGCCCGTTTCACTCACCCATAAGGGTTTAAATGTTTTTTAATTTTTTTAAAAAAAATGTATGTATGAAGGTCTTCTTTCAACAAAGATCAATGAGTGATGAAATTTAGTATGTCTTTGTTCCACTACATTTTCTTTCTGTGTTAAACCTGTTACTGTGCTGATTGTTTTGCTACATCTGCCATAGCGGCTAATGAATTCAGACCCTCCCCCATAATTACTGTTCTATTTCTTTTGAAGAGGTTTTCAATGTACATCGTTGACCATCTGTTAAATTATAGAGGTTTAGTAATGCTGTATCTTGCACTGTTTAAACCTCTAGCCAGATGCTTCTTGGTCTTACTTGGGATGGGAGCTGACCTCCAATTCCACTTATGTTTTTTTCCACTTTTCTTCTCAGAGCTGAGGCTGTGGTTCAGGAATGCTGCTGTCTTATGATTGCTTTTCAGTGTTTTCCTCCAGTAGGAATATTAACAAGTTAATATTAACAATATTAACTCTGAACCGACTTTGGTTGGTATAACTCAACTCACATGTCCCTGAATGCTCCAGGAACTGCTCTGATCTTCTGCTTGAGATGCCCTTAATGAGGCTTGCTGATGCTCTCAGAAGTCGCTGTTGTGTCTGTACTCACTCCAGGCTTCTGGAACTTTCTTATAGATCTTGAAGCTCTTTCCTCTTAGAAGTCTGTTCTTTCCCCTGCTTTTGACTCCCATGCTGTCATTATCATGTATTTGAATTCCGTAGGCTTCATCCTTTTTCATGGATTTGCTGCTCATTTTGACTTAGCCACATATTAATCACATTTTTTGCTCTTCACTTTGTCTTACATCTCTCATTTCCCATCTGGGATAATTTTATTTTACTTCAAGAAGAGTCTTTAGTTTTCCATTAGTGCAGGTCTGTTGTGACAAATTACTTCAAGTATCATTTATTAGAAAATGTCTGTTTCATTTTCATTCTTGAAAAATACCATTGCTGAGTATAAGACTAGAGGCTTCCGGCGTGGCAGTTTATCTCCTTGAGCACATTGTTGCTGTCGAGATTGTCACTTGTGAGTCTAATTATTGCTCATTGGAAGGTAACCTGTCTTTTCACTTTAACATGTTTTCCTGAGACTATTAAGAGGTTTGGCCTCATCCCTGCCTTGCAGTTTCAGAGTGAGGCGAATAGGTGTGATTTCTCTGTATTTATCATACTTGCGCTGTTCCAGAGCTCTTGAATTCGTAGAGTCACATGTTTCAGTCGTGCCCAATCATTTATGTCCTCACCTTCCAAGATTCCACTTCCAGTCTTTTCGACTCATCCTTTGTTCAAAACCTCTCTGTTCTGCTGCCTTTTGTCTCTAGTACTTTATTCTCTGTTGATTCTTTTGACGCCTCTCCCAGTTCCCTGTCATAATCTGGACTTAAATCAATCCAGTGAGTTCTAAATTTGCATGTATCTTTCAGTTCTGTCATTTATATTTGGCTTTTCAAATATACTATCTCTTTTTAATTTTGTTAATGTTTAAGAGAGAGAGAGGGAGAGAGAGAGCACTTTAGCATGGGAGGGGCAGAGAGAGGGAGACACAGAATCTGAAGCAGACTCCAGGCTCTGAGCTGTCAGCACAGAGCTGGATGCAAGGCTCGAACTCAAGAGCCATGACATCATGACCTGAGCCAAAGTCGGATGCTTAACTGACTCAGTCACCCAAGCTCCCCTATACTATCTCTTTTTATACTTTCCAGTTTTCCTCTGGAATTTTCAATAAGTTTTCAATATAAACAAAGTAAGTACATTTATTTTAAAGTCTCTGTATATCAGTTCCAATATATTGGACTCTTGTTGATCTGTTTGAGATGTTGGTTCTTTTCTTAGGTGCCAGGTTGTCTTTGAGTAGTTAGACATTCTATTTATAAAAAAATTTTTTAACGTTTATTTATTTTTGAGAGACAGAGCATGAGCAGGGGAGGAGGGAAGAGAGAGGGAGATACAGAATTTGAAGCAGACTCCAGGCTCTGAGCTGTTTGTTAGCACAGAGCCCAACATGGAACTCATGTACCGTGAGACCATGACCTGTGTGATGTCGGATGCTCAACTGACTGAGCCACCCAGGTGCCCCTAGACATACTATTTTAAAAATTTAAAAATTATCAGGTCCCCTGGGTGGCTCAGTCGGTTAAGCATCCAGCTTCAACTCAGGTGATGATCTCATGGTTCGTGGGTTCAAACCCCTCATCGGGCTCTGTGCTGACAGCTCAGAGCCTGGAGTCTGCTTTGGATTCTGTGTGAGTGGTGTGTGTGTGTGTGTGTGTGTGTGTGTGTGTNGTGGCTCAGTCGGTTGAGCATCCAGCTTCAGCTCAGGTGATGATCTCATGGTTCGTGGGTTCAAACCCCTCATTGGGCTCTGTGCTGACAGCTCAGAGCCTGGAGTCTGCTTTGGATTCTGTGTGAGTGGTGTGTGTGTGTGTGTGTGTGTGTGTGTGTGTGTCTTCTGTCTCTGTCTCTCTCTGCCCCTCCCTCTCTCGCACTCTGTCTCTCTATCTCTCAAAAATAAACACTAAAAAAAAAAAAAAAAAGAGCATGTAAAAACTATTGAAATGGTTTGAAGCCCCAGTTGACATCTTCCACCAGAGGAGATTTGAATTCACTTCTGTGAGGCTCCCACGAGAGCTGACAATCCAATATCACCTTAATCCAGTTTGGGGGTTTGTGACTTTTCTGGGCCACCAGAACAAGTTGCAGTTCCTATGATGCTTACTTGGTATCTCTCCAGTTCTCTCATGTTTCTAGAGTAAAGCCCTTCAGGCTCTCAACAGAGAACATGTAGATTGTCATAGGGACTCCGTGCCTCGCGTGCTGGATTCTGTCATGTATCTACTCAGCTCCTTTAGATTGTTGGGAGAGTGCCCCCAGCCATTTCACTGCTCCTTCGGGACAGATAAACCTTCCCTGAGCAAAAGGACCCCCAAATGCTAATTTTACCCTTTTGGACTTTTACCCACCCCTTGATCTTGGCTTTCCACTACTTTCTTTCTACTACCTTCCTACTGTTTCCCTGCCGTCAGGCTGATAATATTTATATTTTGTTTGGCTCTTCTGTTATCTTCCAAGGATTATCATTTGAATTGCTTAAATAACTTAATTCTCCATTACTGTAAAAGTTCTCTGTGTATTTACGTTGCGTTATATATGGCAATATTTCTTCTCTTTCTCATTTGCTGTTTTATATATCAAAGAGTTATTTTTTAAACATCCAGATGTCTTCCAGAGAGTTCACTTCTCTCTGTGGTTCTATTGCTTACATTGAACTAGTGGGCTTAGTGTGGAATGTGGTGTTTGCTCAAGACCTACTTACTTTCCTTTTGGTGTTCCATCTGTTTAAAAATTACGTCATCTTTTCCCCATGTCAGATTAAAAAAAGAACAGCTTTTGGGGCACCTTAGGTATCCAACTTTGGCTCAGGTCATGATCTTGCAGTTTGCAGATTCGAACCCCACGTCAGGCTTTGCGCTGATGGCTCGGAGCCTAGAGCCTGCCTCGGATTCTGTTTTCCTCTCTCTCTGCCCCTCCCTTGCTTGTGCTCTGTCTCTCTCTCAAAAATAAAGAAATATTTTAAAATATTAGATCTATTTAAAAAATTATAAAGAACAGCTTTTTTGGGGCACCTGGATAGCTCAGTCGGTTAAGCATCTGACTTCAGCTCAGGTCATGATCTCACAGTTCGTGTGTTTGAGTCCTGCTTCCGGTGAGCCTAGCCTCCCTCCCTCCTTCTCTCTCTCTCTCTCTCTGCCCTTCTCTCAATTGAGCCCTCTCTCTCTCTCAAAAATATAAAAAAATAATAACCTTTTTTGTTTGAAATTGTATAAAGTCTAGAAATTTGAAAAGAACTGAATCAGTGTCTTCAAAATACTCTTCCCAGGACCATGGTGTGTTTCTTTGTTTTGTAAGTCTTTTTTTTTTTTTTAATTATATCAGAAAACTGTCAAATTTTTTGTGTGTTTCAAATATTTTGTGCCAAGCTTATTTCTAGGCATTTTTCCGTTGTTGCTGTTAGAAATGGAATTTTTTTTCCTTTGTGTTTTCTAACTAGTTGTTTCTGGTGCAAGTTACAAGATTGATATTTTTATGTTTTTGGTAGACACCTACCTTCCTGATTAAAAATCATAGCGATTGTGGCAAAAATCCCTTTGTTGTCCCATGACGCAAAAGAGATTTCTCTAGCATTTGATTCCGAGTGTTGCGTATCATGGGCAAGGTAAAGATTCTTCATTGTGTTTTGCTCGTTCTCCAGAGTTCTGTTTCGATTTTTCTAATTTCCCTGTGACTTCCACTCTGACCCCTCGGCTATTTAGAAATACTTTGTTTCATTTCCAAATATTTGGGGGGTTTCCACATACCATTCTACTCTTTGTTTCCCATTTGATTTCATTGCGGTCAGGGGACGTACTTTGTATGTCCTTGAACAGCAGACCTTGTTGTGAAATTTAAAGCCACCTGTGCCCCGCGGCTCCCTGTATTAGTTTGCTATGGCTGCAGAACAGATTACTGTGAACTTAGTTTAAAAAATACTTACTGCCTTATAGTTTTTAGCGCAGAGCCTGACGTGATCTCACTGGGCCGTTAGCCAAGCTGTTAGCAGGGCTCCCTTTCTTTCTTTCCGGAGGCACTGAGGGAGAATCTGTTTCCTTGCTCATTCAGCTTTTGGCAGAATTAAACTCCTGTGTCTGTAGGCCTGAATTCGTCCTGTCCTGGCTGGCTGTCCCAGCTTCTAATGTCCGCCTGCATCCCTCGGATGCTGGCTCCTTCCTCCATCCCCAAAGGCAGCAACAGCTGGTTAGATCTGTCACACTTCAGATCTCTCTGCCCGCCCCCCACCCCCACCCCACTTTCTCTCTGTCGCTCTCTCTTCTCTCTTCTGTCCGTGTATTCAGTTTGAAAAGATCCCATGATAATCCAGGATAGTCTCCCCATTTTATTTTTTTTATTTTTATTTTTATTATTTTTTTAAATGTTTTATTTATTTCTAGGGGAGAGAGAGAGAGAGACAGTGTGAGCAGGGGAGGGTCAGAGAGAGAGGGAGTCACAGACTCTGAAACAGGCTCCAGGCTCTGAGCTGGCAGTCAGCACAGAGTCCGACGCGGGGCCCGAACCCACAAACAGCGAGATCATGACCTAAGCGAAAGTTGGACGCTTAACCGACTAAGCCACCCAGGCGCCCCTCCCCATTTTAATATCCATATCTTTATCCCATCTGCAAAGTCCCCTTTGCACGTGTTGGGGAACATAGTCACCAGTTCTGGGGTTTAGGGTGTGGACGTTTTGCGGACCCACTGTTATGTCTACCAAGCTACCATAGTGGACGGTGTAGCATCCTACTGCACTATATTTCATTGTTTTTAATGTTTATTTGCTTTTGAGAGAGATTGAGACAGAGAGATAGAATGTGAGTAGGGGAGGGACAGAAAGAGGGAAACACAGAATCCGAAGCAGGCTCCAGGCTCTGAGCTGTCAGCATAGAGCCCAATGCAGGGCTCGAACCCACAAACCACAAGATCATGACCTGAGCCGAAATCGGATGCTTAACTGACTGAGCCACCCAGGTGCCCCTCACTGCATTATATTTTAAAGTGATGCGATTTTAAAAATTCTTTTATGAGTTTCCTTTTATTGTTACCATTTTCAGAGCTCTTTATTTATATATGGAGATCCAAATTAAAGTTGTCATGTTTCAGCACAGGCTGGCCAGCAATAAATGCTCTCATTTTTGTTTTTCTGTAAAAGTCTTTGTTTGGACTGCATTTTTGAACACTGTTGTCTTTTGATAGAGTATTCTGAGCTGGCTATTTATTTTTTTCTTTCAGTAGTGAGAAAATATCACTGCACAGTTTCTGTTGAGAATTCTGCTTTAATTTTTCTCTTTGATTTTCTGTAATACATTTTTCTAACTTCTAGGTACTTTCAGAATTCTGTCTTTTTTCTTTGTTTTCAGCACATCGAATATAATTTAGCTATGTGTTTTTACCTCCTTCTTTTTCTTACCTTTATTTTTTGGTTTTTCTTATTATTTTTCCTTATTATTATTCATGCAGTTGAAGTTCTCTAAGTTTTTTGGATCTATGGTTTGTTTATTTTTAGAAAATACTTGCTATTATTTCTTCACTTATTTCTACTACCCTGTTTGTTCTTTGTTCTCCTTTGTGACTCCAATTCTAATTAGACCATTTGACATTGTCCTATGGGTATTGGGTTCACTGTTTTGTTTTATTAACATACTGCTTTTCTTTCTTATTCTTGAAAGTAATTTGTTATTTAATGTTTATTTTTGAGAGACAGAGAGAGACAGAGCACAAGCAGGGGAGGGGCAGAGAGAGAGGGAGACACAGAATCTGAAGCAGGCTCCAGGCTCTGAGCTGTCAGCACAGAGCCCAACATGAGCATGAGCAGGTCAGGGGCAGAGGAAGAGGGAAAGAGAATATTTTTTTTTAATATTTTTATAATTCAGATTTCATTCTTTCTCATTGCAATGGAGTATTCCATTGTGTAGATAAACCACATCTTCTTGATCCATTCGTCCATTGATGGACACTTAGGCTCTTTCCATGTTTTGGCTATTGTTGAGAGTGCTGCTATGAACATTGGGGTGCATGTGCCCCTATAGCATCCGCACACTCGTATCCCTTGGGTAAATCCCTAGCAGTGCTATTGCTGGGTCATAGGGGAGTTCTAGTGTTAATTTTTTGAGGATTCACTACACTATTTTCCAGAGGGGCTGCACCAGTTTACATTCCCACCAGCAGTGTAGGAGGGTGCCCGTTTCTCCACATCCTCGCCAGCATCTAGAGTCTCCTGACTTGTTCATTTTAGCCACTCTGACCGGCGTGAGGTGGTATCTCAGTGTGGTTTTGATTTGTATTTCCCTGATGAGGAGGGATGTTGAGCATCGTTTCATGTGTCTGTTGGCCATCTGGATGTCCTCTTTGGAGAAGTGTATGTTCATGTCTTCTGCTTATTTCTTCAGCAAGCTGCATGCTCAACACAGAGCCCAACTTAGACCTTGAGATCAGGGACCTCTCCATGCTGTTTTTTTCCTTGTATGATTTTTTTTGGGTTAATCTGTAAGTTCACTGATTCCTTAGTTTTGTGAAATCTACTAATGAGTCTATAAAAGGCTTTCTTTGTCTCTGTTATTTTGTCTTTTATTTCTAACATTTTCATTTGACCATCTCACTGAGTTTAAATTCCCATGTCGTCAGCTTTTTCCTCTGGCCCTTTTGACATGTTGATTATAGTTATTTTCAATCCCCTGTCTTGAGAGTTCTCACATCTAGATCATCCCTGAATCTGGTTCTTGATTATTTTGTCTCTTGACAGTGGGTCAGTAGTGCCCGTATCTTAACGTTTTATTGAAGTTTGGATATTATGTGCCTAATAATAGTTACCTGAGGTCATTAGTTTTTAATGGCTGGAAATGGGCACTGTTGTCTTTCGTGAGGCCATCAGGAAGGGAACTGAGGCTACTTGTTCAAGAGCTGGGCTGGGCTTGGATTGTGGTATTATTGTGTTTCTCTTCCGTGGACCACACTGACCTCCAATTACTCTAGCGATGACCTCTCATTTCCTTGTGCTTCCGGAGGAGCCAGGGGTCCGGATGGCTTTTCTCACTTTGGTGCCCCCTGCTGAGCTATGCTTCCTGCATCACTGGGAGGTCTCCACCCAAGCCTCTCCTAGGAGTAGACCGCCCTTGCTTCTCCCTTGTTGCCGGGCTGGTAGTGGGGGCTTGGTGAGGACTGCTCTCCAGTCCTGTTCCAGCCACAGCCTCAGACATGACCCTCTCCCATGGTACCAGACATCTCATCTTATCGGTATGGCATTTTGGTCCCAGGACAAGTTTCCTCCTCCCCCTGGGATAAAAGGTTTCTTCTTCTACCCTTTCCCAAGCCATGGCAGGGCTCCCCTGTGCCCTGTGGGTGATGTGTCTGCTGTCCTTTCCCCAGCAGCTTTGTGCGTTTTCCACAGCTGCACCCCCTCTTCCATGCCTCCCACGGAGGGTGCTGTCTTTGGTCTCTCGCCCCGGCCCCTGTGTCAGCACCCATGAGAAAGAGCCTGGGTGTGAGTGTAGACTCCTTGGGTCCGAGGCCAGGTGAATCCAGCACACGCGCAGCCCTCAATAGCTTGCTGTAGTTTTAGAGGATATTTTGCTTGTGTGCTTGACTTTCATGTCCCCCACATCTTCCCTGCTTGGCCCAAGGCGAGCCATTTCCTGCACCCCCCTGCACAAAGCTCAGGCTTTGACTGCTCTGTGACCCCAACTGTGTGATGGGCTCAGGAGAAGTTAGGATTTTTGTGGGGTCTCTGGCTTTTTCATGTCATTATGGTGAAGCAGCGTTCTTTTCAGGTATCTGCATCGTAACACAGACTCATCTAGCTTAATTTTTTAAAATAAGGAATGGGCATTGAATTTTATTAAGTATCATTCACCCTTATTCAAAATGGCCATGTGAATTTCCAAGTTATTCTTCCTGATGTGATGAATCATATGAGTAGGCCGCCTGATATTAAATCCATCCCTTACCTTCTCTCACTTGAAGAATTTTTTCATTGGCAAATTTTCCTTTGATATCTATTAAGGGCTGGACTTAGAGGGATGGACAGTACAGACGGAGTCTTATAGATTTGTATTCTAATCAGAAGGTAGACCAGAACAGCCTGTAAATAGATAAATAGGGCATTTAAAAAGGTTTTTTTTTTTTAAAGTTTATTCATTTTTGGGACACACAGAGAGCCAGAGCATGAGCAGGGGAGGGGCAGAGAGAGAGAGAGAGAGGGAGACACAGAATCCAAAGCAGGGTCGATCGAGGCTCTGAGCTGTCAGTGCAGAGCCCGAGGTGGGGCTCGGACTCACGAACCACGAGATCATGACCTGATCTAGAGTCAGACGCTCCACCGGTTGAGCCCCACCCCCAACCCCTGGCGCCCCGGTAAATAGGGCATTACAGGTCGTGTTCACAGTTGGGAAGGAAATGAACAGGGTGGACAGGCACTAGGGGCAATGCCTTAGATGAGTGGACGGGGCAGTCAGTGTAGGTAACACTGCTGTTAGGATCTAAAGGTCAGAAATGATCCAGTCACTTAAAAAAGAGTTGAGAGTAGGGAGGGCTTTTCGGGTCCTGGTGATTACAAATTCCCAGAGGTACGATGGGGATGGGCTGCTGGAAGATCAGAGATTCACCGACACGGCTGAAACATAGGATGGGGGAAATGGTGCAAAGGGAGGCCGCGGACGTAGTCGGAGCCCGATGGCCATGCTGTCTTTTAGCCATGTTACATGTTTGAATAACATGAGGAGGAGAAAGAACCTGGCAGTGAACATGGCCTCCTGATTCTTGTAGTTGTTCCCGTATCGATGCAGTAGCTTCCAGATGACAGACACACTCCAGAAGCATGGCGGTTTCCAGGCGCTGCAAAAAGCGAGTATCTCAGTAAAGCGAGTCAAATGCATTTCTTGGTTTCCTGGTGTGAATAAAAGTTATGTTTAGACTATGCTGTAGTCTGTCAAGTTTGCAATAGNCCTGATATTAAATCCATCCCTTACCTTCTCTCACTTGAAGAATTTTTTCATTGGCAAATTTTCCTTTGATATCTATTAAGGGCTGGACTTAGAGGGATGGACAGTACAGACGGAGTCTTATAGATTTGTATTCTAATCAGAAGGTAGACCAGAACAGCCTGTAAATAGATAAATAGGGCATTTAAAAAGGTTTTTTTTTTTTTAAAGTTTATTCATTTTTGGGACACACAGAGAGCCAGAGCATGAGCAGGGGAGGGGCAGAGAGAGAGAGAGAGAGGGAGACACAGAATCCAAAGCAGGGTCGATCGAGGCTCTGAGCTGTCAGTGCAGAGCCCGAGGTGGGGCTCGGACTCACGAACCACGAGATCATGACCTGATCTAGAGTCAGACGCTCCACCGGTTGAGCCCCACCCCCAACCCCTGGCGCCCCGGTAAATAGGGCATTACAGGTCGTGTTCACAGTTGGGAAGGAAATGAACAGGGTGGACAGGCCCTAGGGGCAATGCCTTAGATGAGTGGACGGGGCAGTCAGTGTAGGTAACACTGCTGTTAGGATCTAAAGGTCAGAAATGATCCAGTCGCTTAAAAAAGAGTTGAGAGTAGGGAGGGCTTTTCGGGTCCTGGTGATTACAAATTCCCAGAGGTACGATGGGGATGGGCTGCTGGAAGATCAGAGATTCACCGACACGGCTGAAACATAGGATGGGGGAAATGGTGCAAAGGGAGGCCGCGGACGTAGTCGGAGCCCGATGGCCATGCTGTCTTTTAGCCATGTTACATGTTTGAATAACATGAGGAGGAGAAAGAACCTGGCAGTGAACATGGCCTCCTGATTCTTGTAGTTGTTCCCGTATCGATGCAGTAGCTTCCAGATGACAGACACACTCCAGAAGCATGGCGGTTTCCAGGCGCTGCAAAAAGCGAGTATCTCAGTAAAGCGAGTCAAATGCATTTCTTGGTTTCCTGGTGTGAATAAAAGTTATGTTTAGACTATGCTGTAGTCTGTCAAGTTTGCAATAGCATTATTCCTAAAAAAAAAAAAAAAGTTAAAGATACAATTTTGAACATGTATTATTATTTTTTAATGTTTATTTAGTTTTGAGAGAAAGAGAGAGAGTAAGGGGCAGAGAGAAGGGGAGACAGAGGACCCGAAGTGGGCTCTGTACTGGCAGCAGTGAGCCCAAAGCGGGGCTCAGACTCACAAACCATGGCTCAAACTCTCAAACCGTGAGATCATGACCTGAGCCGAAGTTGGACGCTTGACCTACTGAGCCATCCAGGAGCCCCTTCAATATACAATTTTTAAAAAGACTTTGTTGCTAAGAAATGTGAGCCACCTTCTGAGCTTCCAGTGAGTGACGATCTCTGACCACAGCTATCATGACAAATATAACAGTAACAAAATGTTTGAAATATTCCGAGAAGTATGGAAATGTGACACACAAACATGAAGTGAGCAGATGCTGCTGGATACATGGTACTGATCGACTTCCTTGATGCAGGGTTGCCACAAACCTTCAATTTGTGGGGGGAAACAAAAACAAAAGTACTATCTGTGCAGCGCAGTGCAGTGAAGCACAATAAAGCCAGGTGTGCCTATCGGCCTCCAGTGTACTTGTTTATCTCACATTAATTTATTCGTTATCTGGCTTGCGTTGTCAGTCTTTGTATGCTGACTTTTCCTTCCTGTTTGTAAGCACACTCAGCCTCCCTTCGTCTTTCTCTTCCATGGATGCCTGCACCCCTCCTTTCTCCTTGCCTTCACAGCTGCTTCTCAGAAAGTGTTCTGTGCTTGCTGGCCCGTACTTCACATGCCCACGCTCCCGCCTTCCCATTCTGGGAGCTGGTTTTTGCCACCACAGAGTCCTAATCCCAGTGGCCACCAAACCCAACACCCTCTTGTTTATGCTTATGGATCCGAATGGAATTACAAATGCACTATTGGCCACATCTTCCTTAAAAGTCTCTAATCCCTAGGGTGCCTGGGTGGCTCAGTGTATCTGACTCTTGATTTTGGCTCAGGTCATGATCTTATGGCTTAAGGTTCAGGCCCTGAGTCGGGCTCTGTGCTGACAGTGCAGAGCCTGCTTGAGATTCTCTCTCTCTATCTGCCCCTCTCCTACTCATGTTCTATCTGCCCCCACACTCTCACCCCCCTCAAAAATAAGTAAACAGTTTTTAAAAAGTCTCTAACCCGGCTTCCTGGGCACCTCACTGTCACATGTTTTATCTTTCATATTACCTGCCGTTTCTTTTCATTTCTAGTTCACCCTAAATAGAGGATTACCCAAGAAGTCAGGAAGTTTCTCCTTCCCATGCATATTATGTCTGCCTTATCATACATGTACTCTCCTAAAAAACAGCTCTCACCAGATCTATGCCAGTAGCCCAGACTTCTCTCCAGGGAAAGAAAAGAATATGCATCTATATTTAATAGATCGTAATTTTCGTATTGCTATGTAATCTTTGTAATTATTTTAAATGGATGTGTAATGTTCTGTTAAGTGCCTGTGCTGTAATTAGCGTAAGCATTTCTCTGTTGAAAATTCCTAGTCCTGGTTTTGCAGCTATACTTTATAATTCTCCACATGTATATTGAGTTTGAGCTTTGGTGGGATGGAAAGTGAATTGATTTTTTTCTTTCTTTTTTTTAACCCCTCCCAAACTGGCTCAGGCCTCATGGATTAAGACTGGAACTGAGCAGAATCTTTGGCAAACCTTTCTTAGGTTTTCTTGCTTTGAATCAGCTGAGAGGCCCCACTGTCAACTACCTGGGTTAAAGGTAGCATTTTAACTCTCATGTGAACTCCAAAAGGCCTTCTCTGTGTTGTCCGTGACTCTGATCTCTACTATTTTTTTTTAAGAGAGAGACCGAGCATGAGCAGGGGAGGGGCGGAGGGAGAGGGAAACCTAGAATCTGAAGCAGGTTCAAGGCTCTGAGCTATCAGCACAGAGCCCGGCACAACCCATGATCGGTGAGATCATGACCTGAGCTGAAGTCGGACGCTTAACCCACTGAGCCACCCAGGCGCCCCTGGCCTCTTTATTTCCTGATTCAGCATGCTCTGCATCGTTAGAGGACAAGTAGTTCTTGTGTCCCCAAGACCCAGAAGACCCTAAATTTTTCACACCGGTGCATCTCTGAGTAAATCTGAAAAAGAGATTCACCTTCCAACAAGGCAGGCTTTTAAAAGACACTGTTTAGAGGTGCCTGGAGGCCTCAGTCAGTTAAGCATCCGACTTCAGTTCAGGTCAAGATCTCACGGTTTGTGGGTTTGAGACCTGCGTCAGGCTCGGTGCTGACAGCTCAGAGCCTGGAGCCTGTTTTGGATTCTGTGTGTGTGTCTCTCTCTCTGCCCCTCCCCCGCTCATGCTCTGTCTCTAAGATAAACAAACATTTTTAAAAAGTTGTTTTTAACACACTGTTGGGTTGTAGTTCTCAATACCTGCTTCCAGCCTCGGGGGTATTTTTTGCCATATTTAACTGGTAGCCCAGATGCTCTCTCAGGAAGCGTGTTTGTTTGCATTCTGTTATCCTCCAGAGGCAATCCTGGAAACCAGGGGTGGTGCCGTTCTACGCTCCTCGGTGCTCTTCCCCAAAAACTAGAGGAGCCCTTGTGGTTACCAGGCTTGTCCTTGGGACGTGAAGTGCCAGTGCCTTCCACACAGAGAACTTGGGAGCTTCAGCCCCTGTTTCTCTAACCGCTCACCTCTCTCCTACCCAGTGGCCTTTCCGGGCTGTTCCGCCGCCTCCCTGGTGGAGAACCGGCTTCCTGACGAAACCCTGCGGATCAAAGCTTCCAACAGGGCCACATTGCCTGCCGTGACCCGTCCCCTCAGCGTGACTTGTATTTGTTCAACGAACTCCTTTTGGAGTTCCGACCCGTCGAGGCCGCAGAGCCTCCGCCTGGAGCACGCCCACCGGGGTACAGGGTTCAGCTGCTGGTTGACCCCTGTTTTGGGGCCCGTCCCCATGCTTTCCCACTCTGACGGCACGGTAGCGCTGTGTAAGGAAAGAGGGTGGTGTTTCGTCGTCCACACAGACAGGGTCACGTGCCCCGAGCATTCCCAAGCCCAGCGCCAGTAAGACACCAGCAGCCCCAGAACCCTGTGGGAGAAATACAAAGTGGTGTCCCTCTGGGGGCAGAAGGCGGGCCCGCGCGCTGGCCGGTGGGGAGCGGGCATATCGACAAGGCACCGTCCTCCATGCTGCCTTCAGCCACTTATCCTGTGGCCTCTCAGACCCTCTAATTATAATTTGCAGGGCAGTATACCATGCTACCGAACTGCCTGTAAAATGGGCACAAGCGCTGATGCTAACAGCGGCCCCTATCAGCCGTCATCCCCACTGTATTTCTGCCTTGAGGCATTCTGCCTGGCATCCTCTGAACTCTGTGGCCCCTGACTATACCCTGCATGGTAGATGCAACCACAACGTTTGATGACTGCACCCTTTCCTGTAGATGGGAGGTCAGGTAAAAATAACTTTCGTCACTCTCCGGTGGATGTATTTGAGATTGATCATGATGAAAAACTACACTGGGTGCTTCATTCTCGAAGACCCGAGGGTCTGCCACCTCCTACTGCTCCAGCCATTGGTTCCCGGGAGGAGGCTTCTGTCTGTAATCCGTAGCCCAGTGGCTTAGCCATCCACTCTGTGCACTCCTGCCCCAATCTTGAGAGCCAAGGGAGCAGCCCGTAGGGAGACACACAACTTGATCCAGTTCCAGCTCTACAATGATAGTGTGATGTGCACCTCAGATGTGCCGGTTCCCTCCCTGTGTTTACATTGTCTCTGATCCCCTCCACCGCCCTCTCCCTTCACAGCCACAATGACAACAAAGGCCTTGGATTTAGAGCCTAATCCAACAAGCAGAGTCATCCCAGCCACCCATGGTGGAATGGACTTTATCCCCCGAGCAAGGAGTGGGCACTCTGTTAAAGGAGATGCGACAAAATCTTAGAGGCATGACTGCAGCTCAGAAAAAAAACTGTTAGTAACGTACTCTCCAGTGAACACCACCCTCTTCCCCTCCCCCAATGTCTTAGGCAGTAGAAAAGCACACAGAACATGAAAAGACAAACTAAGCAATTCAGCCTTAAAATACTACCTCAGAGGATGTGGAGAAATGGGCACCCTCCTACACTGTTGGTGGGAATGTAAACTGGTGAAGCATCTCTGGAAAACAGTGTGGAGGTTCCTCAAAAAATTAACACTAGAACTCCCCTACCCAAGGGATCCAGGAGTGCTGATGCACAGGGGCACATGTACCCCAATGTTCATAGCAGAGCTCTCAACAATAGCCAAAACATGGAAAGAGCCTAAGTGTCCATCAACTGACAAATGGATCAAGAAGATATGGTTTATCTATACAATGGAATACTCCATGGCAATGAGAAAGAAGGAAATCTGGCCACGTGTAGCAACGTGGATGGAACTCGAGGGTGTTATGCTGAGTGAAATAAGTCAGGCAAAGAAGGACAGATACCATATGTTTTCACTCAGGTGGAACAGGAGAAGCTTAACAGAGGACCATGGGGGAGGGGAAGAGGAAAAATAGTTAAGGAGAGGGAGGGAGGCAAACCATAAGAGACTCTTAAATACTGAGAACAAACTGAGGACTGATAGGGGTGGGGGAGAGGGAAGGGGGGTGATGCGCATGGAGGAGGACACTTGTTGGGATGAGCACTGGGTGTTCTATGGAAACCAACTTGACAATAAACTATAATAAAAAAAAGAAAGACAAAAAATATATATTACTTCAGAAAAAAGTTTTTAAGCATTGAACTTAATAAGGTTATAATTTTTTTTAATGTTTGTTTATTTTGAGAAGAGAGAGAGTGAGTGGGGGAGGGGAAGAGAGAGGGAGAGAGAATCCCAAGCAGGCTTTGCGCTGTTAGTGCACAGCCTGATGCGGGGCTCCAACCCACGAACCGTGAGATAGTGACCTGAGGCAAAATCAAGAGTCAGACACTTAACCAACTGAGCCACCTGGGTGCCCCAAGATCATAAACTTAGGGAACAGCTCAAACCTAATATGGGACAATAAAATGAAATGAAATGGGAAATATGGAGCTAAGGGAGCAGATGAGAACAAAACAATCTTCATCCAAAACAAATAAATAAATTTGAAACAGTAACGAATTTAATGGCCTGAAAATTTAGTGACTGACACAGGGAAAAGCTTGAGATAGTTCTAGAGAAAGCAAAAGAAAAGAAAAACCCAAAAAGATGGGAGGAATTTAAATCCTTGTAAGGATGGCCCAGCGTAAAGATAATTGGTGTCCATAAAGGAGTCCACCCCAAAGAAAACATTGGCCAGAAGATAGATCTATTTGAAGATACAAACAAAGAAAAGTTGTCTGGAAGAAACAAAATGCATCTCCTTTTAGAGAGGGTNTAAAGATAATTGGTGTCCATAAAGGAGTCCACCCCAAAGAAAACATTGGCCAGAAGATAGATCTATTTGAAGATACAAACAAAGAAAAGTTGTCTGGAAGAAACAAAATGCATCTCCTTTTAGAGNAAGCAAGTCACCAGGGAGGGGAGGCCATCAGCCAGGCTGGTCCGGGCTCCTCTACTTTAGCGTCATTGCCAGAAAGCCAAGAGGGGGCAGAGTTTCGAAAGAAAGAATCGATGCATCAGCACCAATTGTTAAAATTTAATCAGAGAGACCAAGAGTAAACAACTATGCAAATAGAATGCAAATGTTAGACACTTCGACAAAAGGGAGACAAGGAATCTTCTTCATCTAAAATTGAAGCCTGTAGTTCAGAGAATCTGTTTAAAATATGGTTTTTCAAATTCTTAACCTCAGAAGAATTTTTAGGAAAGTGGTGTCTCTATAAAGAAACACAGATTTAAGTGCCGTTTTTCCTTTATTTTCACTTCAGCTTCATTTTAAGTACAAAGTTAAATTTTGCTCTTTCCGTTTAAAACATACATTGGATGGCATATAGAATCCCTTTCAAACTTAATGTGGTATTTCTGGGTGTTTCTGCCTGTGGGTTGAATTTTTGCCTTTTTTTCCCCAAGTGTGAGACATTATTTAATTTTTTTTTTTTTTACAAAGAACTATCTAAACGTAAACGCTTATTCCAAAAACTACATAATACATAACATAAACCTATCTACCAAGCCATTGGTTCTGTAGGTCTTAGAAGGGGCTTGGCATGGGCATATATATATATATGTGTGTGTATATATATATATTTTTTAAATGTCTATTTTTGAAAGAGAAGGAGAGCAGAAGAGGGGCATTAAGAAATCCAACCAGGCTCTGTGCTGTCAGCCCAGAGCCTGACGTGGGGATCCATCCCACAAATTGTGAGATCATGACCTGAGCTGAAGTCGGACACTCAACTGACCGAGCCACCCAAGCCCCCCACTCTGTGTCTTTATATGTATTTTTACAGCCTGGTAGCTTTCACCTTTCCTGCAACCCACCTCCAAGCTTTTTGGAAGTGGGGAAACTACTCATCCTAGATGATGATTAGAATTTTTCATTGTGCCCATTTGCCTGGTAGGTTCACAACAGCACAAAGTATGACATTCAGTTTATTGCATTTATCTTGAAAAGAGAAAAGCAGTGGTAAACATTCTATAAATGAGGAGATAGAACCATAAGAAAGATTTACTCAACATCACTTTGCATCAACAAACCTGATGCTTTTTTTTTCTGTTTTTCTTACCTCAAGTGTTTTAGTCATGAGGCACCCA
>NW_027530974.1:10540313-10543707 GCF_008692635.1 Crocuta crocuta
CCTGAGCTGAAGTCGGACGCTTAACCCACTGAGCCACCCAGGCGCCCCTGGCCTCTTTATTTCCTGATTCAGCATGCTCTGCATCGTTAGAGGACAAGTAGTTCTTGTGTCCCCAAGACCCAGAAGACCCTAAATTTTTCACACCGGTGCATCTCTGAGTAAATCTGAAAAAGAGATTCACCTTCCAACAAGGCAGGCTTTTAAAAGACACTGTTTAGAGGTGCCTGGAGGCCTCAGTCAGTTAAGCATCCGACTTCAGTTCAGGTCAAGATCTCACGGTTTGTGGGTTTGAGACCTGCGTCAGGCTCGGTGCTGACAGCTCAGAGCCTGGAGCCTGTTTTGGATTCTGTGTGTGTGTCTCTCTCTCTGCCCCTCCCCCGCTCATGCTCTGTCTCTAAGATAAACAAACATTTTTAAAAAGTTGTTTTTAACACACTGTTGGGTTGTAGTTCTCAATACCTGCTTCCAGCCTCGGGGGTATTTTTTGCCATATTTAACTGGTAGCCCAGATGCTCTCTCAGGAAGCGTGTTTGTTTGCATTCTGTTATCCTCCAGAGGCAATCCTGGAAACCAGGGGTGGTGCCGTTCTACGCTCCTCGGTGCTCTTCCCCAAAAACTAGAGGAGCCCTTGTGGTTACCAGGCTTGTCCTTGGGACGTGAAGTGCCAGTGCCTTCCACACAGAGAACTTGGGAGCTTCAGCCCGTTTCTCTAACCGCTCACCTCTCTCCTACCCAGTGGCCTTTCCGGGCTGTTCCGCCGCCTCCCTGGTGGAGAACCGGCTTCCTGACGAAACCCTGCGGATCAAAGCTTCCAACAGGGCCACATTGCCTGCCGTGACCCGTCCCCTCAGCGTGACTTGTATTTGTTCAACGAACTCCTTTTGGAGTTCCGACCCGTCGAGGCCGCAGAGCCTCCGCCTGGAGCACGCCCACCGGGGTACAGGGTTCAGCTGCTGGTTGACCCCTGTTTTGGGGCCCGTCCCCATGCTTTCCCACTCTGACGGCACGGTAGCGCTGCGTAAGGAAAGAGGGTGGTGTTTCGTCGTCCACACAGACAGGGTCACGTGCCCCGAGCATTCCCAAGCCCAGCGCCAGTAAGACACCAGCAGCCCCAGAACCCTGTGGGAGAAATACAAAGTGGTGTCCCTCTGGGGGCAGAAGGCGGGCCCGCGCGCTGGCCGGTGGGGAGCGGGCATATCGACAAGGCACCGTCCTCCATGCTGCCTTCAGCCACTTATCCTGTGGCCTCTCAGACCCTCTAATTATAATTTGCAGGGCAGTATACCATGCTACCGAACTGCCTGTAAAATGGGCACAAGCGCTGATGCTAACAGCGGCCCCTATCAGCCGTCATCCCCACTGTATTTCTGCCTTGAGGCATTCTGCCTGGCATCCTCTGAACTCTGTGGCCCCTGACTATACCCTGCATGGTAGATGCAACCACAACGTTTGATGACTGCACCCTTTCCTGTAGATGGGAGGTCAGGTAAAAATAACTTTCGTCACTCTCCGGTGGATGTATTTGAGATTGATCATGATGAAAAACTACACTGGGTGCTTCATTCTCGAAGACCCGAGGGTCTGCCACCTCCTACTGCTCCAGCCATTGGTTCCCGGGAGGAGGCTTCTGTCTGTAATCCGTAGCCCAGTGGCTTAGCCATCCACTCTGTGCACTCCTGCCCCAATCTTGAGAGCCAAGGGAGCAGCCCGTAGGGAGACACACAACTTGATCCAGTTCCAGCTCTACAATGATAGTGTGATGTGCACCTCAGATGTGCCGGTTCCCTCCCTGTGTTTACATTGTCTCTGATCCCCTCCACCGCCCTCTCCCTTCACAGCCACAATGACAACAAAGGCCTTGGATTTAGAGCCTAATCCAACAAGCAGAGTCATCCCAGCCACCCATGGTGGAATGGACTTTATCCCCCGAGCAAGGAGTGGGCACTCTGTTAAAGGAGATGCGACAAAATCTTAGAGGCATGACTGCAGCTCAGAAAAAAAACTGTTAGTAACGTACTCTCCAGTGAACACCACCCTCTTCCCCTCCCCCAATGTCTTAGGCAGTAGAAAAGCACACAGAACATGAAAAGACAAACTAAGCAATTCAGCCTTAAAATACTACCTCAGAGGATGTGGAGAAATGGGCACCCTCCTACACTGTTGGTGGGAATGTAAACTGGTGAAGCATCTCTGGAAAACAGTGTGGAGGTTCCTCAAAAAATTAACACTAGAACTCCCCTACCCAAGGGATCCAGGAGTGCTGATGCACAGGGGCACATGTACCCCAATGTTCATAGCAGAGCTCTCAACAATAGCCAAAACATGGAAAGAGCCTAAGTGTCCATCAACTGACAAATGGATCAAGAAGATATGGTTTATCTATACAATGGAATACTCCATGGCAATGAGAAAGAAGGAAATCTGGCCACGTGTAGCAACGTGGATGGAACTCGAGGGTGTTATGCTGAGTGAAATAAGTCAGGCAAAGAAGGACAGATACCATATGTTTTCACTCAGGTGGAACAGGAGAAGCTTAACAGAGGACCATGGGGGAGGGGAAGAGGAAAAATAGTTAAGGAGAGGGAGGGAGGCAAACCATAAGAGACTCTTAAATACTGAGAACAAACTGAGGACTGATAGGGGTGGGGGAGAGGGAAGGGGGGTGATGCGCATGGAGGAGGACACTTGTTGGGATGAGCACTGGGTGTTCTATGGAAACCAACTTGACAATAAACTATAATAAAAAAAAGAAAGACAAAAAATATATATTACTTCAGAAAAAAGTTTTTAAGCATTGAACTTAATAAGGTTATAATTTTTTTTAATGTTTGTTTATTTTGAGAAGAGAGAGAGTGAGTGGGGGAGGGGAAGAGAGAGGGAGAGAGAATCCCAAGCAGGCTTTGCGCTGTTAGTGCACAGCCTGATGCGGGGCTCCAACCCACGAACCGTGAGATAGTGACCTGAGGCAAAATCAAGAGTCAGACACTTAACCAACTGAGCCACCTGGGTGCCCCAAGATCATAAACTTAGGGAACAGCTCAAACCTAATATGGGACAATAAAATGAAATGAAATGGGAAATATGGAGCTAAGGGAGCAGATGAGAACAAAACAATCTTCATCCAAAACAAATAAATAAATTTGAAACAGTAACGAATTTAATGGCCTGAAAATTTAGTGACTGACACAGGGAAAAGCTTGAGATAGTTCTAGAGAAAGCAAAAGAAAAGAAAAACCCAAAAAGATGGGAGGAATTTAAATCCTTGTAAGGATGGCCCAGCGTAAAGATAATTGGTGTCCATAAAGGAGTCCACCCCAAAGAAAACATTGGCCAGAAGATAGATCTATTTGAAGATACAAACAAAGAAAAGTTGTCTGGAAGAAACAAAATGCAT
>NW_027530974.1:10543809-10584930 GCF_008692635.1 Crocuta crocuta
TGTCTAGTAACAAACTCCTGAGCTGACTCCTAGTTAACTGTCAGACTTCAGAAAAAAAGAATTTTGCAGACAGACAGACAGGAAAAAAGCAAGTCACGCCAGGGAGGGGAGGCCATCAGCCAGGCTGGTCCGGGCTCCTCTACTTTAGCGTCATTGCCAGAAAGCCAAGAGGGGGCAGCGTTTCGAAAGAAAGAATCGATGCATCAGCACCAATTGTTAAAATTTAATCAGAGAGACCAAGAGTAAACAACTATGCAAATAGAATGCAAATGTTAGACACTTCGACAAAAGGGAGACAAGGAATCTTCTTCATCTAAAATTGAAGCCTGTAGTTCAGAGAATCTGTTTAAAATATGGTTTTTCAAATTCTTAACCTCAGAAGAATTTTTAGGAAAGTGGTGTCTCTATAAAGAAACACAGATTTAAGTGCCGTTTTTCCTTTATTTTCACTTCAGCTTCATTTTAAGTACAAAGTTAAATTTTGCTCTTTCCGTTTAAAACATACATTGGATGGCATATAGAATCCCTTTCAAACTTAATGTGGTATTTCTGGGTGTTTCTGCCTGTGGGTTGAATTTTTGCCTTTTTTTCCCCAAGTGTGAGACATTATTTAATTTTTTTTTTTTTTACAAAGAACTATCTAAACGTAAACGCTTATTCCAAAAACTACATAATACATAACATAAACCTATCTACCAAGCCATTGGTTCTGTAGGTCTTAGAAGGGGCTTGGCATGGGCATATATATATATATGTGTGTGTATATATATATATTTTTTAAATGTCTATTTTTGAAAGAGAAGGAGAGCAGAAGAGGGGCATTAAGAAATCCAACCAGGCTCTGTGCTGTCAGCCCAGAGCCTGACGTGGGGATCCATCCCACAAATTGTGAGATCATGACCTGAGCTGAAGTCGGACACTCAACTGACCGAGCCACCCAAGCCCCCCACTCTGTGTCTTTATATGTATTTTTACAGCCTGGTAGCTTTCACCTTTCCTGCAACCCACCTCCAAGCTTTTTGGAAGTGGGGAAACTACTCATCCTAGATGATGATTAGAATTTTTCATTGTGCCCATTTGCCTGGTAGGTTCACAACAGCACAAAGTATGACATTCAGTTTATTGCATTTATCTTGAAAAGAGAAAAGCAGTGGTAAACATTCTATAAATGAGGAGATAGAACCATAAGAAAGATTTACTCAACATCACTTTGCATCAACAAACCTGATGCTTTTTTTTTCTGTTTTTCTTACCTCAAGTGTTTTAGTCATGAGGCACCCACCCCCACCCCCTTTTTTTTTTTTTCTCTTCTGATTATGGTGGGTAAATGTATTGTTAGCATTTTCTGCTAACAATTTTTTCATGAACTTAATCTATGACAGCATATAAACTGATAATCCCGAGAGGACTAGGATATTTTTATTTTATGTAATTTTTTATCTTCAGTTAATATAAAGTGGTTATTATGGCATACACAGTTGGGTTTAATATGAATTTCAAGTATGTACATTGCCGCAGCTATTTGAAAGTAATCAGGAATTGGAGTATTTGACTTTTCTACAAATAAATAAGAGGAGCTTGAATAATTTTTTTGTCTGTGTACACAAGAATCCAACAAATGGAAACAAATGAGATTATGGCAGGTAATTACTGCTCAAAAATGTCATAGTTGACAGAGGTTGTGGGTGGTCGAGGCCAGTTAAACACCGATTTCCTTCTGACAGCCAGAAACAGAGGTGGCTTCATCTCTTCTCTCCCACAGTTAGCTTGCTCTACCTGTCCACCTGCCTTCCTCCCTGCCTACCTACCTGTCATTAATGACAAACATAGCCATTGGATATTTTGTTCAGTTAAAATGGTGATCTTTTTAAAAACTAAGGGCCATTACAACATTATGACTTTCTACATTGTGTTGGTGAAGACCCACAAATGGTAGATGTTTTAACTTTCATAGTTTTTGTTCATCGATAAAATTACTGTAATAGCAGTTCTCTGTGCTTCTACTGAGTAATATCTCATGATCATCTGAGATATGTTTGCTTTAAACATTATCGTATACTAGGGGTTTTTTCTCACAAAAATAGCAATGTTGGATATTTTAGAATATGCTTACTTTAAAAGTGACCGAGAAGTTTGCCTTAAAAGATACTAAATGTGGGGTGCCTGGATGGCTCAGTCTGTTGAGCATCCAACTCTTGATTTCAGCTCAGGTCATGATCCCTAGGATTGTGGGATCGACCCCTGCATTGGGCTCCGCACTGAGCATGGAGCCTGCTTGGGGTTCTCTCCCTCTCCTTCTGCCCCTCCCTTGCTCACAGTCCTTTCTCTCTTTCCCTCTCCTACCCCCTCTCTATTTCTCTCTCTCTCTCTCTCCCTCTCTCTCTCCCTCTCCCTCTCCCTCTCTCTCCCTAATGAAAAAAATAATAAAAATGAAAGATACTAAACTGTGATAAGGTAGTCAAATACCCAGCATTAAAAGGTTGAATTTTCTTTTTGGAGCAGGTGTCTCAGACTGCTATATAGACAGAGCCCTCAACTGTCACCGTGAAGCAGGTGAATAATTTAGTTGTGAAAGACCAGGTTCTAGAGCTGGGGGTGGAGGTCAAGGGAGGAACACAGAATTTCAGAAATGTACACTAAGGTCTCCTCCACACAGTCCTCTCAACTGATTTTGGTTGTCAACATTGTTAAAAATGCCAGAACATTAAAATGCAGTTTTCTCCACAATAGGCTTTCCTTAAACTATTTTCTTTAGTTGTCATAACACTCTCATGATTGTCATCTTCATTTAAAACATACATGTGCATAGTTGGCTTCTTACCATTTTACCAATTGACGTCTTCAATTTTTTTTTTTAACAGAAATCCTAGAGGCTGGCATTAAAGCAGCTTCAGAATCACTTAAAGGTGTGAAACGGAAAAAGATCGTAGCTGAGAATCACCTGAAAAAAATACCAAAATCCCCACTGAGGAACCCTCTCCAGGCAAAACACAAACAAAATACAGACGCATCCTCATTGGCTATTCTTCAGAGTGCCTCCGAGTCTCACAAGAAACAGAACCCCAGTCCCGTCAAAAATGGGAAGCAGTTTACCAAACACAATGGAGAAACACTGGGGGTAGTTGCCGAGGACCCCAAATCCCAAGAGTCTGTGTCCCCAAAGAAGCCCTTATTTTTGCAGCACCCGTCCGAACTGCGCCGATGGGGGTCAGAAGGCTCTGACCCCACCAAGGCAGGCTTCCCGGATGCAAAATGTGACTCTGGTTCTTCGTCGAGTAAAACCAGGACTGACCATAGTGAATGTATCTCCTCCACTCGTACTCCCACTTCCTCGTACACAAACACCGCATTTGATGTCTTACTGAAGGCAATGGAGCCAGAGCTGAGCACCTTGTCACAAAAGGGCTCATCTTGCGCGGTGAAGATAGAAAAACTGAGACCAAATAAAACTGTACGACCCCCTTCTCAGTTAAACAGCAGCTCACTGGATGCCCCAAGTCAGACTCCCCAGGAATCCGTCTCTGAGCCGCAGCCTTCTCCTTGCCCCTCTTACGCAGTGCACGTGTCTGCCCCTCAGAAGAACGAGCCAGCCATGGTTCAGCCAGCTTCTCATCCGTATCGCCAACATGAACACTTCGTTTCTAAACCGAACCAACAAAATCCGCAGCTCCCAGCATGTTCGGGTTTCACAAGGTCCCTGGTGAATCTGCAAACTCAAGAGAAGGCCAAACTTGAGCAGGTTTATCACATAGCAGTGACATCAGCCGTGGGTCTGACTTCACCTTCCAGTAGAACTCAGGTTCCTCCTCCAAACCAGCCAGTGGACTCTGCCTCACCGATGTCCGTGAGTCCAGCCCATTCTACGCCGTCAGCCCCCACGCCAATTTACAATTCAACTCCCGTCGCCTCTGTCGTTAACCACAGCGTGGAGCAAATGTGCAATCTTCTTCTGAAAGATCAGAAGCCAAAAAAACAAGGAAAATACATTTGTGAGTATTGCAATAGAGCCTGTGCAAAGCCTAGTGTGCTTTTGAAGCACATCCGCTCCCACACTGGAGAGCGACCCTATCCCTGTGTGACCTGTGGATTTTCATTTAAGACTAAAAGCAATCTGTACAAGCACAAAAAATCCCATGCACATACTATCAAACTGGGTCTTGTCTTGCAACCAGATGCTGGTGGTCTGTTCTTGTCACAAGAGTCCCCCAAAGCACTTAGTATCCAGTCAGACATAGAAGACAGTGGGGAGAGCGACGAGGAGGGGGCTGCTGAGGAGAGACAGAGCGACCCGGTCTCCATGGACCTGCAGCCTGTGCAGATGATGAAAATGATGTCACATCCTGAAGCTTTACCAACATCAGGTTCCATTCCAAGCAACCCAGCCCACGTGGTAGGTGACTTTCCGCTGCTGGACAAATCTTCAGAATCCCAAGCTGTGACAGAGTTACCGAAAGTCGTGGTCCACCCTGTCAGTGTGTCCCCGTTACGAGTCGATAGCCCAAAGCTTCCGGAATGCAAGCCTGAACTGTCTAGTGCACAGAAACCGAAGGACCTTCAGGGAACCAATGTCCTGTCCCACCCAGCCTGGGCATCCTCCCTTGAGACTGACGAGAAGTCGCGTCAGAAAGGGGAAGGGAGTCAGGCAGAAGGGAAACAAGAGCCTCACGTGGGAACAGCACACGCACAGCTACAAAGGCAGCAGGCCACCGATTGCTCGCAAGAGCAGCAAGGAAAGCTTCTGAGTCCTCGAAGTTTAGGAAGTACAGATTCTGGTTACTTTTCACGTTCTGAAAGTGCCGACCAGACGGCGAGTCCACCGACTCCCTTTGCCAGAACGTTACCCGCCACGGAACAAGACTTCACTAAGAGTAGTGGGCCCTCTGCACCTCGGATCAGTACACCAGCACCTTCTGCTCTGTCAACAAGCGAAAAACCATTGCTTTTACCGGGTCAGATGCGCCCACCCTTGGCCACAAAAACCCTTGAAGAACGGATATCAAAGCTGATCTCAGACAACGAAGCCTTGGTAGATGATAAGCAACTGGACAGCGTAAAGCCACGGAGAACCTCTCTCTCGAGGAGAGGGAGTATCGATTCTCCCAAGTCGTACATATTTAAAGATTCCTTTCAGTTCGATTTGAAACCAATGGGACGGAGAACGAGCTCAAGCTCAGATATACCAAAGTCCCCTTTCACCCCTACCGAGAAGTCAAAGCAAGTCTTTCTTCTGTCTGTACCTTCCCTGGACTGCTTGCCCATTACAAGAAGTAACTCTATGCCTACCACAGGCTATTCCGCAGTACCTGCGAGCGTAATACCGCCCCCTCACCCGCTGAGAGGAAGCCAGTCATTTGACGACAAAATCGGCGCTTTCTACGATGATGTCTTCGTGTCAGGACCTAACACATCCGTGCCTCAGAGTGCCCACCCGCGTACCCTTGTCAGACAGTCAGCAGTGGAAGACTCTTCGGCGAGTGAAAACCACCTTCTCGGCACTGGGCAGTCCTTGGATGAGGGCTCTCCAGGATGTGGTACCACCAGTGACATGGGGCCGCAGAGGGCCAAGTCGTTGGCCTCAGGCTCACATATGGAAAAAAAGAAATCCCATCAAGGGCGAGGGACGATGTTTGAGTGTGAAACCTGCAGAAACAGGTATAGAAAGCTGGAGAACTTTGAAAACCATAAGAAGTTTTACTGTTCAGAGTTACACGGACCAAAAACAAAGGTGGCCGTCAGGGAACCTGAACACAGCCCCGCGCCCGCCGGTACGCAGCCTCAGATCCTACACTACCGAGTTGCGGGCCCAGCAGGAGTGTGGGAGCAGACACCTCAGATCAGGAAACGGAGGAAAATGAAAAGTGTTGGAGATGACGATGAACTTCAGCAAAACGAAAGGGGGGCTTCCCCAAAAAGCTCCGAAGGCCTGCAGTTCCAGAATTCCCTGGGCCCTGCCTCCACTTTGTCGAAGCATAACATGGCAATAACGAGTGACCAGCAGCATAGAAAGGTACAGCTGCAAAACTCCCAAATCCAGCTTGTGGCCAGAGGCCCCGACCAGACCATCGATCCCAAGCTGTCTACCATCATGGAGCAACATGTAAGTTCAGCTGCCCAGGACAACACAGAGCCGAAGAGGCACGGAACCGGAATCTCGGTCATTCAGCATACAAACTCACTGAGCAGACCCAGCTCATTCGACAAGCTGGAGTCTTTTGAAAGAGGTTCCCCGGTCTCCTTCCAAGAGCTGAATAGGACTGCAAAGCCCGCGTCTCTGAAAGTAATAGGGATCTCCCCAGAGGAAGGCCGCCCGCCTCAGAATATGTCCCATCTTCACCAGCCTGCGGCGTCATCAGATGCTCTGAGAGGAGAACTTCAGGACGGTCCCAGGAAGAGCTCAAGTGAACGGCACATATTGGGACAGCCCTCCCGGCTCGTTCGGCAGCACAACATCCAAGTCCCAGAAATTCTGGTCACAGAAGAGCCAGATCGGGACCTCGAAGTCCAAGGCTACGACCAGGAAAAGTCAGAGAAGTTCAGTTGGCCTCAGCGCAGCGAAACCTTGTCAAAGTTGCCAACCGAGAAACTGCCACCCAAAAAGAAGAGGCTCCGCCTTGCCGAGATGGAGCATTCCTCCACAGAATCGAGTTTTGACTCCACTCTGTCCAGGAGCCTGAGCAGGGAGAGTAGTTTATCTCACACTTCGAGTTTCTCAGCTTCGTTAGATGTTGAGGATGTTTCTAAAACGGAGGCTTCCCCCAAAATGGATTTTCTAAACCGAGCGGAGTTTCTCGTGATTCCAGCTGGCTCGAACACACTCAGCGTTCCTGGAACTCACCGAGAAATGAGGCGCGCTGCTTCAGAACACATTAGCTGTGTGCAAACGTCGATGGAGGTCTCCGATTTCAGAAGCAAATCATTTGACTGTGGAAGCATAACTCCACCCCAGACAGCACCACCTGTTGAATTGCAGCCCCTGACATCCCCTTCTGGCGTGGGGGTCACTGGGCACGTGCCTCTCATAGAAAGAAGGAGGGGCCCGCTGATGCGGCAGATATCTTTAAACCTAGCCCCAGATAGTCGTGTGTCTCCTGGGAACCCACCATCTTTCCAAACGGTTGCTCTTGCGAGTGTGAACACAGCACCGTTTCAGGGCCCTCAGCTCACGAATGCACCGTTATCCGAGTTTCCTGCAAACCCTTTGCACTCCCACACTCAAGTTAAGGATCAGCGAACAGAAACCTCCAGTGCCACCCCTACTAACATCTTCCCTGTTCAACAGCTTTTCAGTATCAACGTGTTAAATCCGATCCACACCCCCCTTAGCCAACAAAACACACAGCCATCTCTGCACGTGTCTACACAGAGTGCTCAGCCAGATGCAAATCCCAGTTTATGTGTGTCTTCTAAAAGTAAAGGTTGCTTTGCTCCTAAGTACCAACTTCAGTGTCAGGTTTTCACTTCAAGTCAGTCTTGTGCTTCCAGTCCTGTTCTTTCTTTGCCAAAGCAAGTTCTCTCGGATCCGGTTGGGGCCGACCACCGTGGGACTTCGTTAGCATTACCAACCAAACTACTGGATGCCATGTCGAGTTCGTGTGCTCCCCCACCCCTGAAGCTCGGCGGGCCGGCGCAGAAGGTGCCCACGTCGTTTGCATTGCCCGTGCATCTGCAGAGTAATGTTCCAGCGTACTGTTTTGCCCCAGTCACGCCTCTGCCACAAATCCTGGTAACCCAAGACCTATCCAACCAGCCAATCTGCCAGGCTAATTGTAGCATGGTGCCAGTCAGCGAAGAACAAAACTCCGTGCCAAAATTGCAAAAGGATCGCCAGAATGCTCTGTCAAACCCAGAAGCAGAACCTGTTTGTGAGAATGTTTTCTCAGAGGTGGGCCACGGTTTTCCTCCGTCGGACTCTTTGCCCATGACCCAGAAAATGTCTGTCGGTAGGCTCTCCCCCCAGCAGGAATCTTCAGTGTCAAGTAAAAGGATGCTTTCCCCAGCAAATAGTTTAGACATTGCCATGGAAAAGCACCAGAAGCGTGCTAAAGATGAGAACGGGGCTGTTTGTATGACAGAGATCAGACCATTTGAACCAGCAAGTTCAAGACCTAGTGAAGTTAGTAAACAGAAGAAACCTGTCTTAGTGAGGCAGGTTTGTACTACAGAGCCTCTCGACGGTGCACTATCAGAACAGGATATTTTTTCTCAACCTGAAATTAGTAGCAAGGCTGTTAGTTTGACAGATGTTCTACCTGCTGATCATTTGTCATCCGAACACTCTAAGCCTGTAGTTAAAGAACCTGTCATTGAACTACAGGAATTTGAAAATACCAAGTCCTCCTCATCACTAACCCTTACAGTGAGAAATTCACCTGTCCCTGCAGAAGATACTTACATTTCTCTTTTGGAATGTGTAGACAGTAACCAAGAAAGGAAGTCCCCAGAGGTTAAAACTTGCCGCGACAAAGAGAGCATCCAAGACCAAAGTCAAGTGACACTTTTAGTGTCTGATGCAGGAGGCACACAGCAGCTGCCTTTCCCCAGCCTGAAGACCTCAACCAACTTTACGTGGTGTTACCTATTAAGGCAGAAGGCATTGCATTTGCCTCAGAATGACCAGAAAACTTCAGCCTATACTGATTGGACAGTTAGTGCCAGTAATCCAAACCCACTTGGTTTGCCTACAAAAGTTGCTCTTTCGCTCCTTAATTCGAAACAGAAGACTGGAAAATCACTATATTGTCAAGCAATAACTACGCATTCCAAATCAGATTTATTGGTCTATTCAAGCAAGTGGAAAAGCAACTCAAGCAAGGTACTTGACCTATCATTTATCTTCACAAATAGTCTGTGCACTGTCTTGATGCCTTTAAATGTTTTCATTGGAAATTGTATCTTAATTTTGAGTGACAAATTGTGCTGTGTAAGTATAAAGTTAAACAAATGAAAGGATGATAAGTTTACCCCAGGAGTTAGACTGATAAGTGTCAGGTGGGATCCTCCAGTGATTCTATCTTGAAAGATTTTGAAACTAACTTGCCATAAGCAGAAAGTTTAAGTCCTTATGTAATGGGGCAGATAATCATGGTTCTATTTTCACCTTACTCTTCTATTAAGTGGAAGGAGATTATGTTTGTGTTTTGTCCGTGCTGGTGCAGGGGAACGGAGGTGTGAGTAATCAAAGACTGTTGCATTTCATTCTGAAATGTAGGCAGAGAGCCACTCGTACTTGTCTTCTGCGCACCTGACTACCCTCCCCTGGCCATGCTCGTCCCAACTCCCGCCCAGTGTTAAAATCATCTTAGTACTAGAGAGAAGAGTCACAGAATAGCTGACTCATACGCTTGATATTTAAGTTGATTTGGTCAAGATGTATAGAATAGGGTCATAAAACTGTAAATTTGGGTTATTTGTGGAATCGGTGTTATTAGAGTCATCAGCTTTATAAAATGGGAAAAATCATTTAAGTGAGAATAAATAAATAGGTAAGGGGATCATGGTGTACTCTGGACATTAAGAATTATAGATTAAGTCCATGACCTCTGCAGGTTCACGAGCATACAGTGCAGGTTCATAGCCACACACACACACACACACACGTATATACGTATGTGTATACATATGTATACACACATACATATATACATACGTGTGTATACATATGTACACACACACACATATACATATGCTTGTCAGTAAGAAAATGTTGCAGTATTACAATTATAATATAGGGTATGCAGTTTTAAGAAGGAAGTCTCTAAATTTGCCAGTAGGTTAAAGAGGTATGGATACAAGGAAGAAATTCCAAAAGTGGTGATATTTCAGTCTAATCTTAAAAAAAGAAGTAGAGATTTTTGTTTCAGGTAAACAAGAATGAGAAATTTTAATAGTCTGCTGACATGACATGGACCTGATAAAGAACTCAGTTCATTTTAACGAATCATGAGGAGCCTGCCCCTGCTAGAAGGTGTAAGTCTGAAGCACTGACATGCTTCCCAGTTGGAATATAGATAAAATCCAAAGACTACGCATGGCAGTGGGGAGCCATTGATACTTTTTCAATGAAGGCGGGTGCAGGCAAACCTTTCAAAATTTAATTTTTAAATGCCCAGACTTTACTCTAGACCTACTAAAATCAAAATTCTGGAAGTTGGGAGCTGATCATGAGAATTTAAAGAGAGCTTCTGGAATATTCCCAAAGCACCTCTGGAAATGTGTACTTAGATTTGGAGTTCCCCAGAGGGTTGAATGGATGAAGAAAGTCCTCACGGGAAACTGAGAGAGGTTGTTCATAGAGGAAAGATGAGGACTGGGAGAGACAGTGGTATCTATCACATAGATCAAGGAGGAATTTCCTGGAAAGATACTCAGATGGGGATGTCAAATACAGGTCACATTAAGATGAAGACTGACATTTTTTTCTGGACTGAGTGGTTCTAATATGGCTGGTGACTTGGGGGTCTGGGCAGGTGGCTGTGGAGGACCAGACACTGGGTTGACTCACAACCCAGATGTTATTGTACTTATAATCAAGGACGGAAAAGAAAGACAGGTGCTGAAACGGAAGGGTCGCAAGGTGTCAACAACATAAACCGCACCGGTGACCAAGCATGTAAAGACCAAGGAAGGGATACAGATTTGGGTGGTTAGCTCATTGGTAACTGGTGAACCGAAGCCAGATTCGATGGCAACAGAGTGAGCAACAGAGAAATGGGAATTTGGTGTTGAAAAGAAGGTAAAGGGTAGAATTAGCGTTAACAGCATAAAGTCCAGGGAAGTTGTGCGTATGCATTCCAGATTGTGGGGAAACCTGGTGTGTTTGCCAGGACGAGAGGAGCCCGAAGCCTTGCTGCCTGCCAGGGTCAGTGTCATTACTCCTTGTACTGCCTTCCTCAGCTCCCCAGCGAGCGCCTTCTGAGGCTACGCGGCACCCCTGCCCATGGCGCACACTCTCTCATTTGCTAGTATCCAGTCATCTCGGTGCAGAGCCGTCTGCTTGGGGATGTGGCTTTTAAAGGTTTGTAACAAAGAGGTCACTTGATCAGAAAAGCTGTGCCCCACGTTGGATTTGGCCAGAGGACTAGAGTTTGAGCCTTTGCTGTTAAGCTTGACCTTGGACGAGAGACTTCACCCTGAGGGTGTCCTTCCACGCTAGATCCTGTGCTGCTGGCCTCACAGGGTACGTGAGAATGGCAGGGGCTGAGGAAGTGGACGCTTGTGAAACCCTAAGGTGCCATCACTCTAATGTTCCAAAGGCAGAGCACACACTGTTTGTCATGCCGATGTGTGCTCCCATTTTCTAGACATTTAATTATTACCAGTCCACAGTCTAACTTCCAACCTGCCTGTATGTCACCGTTATGAGCATTCAGGAACTTTTGAGAAGATACAGAGACAAAACATAATTACGGTTTAAGATGGTAGGAGAAGGGGAGAATATTGGCAAATGGGCTTTTGATTGAACAGAAGTGTCCATTTACAGTCCACTGACGTTGGCAGGGAATGCAGTCAGTTTCTCAGGAGTATGAGACATTATTACACCAAAAGGGGTAACTGGTTCTTTCCCATCTCTGAAGAATAAAGCTCGTTTAAGAAATAAAGTGTAGCGTGAATGATCCGGCAGGGGACTGTGGTGGGATCTTAAAACAGTGTACGATTTTTCAGTTCGCAGTGGTGCAGACAGATAGGTTAAAGATAAGGGAGGGGAGAGAGCAAATGACCTTTAAACACGTTATTTCCTTGAAATGCATTCCATTAAGTTAACTACGCGTACGGTACTCTGCCATGTTTTAATTTCCAAGTGAAACGTTAGCATGTTTGTGTTTTCAGTTTTATTAAATTAGTTTCTCTTTTTTTTTTTTTTTCCCTTTCAGAGAGCATTAGGTAATCAAAAGTCCACAGTAGTTGAATTCAGCAATAAAGATGCCTCTGAAATTAACAGTGAGCAAGATAAAGAAAATTCCTTAATCAAAAGTGAACCAAGAAGAATTAAAATATTTGATGGAGGGCAAGTACAAATTTTACTTTCTAAATGTACATTTAAACTTACTTTTTAAATGTACATTTGCTTTCATGTGAATGAAAACTTAACCACTGCCAATTTTATATAAATGTTACAAGGTTTCTCCGCTTATTAACAGAATCTTCATGGCAAAATACTTGCTAGATGTCATGTTAAATCCATTTTGATGGAGAAAATATTTAGGAAACATCGTAGGTCCTAGGAGGCAGCTAAGAACTGTTTTCAGAGTAAACTCTGGGTTTCATGTTGATTTACAATAAGGAGCACCTTGGGAAGTCCGCTCAAGAGAGACAAATTCACTGCCTGTTTGATGTCTCTAAGAGAGACAAATTCACTGCCTATTTGATGTCTCTGTGTTTTCGGTTATGAGAAAAACACATTGTAAGAAGCTGATTATGGTTCTAGTGAAGCCAAAAAAACTTACGGTACTTGGAGTTGCTGTAATTGAATTTAATAATGAGGAAAACTTTGGAACCGGTGGCTGAGAAAGGGAGTACTTCCTGTTCTAAATTTAACCTGGTATCGAGTAAAGTGGTGTGGTCAGAATTAGCTGTTTGCATATTAAATATTGTTGCAAAAAGCTGAATATTGATACTTACGTGTGCATAAAACTTATATTGATTGAGAATAAGAATTGTGACTTCTTGTATTTTGTAAGCTGAATTCTAATCATCGATATTTTCTCGAAGACCTAGTATCCAATCTCCCTATTCATTTTTTTTTCTTTAAATTAGATATAAATCAAATGAAGAGTATGTATATGTCCGAGGCAGGGGAAGAGGAAAGTACATTTGTGAAGAATGTGGAATACGTTGTAAGAAACCTAGTATGTTAAAGAAACACATTCGGACCCATACAGATGTCCGCCCTTACCACTGCACTTACTGTAACTTCTCCTTTAAGACGAAAGGTATGAAATGGCATTGCTCGGTGGTCCTTTTCATATGCATTTAGTAGAGCTAAGACCCAACTTTACCTAGTCTTTGACCAAGGATGCAGTAGCTTAAATAGACTAATATAAATTACATCTTGTCAACACAGTAGCCTTAGGTCTTTTTATATGCCCCAAGATCTCTCAGGAAAGAAAAAAAAAAGCTGTTTGTTTTTTTTTTAATTATATACTTTTACAACATATATAATGAATATAACATTTTAAAAGGAGCAACTGCCCTTTTTTATTTCACTCCCCAAATTAGAGTTGCATAACATGATGACTAATACATTTCAAAAATACTTCGGAGCTGAAGAAGAAAAAAATTTTCATGATGGCAAGGGAACTCCTTTCTGTGCTAAGATTGAAGAGAAAGTTTAAATAATAACTAATAATAAACTGATAATGATTGTGTTCATGTTTTATTATCGAATCTTAGGCATGAGAGGCCATTTTGTTTCCATGATGCTTTTTGTTTTTTTACCCAAATTCTATTGAATTTCAGCTTCAAAAACCGTCTGTTGTACTCTTTAGTGTGCACAGAACTCAGAACTAGTCATTAAAATTATATTTAGTGCTCTTTCTGTATGCTTTATATGTTTTTTATTTAAATTGCAAGTATTATAGTTAAGGTAATTTTACCCTTTCCAGATTTCCTACATATAACAAGGACACTACTTAAAAAATAAGGCTCACTCTCTCCATTAGACTCCTTGCTCATGAATCATTACATAAAAATTTGTTGCTTGAGACTTGAGTTTCCTACCACCCTTTGAAAAAAATCTCTCTAAAAGAAAACAGTGTCATCCTACAGTTCTCTGTCTGAAAGTGTAATACCTGTAAAAAGTACTTAATTGATGATTTTTTTTACAGAAACTTTATTCCCTTGGAGTGAACGTTCACTTTTTTTCTGTTTATATTGGCTGCCTTCAGGGGTTTTGTTTTAAAGACTGAGCAAGTCATCAGCAAAATTTACTGCATTATTTGGCTAGCATTTATTGGCATTTAAGGAGAGTTATGATATGTAGCAAGTAAACATTCAGATGAGCCCTCCTTAGAAAGCCAGTAGTTCTGAGTAGCTTCGGGACATCATGAGTAGTTGGGAGGTTCACGGTCTGGAGTCCTCTGGTTGTGGTGTGGATTCTCCTTCTGGAAGTGGAGGGTGAGTTTCAGGACGCCTTTCCTGGTCTTGTGTACAGGCTTTGATAGGAGAAGGTACTGTGATCTCTTAACCCCATTTATTGCCGTTTCACTGGCTTTGATCCCGAGATGAAGCAATATCTGGTAATTTCCAGTATGCGACCAGGAGACCAGAAATAGGCCATTATTACTCAGAAAAGATTACCAAGTACAGAATAATGTTGCTCAATAAAAGATCAAGGTGTACATGTGTAATGGGTGTTTCTCAGTAAACAGAAGAAAAGGAATGAGGATACTTAAAAAATTATATTCATAAAATGAGGGGAAGAAAGGAAGGAACCCTTAGGTGTAGAAAAACCAAACAAAACTGCAGAGATTTCTTGACCCAGGAAAACACTCTGAATCACCAAATAGTAATCTGACTGAAACAACTCCAAACAGCATCACATGAAGTTTAGATAAATGTTACCTAAGACGCGGACAGAGCATAATGACCCCCGAAGAGTGAGCATTACATCTTTGCAGTTTTCGTGTCTTCCGCTTCTCGGATATGCTGCCCATCTGAATGTACGTTAGATGCTTTGTTTGTCAGATAATCCATTGCAGCTACGCGAGAAATACGTATTTGAGGGAAGTGACCCTAGCTCAGGAGACTGGTGAAGAAACTACTAGAAATTCAGGATTTCCCCCTTCTCAGCATGACAGTTCTGGATTTTATGGGTCGGCTTCCTTGTAGAAGTCTTCCTTTTGTGAATATCTGTAAAACACATTCCACAGCATCTTTTAAACATCAGCCACGTGACAGTAGACTTGTTTCGAGGTTAGGCTGCAGATTTTGTCGTCCTTGATGTACTCTGTTGTCCAGCCAGTGCAGCTCGACTCCTCATTGGATGTGTCTGGATGGTAACGGAAAGACAGTGACGTAATGGGATGCTACCTGAATACGGGCGCGCAGACGCAACACGCTGCTGCTAGGTAACCAGTCTGCAGTGCTAGAAATTGATGCTTCTGACGGCTCACGCCCATAAATCTCTACCTTGTCATTTGTCCTCTTAATCTGTTTCACGAGGACACTTTCAAAAGAATGTTAATTGATTTGTTTTCACTATTCTGCTTTAAAGGTCAGTCTGCAGAAAAGATACAGTGAGCTTGCCTGCCTGCAGGATTTACTACCGTTTATGTCACAGAAAGCTGGACTCTGTGTAGCCCTAGGAGCCCAGAAGCAAAACCTCACGAGCTTTCCAGAGGGTTTAGACTAATGTTTATTAAATCCGTGAAAAAAACTTACTCATGAAGTTGATGCACAGGGTTTGTGGCATTGCTGGGGCATAGTTGCATCTGTTTTGCATGTTAAAATGCGAATCGTTTTGTTTATTTTAACTTATTTAAGAAGTCACTTAATAATAAGCAATAGCTTCATTATGAGAAAACACGCTTATTAAAAGCTTATAGTCCCAAATCTGTCTGGTTATAATTATCCATGAACATCCCTAAGAGGCAAATAACCTTCTGTGGCTGTCCATGTAGGGAACAAAAGCACTTTGAGTAAAGTAATTTGGTTTGTAATATTGTTATTGTATTAGAAAGTACTTTGACTTGTAAGTGGAAACTTAAGCCATGTTAACATGGCCAAACCATTTTTTTTTACAACTTTTTCACATGAAAATTTTGAACTTTACAGATAAGTAGAGATATGTATAATGAACACCAATATACCAATCCAGCATTTACTGATTGTTAACATTTTGCCATATTTACTTCATGGTTTTTATTGTTGTTGTTGTTGTTTTTTAAGTGTATTTGAAGTAAATATCAGACATGTACAAGCCACCCAAGCCAGGTGTCATCTCTGGAATGACAGAAGTCAGGGTTTGCTGGGGCTTAGATATTGTCTAGTCCAGGCAGCCTCTCACACTTGAGCCCCTTAAGCTTTAGGATGCTGTGCGCACTATCTAGGGCAAGAATCGGCTGCAACAGCGTGACCAGTTCTCCGTACTTAGGGAATTTTTAGTGGTACTGAGGCTCTATAAATACAGCAGTTTCACAGGCCCTTCAGCTACTGCAAGCCCAAAGTTAAGACCAAGGATTCAGACATTTTTAACTCTTCTAAATGCTTCTCAAATATGAATTTGCCCCTGGTCGCCAAGCTAAGTATTTAGATTTTGTTTGTTTTCTCAAAAGAGACGTTTTCTCTTGTTGGCAGTTTTTATGTGTGCGTGGCATCATGCACTGAAACTGCCTGGTGTGCTTCAAATCTGAGCTCTTCCCTTGCATTCATGATCACTTCGGGATAAACGTCCCCAGTGGGTCCCAGTGAACCTGATAATACTTAGCTACATTAGCAGCCAAAGCGAACACATCTTTAGAGAGATTATTGTGAGACTTCTGGTCATTATTGTGACATGAAATTCATGCAAGAAATTCTCCCACGTTCCAAATAACAGAAATACTGTTTATACAAATGTAGTTTTTAATAGATAGTCAAGCTTGAAATTTAAAAAGTAAATTCTCAGGTAACAAATAAAAAAGAAACTCCATACTAGTATGGTGAGTAGACAGTAGTAGTAGTAGTAGTAGTAGTAGTAGTAGTAGTAGTAGTAATAGTAGTAATAGTAGTAAATAGGATGTGAAGTTAAAATAAAAGCATTCATGGGGACAGCAAAGCCAGATATATGCCCACAACCCAACGATTTTAATGTTAATCCTGGAATAGAGTCCAAGGCCTCTGAAATAAGCCTGGCGCTCCAGTCCAGGGACTCTGGACCAGGTGGGAGAAAACGTATCTGCTAAAAAGCAAAACCCCATACCTATGTCATGCAAAACAAATAAATAAATAACTGGTCTAGAATCAGAGGTCTGAAACCTTAAGTCCCAGGTAGAAGCAACTGGAAAACTGGCCCGTAGAGATATTTCTGCAACCCAGCGTACTTAAGACTCCATGGAAAACAGTCTTGCTGAAGATGAGCTCACAATAAAACCTAAAAAGCATGCAAGGAAACAGAGTAGCATGAGTGAGATCCAGGCGGCACAGCAGGAGAGAATTTGGAGTCCAGGAACGACAGATCTTAGTGCTATCCAAAAGGGACTTTAAATTGAATATGTGTCCAACATTTTAAAAAACTACATAAGGGCAGCAGAAGAGACACCAAAGGCTCAAGTAGACATTATCCAAGTAGATTTGAAAAGGGAAGTGGTTAGTAATAAATAACAAGGTCATTCCAACATACAGATTCCAATATTTTGCCTAAAGTTTAGTCCTGGAATTGTATAACCACAGTCTGTGCTTTCACTTGAAGTAGGAATGAATTTGCCAGTGTTGACAAATGCCACTGCAAAATAATACTACATAAGCTTAGTAAACATTCTTTTCCCTTAAGGAAATCTGACAAAACACATGAAGTCCAAGACACATAGCAAGAAATGTGTGGATTTAGGCGTCTCAGTAGGTTTAATAGATGAACAAGATACAGAAGAATCAGGTAAGGCTTTATTCCATATTTTTCATAAATGCTATTTACGATGTACTATTTTTTTTTGCATCCATATTCTTCTTTCCGTCCCCACTGATCCTGCTTAGTTCTGATTTTCATTACCGCTTATTCACACTATACAGTCGACTTCTACTCAGTTTTCCCATCGTTGATTCGTCTTCCTTCCCATCCATCCATGCCCACAGATGTTAAATTAATCTTCCTGAAGCATGTGTCTGGTCATACCACTCTGCTGCAAATCTTTTGTTGGTTTCCATTTGCCGACCGAATAAATGATGAGCTCATATCCTCATGGCCCTTCAGGGTCTGGTGTCCACCCACTTCACCACCCTTCTTTCTCATCTCCTTCTTTCACCTGCCCTACTGCGTACCTTTCCTGCTTACATGACATTGATCCGGCTCTCTACCTATACAGCCCTCCCTTAAAACCCCGCCCTCAACCCCCACGCAAAACGTGGCTCCCGATGCGCATTGGACAGAATCATTCTTGGGTGTAAGGTCTAGCTCAGATCCACTGCTGCCATGAAGGCTTCTCTGATTTTCCCCTCCCCTGCTGTGGGAAACAAGTTTTCTCTTCTCTCAGCTCCTGTCGTATTTTCGCTCTCTGAAAGCATGGACTCCCTTTCTGCCTCGTTTTTGGATTATTTACATGCTGACCTCACCCCCTCCTGGAGATTTTTAAGCAGACCGTGAGCAGAAGTAATGACTGAGCTATCCTAGCTGCACTGACAACCCTTAGAGCAGGGCCTTGCGCATAGCAGCCACTCTGGGAATGTTTGTGGATTACAACATTTGTTTGCTTCCCCAAAATGTTGGTCATCTTGAAAAAGTTGGCTGGTGGTTTTCATAACAGAGTTAACAAATCTAAGTGTTTATCTCTAACCAATTTTGAGGGAAAATAAACCCGTTTTTCTGTTCTAACTAGAAAGTAGAACTCTTTTTTTGTAAGACTTTTTTTTTACATAAACCAAGAACTTATCCAAGAGATACATTTTCTTAAAAAAAAAAAAAGTCCTCCTGTTTTTGAAAAGTGCCCTAACTTAGACATTTACCTGCTTGCTGTGTCTCAGTTAATATGCATTAATTTGGTATGGAGAAAATTCGCAAAGAGTAAGTGGTGAGCACATCATTGTAAATATAGGTAAAAAGTCAAACGCTTTTAATTCCAGCTAACAGTAGCGCACTAAATGAATCAGCCTGAACTTAATTCTAAATATGCAGAGGAAGTGACTCACATTTTAAGCGGTACAGCTGATATGATTCAGTATTTTAAGCACATGGAAAGGATTGCCTTTAACTCCTTTTTGGGAATAAACTGATACATCCTTGATAGAGAAAAAGATAATCGTAACAAATTTAGGACAATAAGGTGCTTGTTAAGTGTTTTAGACACCTACGATGCTTTGATACATGTTTGGGGTAACTTCCTGGCAAGCAGGGTTGAAAAGTGCATATCACATTACTGTATAGGTAACTTTTCTGTCCTAGGACCTTATTTACTAAAAGCTGATTTCTGAATTGCCAGAAATTGAATTCTATGTATTGTCTTTGTTTAAAGACACTGGCACATTGACACATTTAATAGAATTAATTATAACTCACTTCTGATACAGACTGTTGGTTTATTTTCTGCTCTTAGTCATCATGCAGTAAGTGAACTACCATAATGAAGGGAATAGATTGTTTCCTTTGCTTTGTTATTCTTTGCTGTATTGCTATTTTGCTGAGTCATTCAGAAGCAAAAAACTAGGAGGAATGAGTAAGTTTGAGCAAGTTTATTACCCATAGACTAGAAAAGGTACAAAGCAGAAATGTGAAATACTAATGTCTGAAAAACATGTAAGTGTACAAAGTATTATTACCATATATACTCATTTATAGGTTTTACTTTTTTTATTTTTTACTTTTTTTAGTGTTTATTTTTGAGACAGACAAGACGGAGCATGAGCAGGAGAGGGGCAGAGAGAGAGGGAGACACACAATCTGAAGCAGGCTCCAGACTCTGAGCTGTCAGCATAGAGCCTGACATGGGGCTCAAACCCACAAACTGCAAAATCATCACCTGGGCTGAAGTCGGACACTTAACCGACTGAGCCACCCAGGCGCCTCCAGGTTTTACTTCTTGAAGAAGATCTCTCTGTCTTATAAAAATTCAGCAAAAGAGCCTCTAAAGTTACAGGAAGGTAGTGTTTATATTCTAAATTTGCATAGGAAAATCAAGTGTGGTTTTCATGAGTTATCATGTATTGTTTACATTGGCTGACAGATGGACTTACGCATCTACTCTTGATTTTTCTGTTCCTCAGCTTGTCCCAAAAGCACTTGAAGCAGGGTTTGGCTTATAACTCAAACTTGATATTCTAATTCCGTATTCAGGAGAGGTCTTCTGATAAAACTTGGTATTTTACTTGTTTTCCTCTTGGTTAAATTTTTTAAATTCCTGTGATTATGAGTAGTGTACTCTGGTTTTTTCACAGTTTTTACTGAATAGTCAATCGTAGCATACAGGTGGATTTTGCCAAGTGCCATGCCATTCTGGAAACCTCACAATTCCTAATGAATATGCCAACACATCTATTCTTCCTTTGCTTTATTATGGGCTTGGAATATAGGTATACAGGTAGTAAAGAATTGTTGTTTTAAACCAGTGGTCTTATTTTCCATTCATTCTAGTGTGCTTGTATAAAAATATTTTGATTCTTTTTTCAAAATACAAAAAGACTACAAAGAGTTGTATTACATGCATCCATGAGTTCACACCAGAGCTGATTATTATGTATTCTCATATTTGCTTCAAGTCTTTCTCATTAATTCAATGTATTTTTTAGAAAAAAAAAATAGCTAAGCAAGTCATTACACATCAGGCCACTATTTCCAGTCCTCTCCCTCACAGAGCCAGACGCTAACTGAACATCGGGGTTCTCTCTTCAGTTCGTGTGACATGCATTTCTACATCCGTGGATAGCATGCGGCTGATTGGTTGCTTGGTGTTTTGCACTTGCACGAACAGCATCACCTCGTGTGGAGATGCCAAGAAAACTAATTTTGCTTTCTAATTTTAAATTGTTTTCTAGAACAGTTTCTTTTTCTACACCAGCCTTACCCATAAGTCCCTTATATTGTAGGAGCGTAACTTTGGGCAGATTGGATGAACGATTGCCTGCAATCTTTGTGTTTTTGTTCATTGCTGTCCTATGGTCGTGTCTTATTATTCTTTGAAAAGAAGTTCCACTCTATTAAATCAATGATAGTTAGCCGGGGAATCTGGCTTCACAGTTCCTCAGCTGCCTGGGCGTTGAGGGGAGCGAGCCCAGAAGCTGCAGTGGGTGCCGCATGTCTACAGGGTGGCCTAATTTCCCTTTTTTTTGTTTTTTTGTTTTTTGTTTTTTTTACAGATAGTTTATTGTCAAGTTGGTTTCCATATAACACCCAGTGCTCATCCCCACAAGCGCCCCTCCTCCATGCCCATCTCCCCCCTCCCCCCCCNGACTTCCCTGTCACCCCCTCACCTCTCAGAAGCACACCTCCCCTCTCTTCTGGTCCAGCCCCCCAGCTACTAACTTGGACCTCCCGAAGTCATCCTCGATACCCTCTGTCTCTGGTTTACCCCTGAACCCTTTGGCTCTTCTTTCAAAATGAGTTTGGGAGCCCAGCACCTCTACTGCCCACCCCTGGCCAGAGCTGTCACTGCCCCTGCGAAATCGCCTGGACGAGACCCTGACTGGTCTCTGGGTCCAACTCCATCCAGCCTCTTCACAGACTCTGTCAGCACAGCCGCCGCAGTGTTTTGTTTTAATTACGTCATTACTTTGCCTAAAACCCTCTAGAGATTTCCTGTCCCTTTCAGAGCACCGCTCTGCCCTCTGCTGGGGAGCTCTCCAGCCCACTCACCTTGCTCAGGAGGTCTCTCCCTAGCCGGCCCCGCCCCTGCCGGACCTAGCTCATCGCGCCCTTCAGTGTCGCAGCATCAGGGAGGGCTTCCTGACCCCTTCCAGACAGCGCCTCTCTCACTGCCGGCAATTCCTGCCCCTCTCTCTTCTGCCTTTTTAGTCCCTTATTGCACTCACCACTGCCAGGAGTGTGTGTGAGTGTGTGTGTGTGTGTTACCATCTGTTTCTTTCAATTAGAAAATACAGCATGAGGACACACAGTTTATTGTGTCCACTGCTGTAATCCCCCAGCTTCATAGGATGGTGGCTGGCAAGTGACAGCTAGTACATAGTTGCTGATTTAATGAAGGACTGGGGGAAACGATAACCTATAATCCGTCAGAAAATGGTTCCGTATTATTATTATTTTTAGAATTTGACCTGTTCTTTTCCGGTGAAATCCCTTCACTCAGCTGTGGTGGTGTCCCTAGTAACAACGTTTAACGCCTTCGCCTGTAAGCAGTGTTTACGTGACATGGCCAAGGTGGACCTAGGTCAGGGTGAGGCGATGATGGCATTTGTTAATTTGTTATTTATCGGCCATTGGATCAGAAGACTAGAAGGTAATTCAAGTTTTCCGACGATTCCGTTCTTTTCATCGTTAGTAATGGTCACTCCAGGTTGGTGAAGATCTGTTCTCTCTTTCAATAGTTCCGGAGAAGAAAGGTTTATTTTCTCATGGACGCATCCATTTATGCATTTAGCCCGTGAGCAGCTGCACAGGCACCGCCCCCGGGAGGCACAGACTCAGCAAGGCTCACTCTGCAAGGCTGGGGCCAGGGAAGGAGCTGAGATGCCTCGCTGGTTGCAGAAGGACCGCCGAGGGTGTCCCACAAGAAGGGGTGGGGGGCTCATCCACCCGTACATTGCTTCTTCATGAGCGAAGTACGGGCGCTAACAGAGGGTGCATTCTGCTCCGAAGGAGTTGTTTGGGCAGAACCTCTGAGGCTGGCAGAGCAGAGTGGGGGGCTGATAAGCATGTGACTGGGACAGGATGTGAGAGTCGGATGGGGCGCACACCTGACCAGCACCAAGGGGCGGGTCAGACCCCGCAAGGGAGTCATTCCAGACAACTATGCTCATTTTTCCTTAGATGGACTCAGAGCCTCTGCTGTGGCAGTTTATACCAATTTCTTGAAGTTGTGACACTTAAAAATTCTAGTACTTTTATTGTTTATTTTTATTTTTGAGAGCGAGAGAGACGGAGTGCAAATGGGGGAGGGACAGACAGAGAGAGAAACACAGAATCTGAAACAGGCTCCAGGCTCTGAGCTGTCAGCACAGAGGCCGACGCGTGGCTCGAACTCACGAACTACAAGATCATGACCTGCACTGAAGTCAGATGCTTAACCAACTGAGCCACCCAGGCGCCCCAGTATTTTTATCCTCTCAAACATTCCATGATGTGGAAAGTGTTCCAAAGACTTAAAAAGTTTAAATTTTGTTTTATGTCATCGAAAGTCATTTAAAGCCATTGCCTCCTTAGACCCACATACACTCGTCTTTCAATCCAGATTATTTTTTCAAATGTTTTTGAAACAAGGAAAGAAAAGATAATGGGGCTTTTGATCTGTAACTCTGGAATTTTCATTGCTGAGCTTTTGTGTTTGGTTTTGGTTTTGGTTTTGGTTCCCCCCTCCCCCTCCCATGATGCGATTTTATTTCATAGTGAGAAATTAGACCATGGTGACTAAAAGAAGTATGATTTCATTAAGTGGATGGTCCTGTTCAGCAGCAACAATAATAACAGAGCAAGAGCCTCTTTCTGGAAGGCTGTTTTTGTAAAGAGAGTGCCTCAGCCCGTCAGTGTCCCTCTTTCCCCTGAAGATGGAGTTTACAAGTTTGGGTGGAAAGTCTGGTGTGGCTTCTTCCTTGTGACATCCGATTGCAGGTATGCGTATAAATGTGTAACAACTAATATAGACATCTCGTTCTTCATTTATTAAATTAGGGAGCACTGTTTCCCCTGGAATTAATTTCTACTCTGACCCAGCATCACTTTTGGTATAGAAGTGTCCCCATAGAATAGACTGTCCTAAAAGGTAAGGGCTTGATTTGTTCCCGTTTTAAGGTTTCTGTATGTTTGAAAACATTGCCCTTCTCAAATCCATAAGGATATGATAACGTGTCACAGCTTGTTACCAAGTGTTTCACTTTTACTGTCAATTTCCCTTCCGAAGGAAACATACAAATTACTAGGCATACGTTTGTAGGAGATGCTGTGGCTGAGATGTAGAAACTTAGGAAGGAGAATTGGTGTTTTCATGTACTGCCGTTTTAAATTTTGAAGCATACACCTGCTGGTAGACTGGAGCTCGGGGGTCTGAGGCTGGTCAGTGTCGAGTGATTTCCATTCTAGGTTCGCTTCTCTGCGTCCTCCACTCCCGCTGGGGTTTCCCATCGCGCTGGCCACACAGGGTGGTCTCCCCCTCGTAGGGATCAGACGCATGGCCGTGGTTCCTTCTGCGACTTTAGATGCCACCTAGGACCCCCTACCCCTCTCAATATTCCTCCCTGATCACGTATTCTCTGTCTTCATGGCCCAGCAGATGAAAACAAGTGATAAAATTGTACTCTGGAGAGTCTTTTCACACAGAACTTGCTGTCTTTGTTCTTCGGTGGGGAGCAGCTTTATCAAATGCTACTGTGGCATCCGGGGGTCTTGGTATCACTTCTCGTACTTGTAATCGAACAGAAATCCCATAGGAAGCCTGTGCACGCGCACTGTCAGAAGCCACACTGGAATTCCAGTTGCCGCGTGTTCACAGTGACCATTCAACAAAATGCGGAGGGCTGGGCTGGCAGTAAGGTGTCACGGCACTTAGCACGGTTAGCTTTCCTGCCTGTATTCAAAAAGGTAGTGATTATAGTGGCTTCGCAGATGCCTTTCCTGCCAACCCAGCCTCAGTCGTCAGGAGACAGGTAGTCTAGCCAGGTGAAAAGTGGAAGTCAGAAATAACTAAGTAAACCCAACCAGCTCACTGTCCTTTGGCACCTAGCTTTTCCAGTCGACATTTGTCACTAATTATGCTGACAGGTCATAGATGCCTACTAAAGAATATAGTGATTAAAGAAAACTGAGTAGCGAGATTCAGGAGCCCCATGCCTTTTGGGAACCCGTTCATCTAAAATGTCAACGCTTGATCAAATGAAAATTTGCATCGTTGCCTTCTCTGGATACTGATTTAAGTTCCCGCGCAGTTTTGATAGCCACGTGTCGGGTTTCCTGGTTTAACAGTGTAGGAGCCGCGCGGGCAGTGGGGTCCTATGGTGCCTCCAGGAGGGGATCTGACCTTCACAAACATCACAGACAGAGCCCGATCACAGGACGGGTGATAACGTGCAGCGTATCTTTAAATCTCAAACACCTCAGACATCTGAGAAATGGGGTCAATCGTTTTAAAGGAAAATGGAACCCACAACGGTGGTGTTTAGGGAGACTGGATTCTAAATGCCAGGCTTTGCCAGAATAACACCCAAAAACCTATCCTGAGAGTAGTGTGTTTAGGTTTACAGGGGAAATTTAGGGGTTTGGTCATTTAATGGATCTTTTCTGTTGCACACATGTGGTTGTTACCAAAAAACACCCTGTCTGAGGTTCCGTTCATTCACCAAAATGTAGTGAAGGCTCAGAAAGGCCAGAATTACTACACAGTATGTCACCAGAATATTTCTTTTCTTTCTGTTTGGTTTTTGTGGGGTTTTGTTTTTGTTTGTTTTTGTTTTTGTTTTGAGAGAGAGAAGGGAGAGGAGGGGCAGACAGACAGGGGGACAGAAGATCCAAAGCAGGCTCCACACTGACAGCAGTGAGCCCAATGTGGGGCTCAAATCACAAACCGTGAGACTGCGACCTGAGCCGGAGTGGACACTCAATGGACTGAGCCACCCTAGCTCTCCTGGAGTATTTATTTCTTAAACATTGTTACCATTTGGTAATGTCTTGGCCAGCTTGTGGCCTTCTGGAAAAAGTCCAAGGCTTCCTATGCTATATGTTTAGCTATTCCTTTATGTCTTTGTCATTTTGTGTGTTTTCACCAAAGGTTTACTCAAGGTTTATTTCTCCTTAACTTTAGTATTTCTTTTCCTGGCATTATTGTCAATTTTTTTTTTTTTTAATTATCCTAAACTCATTCTCCTCTCTTCTGTGCCAACCAACACGATACTCGGAATGTCCTTCACCACGGTCACACCCATGCTCCCTGGGTGATAAAGAGCACGTGCTGAAGATCAGTGTGAAAACGACGGTGTGATGAAGGCCTGAAGACCCTTGATATTTTAGATCCTTCCTACCCTTAGCAATAGCAGGCTACATGGCTGCCCGCTTTATCCTCTGATTCTTGTGCTAATGTCCAAGGTGATTAAATGGACAGATGCTAGGAAACATTTACTTTGAATGAAGCAGGAGGAATTACAAATTTTTCTAAGCCAATCATCAAAACATAAACATTTGGCACGGGGCACCTGGCTGGCTCAGCCCATTAAGCGTCTGACTTCAGCTCAGGTCATGATCTCATGGTTTGTGAGTTGTAGCCCCATGTCGGGCTCTGTGCCGACAGCTCAGAGCCTGGAACCTGCTTCGGATTCTGTGTCTCCCTCCTTCTCACTCTTAATCTCTCTCTCAAAAATAAATAAATAAACTTTAAAAAAATGTATTAAAGATTAAAAAAATAAGATACGGACATTTGACATTTCTAAAGAAGTTTCCGTTTCACTCAAAACTAGCAACCCGAGCTGTAATTACAGTATGTGCTCATGAAAAGTCTATTCCCCCCCACCAGCTGCACGTAGACCTCATATTCTTCTCGTTGTGCAAAGTGACGCCGCCTCAGGAATGCAGTGCCCGTGTTCTGGGGGTATTAGTGAATACTTTTTCCTTTTCACCTTTTGTGTCAAAAACCGTGCTGCTGGCTATTTGCTTTCATGCCTTGATCCAAAGAATGTTTTTGTCAACAGAGTGCCGGACCTCAGTGCTAGGTATGTTAATATGTGCCCTCAGCTGCCAAACTGGGAGAGCCATTCAGTGAGGCAAAGTGCAGCTGCAAAAGGGATTCTCGCTGGGGCAGAAGTATACGAGAATGTGTGTACGAAAATGATGTTAAGCGGCAGAGTTTAAACCCGGCAGCACATCTACCCTTAAAATAAATTGAAGTGGGTTTCGCTAAACGAAATTCTGTCCACATGAAACCCGTACGGTATGTTTTTGTCCCTGGGATTTTGCTGGAAGACATTATTGCTCCTAAGAAAAATGTCCATGTGCAACGTGAAACCCTAATAGCTCTTAAGATTTATATTTAAGGTAAAGAAGTGTTCATGTCACTAACGAACGGCCCAGATAGGAGTCTTTGATTACTTCCTAAAGGAAAACGTTAAACTCTGGCCCATTACATTCTTCGTGATGTTCTCATCTTTTTAAAAACACCCAAAATAACACCGAAGTTTATTACTGCAGTAGTTGCGGGCTTTAAGAGAACTTTCCCCCAATTGTTGCTGTTGTTTGTCTGGGTCTCCAAGAAGTATTTCTAGCCACATGAGAAGAAAGGAAACAGATTACTGCAGGAGAGTGCGATCAGGAGGGGGTGGTGCTGACCTCTCCAGAGTCTGCGCACCTGCCAGCAGGTGTCACTGTCTGGCAGTTATGGGCCGGCAGGGTACCCTTCATCCAGCCCGCAGGGGACTTTGAAATATCTCTTTAGGGAAAGTGTTCCATGTGAGTTTACCGAAACACATACTTTTGAAGAACAAGATTGCTGCGCTGAATACCTCTCCTTTCCCTCGTGAATGTAAAGTCACAGAAAATAAAGTTAATTTTACACGCACATAAAATTTTATGGAGTATCAGAAAAAACAGGAAGAAATAGGGCTTTTAAGGGCCATGCATTTAGGATTTTGGGAACAGGTACCGGTTTTTTTATATCCGTTCCGGAGTCCCTGGCCGATGCAGAGGGGTGAGCACCAGGCTTCACCCACTGCAGCATTCCAGTCTATATCGTACACACCAACAAAAGAACAGTTGTAAGAAAAGTACGAAATCAGTACATCTTACTGGCATAACAATAGGATCCCTAAATACATGGAAACCCGGTTTCCGATTTTGGCTCTGATGCACCCTAGCCGTGTGGAAGTCTCTGAACCTCCCTGTGTAAGGGGAATTTGATACTCACCACTGCCACGGGGTGCTCGTGAGATTTCAATATGACAGCAGAATATAGACATGGGCAAATTTTTTCTGGAAGGGGCCTGATAGTATTTTAGGTTTTGTGGGTCATATAGTCTCTGTCATGACTACTAGCACTTGTGGCCGTGGCCACAAGCTGCCTTAGATGATCCGTAAACCAGTGAGCCTCCCATGTGCCAGTGAAACTTTATCGATGACAACAGGCAGCAAGTCACATGCAGCCCGCCCAGCAGCCGTAGTTCGCCAACATCTAATATAACAGGTGCTCAGCATGGTCTGCAGTAGTAGCTATCACCCCGTGCAGCATGCGACAGCAAAATGAGCGACACCACAGAGTCATAAATGTAAGTTGTCGGAGTGCTTAACGAGTCTGTGTTCTCGTCCTCGCCGGCTCGTGATCACAGACAAGTCACTTTTCCCGTCTTTGTCTTATGTCACCACAACTTCTGATGCCATAGTCCTAGTCTTTGGGGGTAGACGCAGGGCTAAGGGGAACGCGAAGTCACATAAAATGACTTTTGTTAGCACGAATCCAAACGAGAACAGAGTTGGTGGGCTCAGCTTTGGTGCTATGGATATTTAAAAAGGATGCCATTGTCTTCCATTCATTTAAGCTCTCTGTTTTATCTTTCCTCTATCACCCTAGGGTATCAACCCTGTTTAACAAGTAGGTAATGATCCAGAATTCATTTTCAGGTTTCCAAACTTGGACAGTGGTCTCCCCCTTCGGGAGTTTGAAGACACAGTGCATGCGGGAAGGTACACATCACTCTCTCCTTGTCTTGGGGAAGGAAATCCACAGAAAGGAAGCCTAGCCCTTGTTGAGTCCTCCCAAGCTGTAGGCCTGTGGCTCTGTCCGGGGAGAAATGAAGTTTCCGAAAAACTACCCTGTGTGGCTTCCTACCCATCATATCTCCAACTTTGGTCTGAAACTTGGCATGATCGGGACAAAATCTAATTGAAATGGAGCCAAGTAGTCTTCCCCCCTACTCCATTAAGCAGTGTATGGTGTTCTTTTTAAATCCTTCACGTAAATTGCATACACTGAAAATATAAACTGCAGTGTATTTGTTGTGAAATATGAAAGGTTAAGTTATTAGTTTACATTCTTCTTGTGGATGGCATTTTATATGTTCTACTAGTCATAATCAAAATAATTATATAAGGTTTTTAATGTGTGTGCCTATAAATATTCAGCTCCTACATATTTATAAGCTAGCTTCATTTCTTTAATTTATTGTTGACCTTTCACATCACTCTGTAGTTAGATTTTTCAATATGACATTTGAATGTGTAATGTTTAGGGCAAACATAACCTGGGAGCCAGACATAACCTGGGTTTGAATCTCAGCCCTGACCCTTGTGAGCTGTAGGCTTGATGCTTTAAAATAATTAACTGCATTTTACATTTTTAAAATTATTATCTGAGGAAATGTCACATCCTTAATTAGTCCTTGTTTTAGTTACGGTCAAATAAGATTGGGTTATATGACGTGCTAAGCCAGATTCTCCTAATGTCTAGGTGGCCAGAACCAGAGTAGAGCCATTTAGTTGCCTTATGCCCAATTAACCAAGAAATGGAAAAATAGGTATAAGATACAAAATAAGAACAGTTTTCGGGTGCTAAAAATTTAACATGTGTATGTAGGTCCTGGTATATTTTAAAGAAATTTCCTGTGCTTTTAAATTGACCAACAGAGGGGCACCTGGGTGGCTCAGTCAGTCAAGTATCTGACTTCGACTCAGGTCACAACCTCAAGGTTTGTGAGTTCGAGCCCCGCATTGGGCTCTGTGCTGAAAGCTCGGAGCCTGGAGCCTGCTTCAGATTCTGTGTCTCCTCTCTCCCTGTCCCTCCCCTGCTTGCGTTCTGTCTCTCAAAAATAAACATTAAAATTAAAAATAATAAATTGACCAAGAGAAGTGTTGGATTTGGTCTCAAGAATTAATAGTTTCTTATTAAACAGTGAGAAAGAAAAAAATGCCCAGCAGAAAGAAAAAAGTCTTTATGACTGTAAGAACAGCAGGGAGATGGATTTCATGCCCACTCATCTGAATGAGACAGAATATTAGTGTTGACAGAGTAAAGACTCTGGAGTATTGGCAGACTGTTTATTTTATATAGTTTTCCACAAGATTACTTTAGTCCCACAGAAAGCCTGCAGCAAATGAGCACAGAGACTTCCTGCACACTCTTCACCCAGCCTTCCCTTGTGTCGGCGTCTGCCTAACCGCAGGACATTTGCCAACCCTAAGAGACTCACTTCAGCTCCACATTACTGACTAAAGGGCAGAACTGACTTGAATTTCACCAGTTTTTCCACCGTTGTCCTTTCCTGTCCCAGGATCGCCTTCAGAAGGCGCTTCGTGGTCATGCCTCCTTACACTCTGCTAACGTGTTCCTCTGTCTGTTGTCTTCCGTGACCTAGACATTGGTGGGGAATACTGATCAGTTTTTTTCGTGGAATGTTCTCACTTCAGGGGCTTCCGATGTACGCTCATGGTGGGATTGAGGTTGGCGGTATTAGGAAGGTGCCATAGGGCGGTTGTACTTTTCTTGGTGTTTGATATCGGGAGGTACATTATGTCACTAGGTGTTATTGGTCATGTTAACCTTTCTTACTTGGCTAAGGTGACGTCTTCCAGGACTCTCTACTGTAAACTTACTGTTGGTCCTGATTTAAGCATTAAATGTTTATGGGCGATGCTTTGAGAGTATGCACATGTCCTATTTCTACATTGGTAGATCTTGCCTCGGGTGTTACTAGGGTGTTCTAACTTATTAATTGGAATGTTTCTGCAGAGAGAAGTGACCATTCCTCCATTTGTCCTTTCATCCTTTTATTCAGTTACATCACTGTGGACTCAAGGATATGTATTTCATTCTTTGGGTTATCATCAGTGTTACCGTGTTTTTATTGTGCATAGCTCAAGTTCTCCCTGGCCACCAAGAGCCCTTTGAGGGCTGTTCCTGTGCCCTTTCAAAATGCCCCATCTTTATTTTTCTTTAAGAATTTCCTTATTCTATATATTCTATTCTATTATTATATAGGATATTATTCTATATATATTTTCTAGTGCCACAGATGTTTCAACCCTGAAATCGACCCATTTTTTCAAGGGCCTTTGGTTCTTTTTACTAGAGAATGGTATTTAGAAACCAAGATCTCGCTGGGTGGTGTGTTCACCGCTACTGACTTGTCACTGCTTCTGAGCCCTCTCAATGGATAGCGCTAGGAAGTATATGTGCATGTGCTAACTCCTACTTACACACACACACACACACACACACACACACACACACACACACACACACACACGTATGCCATATATGTGAGTGAGACATGAGTCCATACCTATTTCCAGTTCCAGGCCTGCACCACAGTTGACTCTAGCATTTCCTATTTCCTCCTTTTTCTTTCTCCCAGAGTGAGGAAACTGGTCCTCATCTACAGTGTGTTTACATATTTGTTCAGCTCTCGTATTCATCAGTGAGCCAGTTCTCGAAATCCTAACCCACCGAGAAGGACAGATGTAAGTTACAGCGCAGTATTTGTGTGCAATTCTTGTTGTCTTTAGCCTTCACCTCACCTGGTCAGCACCCTCTTTGCTAAGGTCACCAAGGGTGGGACCTTCTTCCCATCCCTACATAGTGGGTATGTGGCTCACTTGTGCTTCCGTTAGGTCATCTATCTCAGCTTGCATTTATCTTAGGCTCTCCCCATGTCCTGGCTGACTGTGCTTCTGTTTACATACCATGAAGTTCACTTCATGGCGTACAGCTCACTGTATGGTGGTCCTTGACATATGCATAGAATGGTGTGTCCACCCCCACAGATCTGTCAACCCCAAAATTGCCCTAGTGCCATTCCTTTACAGACAACTGCTTCTCCTACCCAACAACCCCTCACAACCACTGGTCTCGTTTCCAGAACGCCATGTAAAAGGAATAATAGAATAAATAGCTTTTTGGGGCTGGGCTCCTTTCATTTAGCATAAGGTGATTAAGAGTTATCCATAGCTCATTCCTTTTTATTGTTAGGTAGTAGTCCATTGTATTGATGAGCCATGGTTTGTATCCAGAGACCAGTCAAAAGGCCTGGATTGCTGCTGGTATTTGGCAAATATGATTAAAGGTGCTGTAAGACATTCATGGGGCACCTGGGTGGCTCAGTCGGTTAAGTGTCTGACTTCGGCTCAGGTCATGATCTCATAGTTCATGAGTTCAAGCCCCGCGTCAGACTCTGTGCTGACAGCTCAGAGCCTGGAGCCTGCTTTGGATTCTGTGTGTGTCTCTCTCCCCCTCCCTGCTTGCGCTCTGTCTCTCAGAAATGAATAAATGCTAAATTTTTTTAAAAGACATTCACGTATAGGTTTTTATATAAATTTAAATTTCCATTTTTGCCTGGTTTCATACAAGGCATGGAATCTCTGGTATATATGGGTGGTATAGGTTTAGCATTATAAGACTGTCAAACTGCCTTTCAAAGTGCCTGCACCATTTTCCAATCCCACCAGTAGTGTATGGAGTCCAGATATTCTGCAATCTTACCAGCACAGTTTTAAAAAATATTCTAACAGGTGTCCGATGGTTTTTCATTGCAGTATTAATTTCTTCAATTGATGATATTGAGCCTATTGTCATATGCTATTTGCTTTCCAGATATCTGGAAAAGTATTGGTGAAGTATTTAATCAGAAATTTTGACCATTTTAAGTGGGATATGTATGTATTTATTGTTGAATTTTGATACTTTTAAAAACATATCCTAGATATAATTTCTTTGTCAAAAATGTAATTTGCAGATGTTTTCTCACCCTCTGTGTTTGTCTTTTTATTATTTTTTGCAGTCTCTTTCTCAGAGGAAAAAATTAATGTCTAGATAGCCTAGTTTATCCATTTTTTTTTTAATTGTGCTTTTGGTGTCCTGTGTAAGAAATCTTTGTCTACTCTAAGGCTACAGATTTTCTACAGTTTTTAAAAAATGTTTGGGTTTTTTTAGAGAGTGTGAGCAGAGGAGGGGCAGAGAGAAAGGGAGACACAGAATCAGAAGCAGGCTCTAGGCTCTGAGCTGTCAGCACAGAGCCCAATGCATGGCTCAAACTCACAAACTGTGAGATCATGACCTGAGCCGAAGTCGGACGCTTAACCGACTGAGCCGCCCAGGTGCCCCTCTATAGTTTTCTTTGAGAACTTGTACAGTTTTGCAGTTTACACTTAGATATATAATCAATTTTGAGTTCTTGTGCAAGATACAAAGTATGTGTCATTTTTTTTCATATGTGAATGTCCATTCATTTCAGCAGTATTTATTGAGAAGACTGTCCTTTCTCCATGAAGCTACCTTTTTTTTTTTTTTTAAAGTTTATTCACTTTTGAGACAAAGAGTGCGAGCTGGGGAGGGGCAGAGAGAGAGGCAGAGAGAGAGAATGAATCCCAAGCAGGCTCCATGCTGTCAGCACACAGCCTGATGCGAGGCTTCAACTCACAAACTGAAGTCATGACTTGTGCCAAAATCAAGAGTCGGATGCTTAACTGAGCTTTTTTTGTGAGATTTTTAATGAAAGTGTATTGCATCTATAGATTGAATTCTTGAGAAATGCTATCTTAACACTATTGAAACTTCCAGTCTATCTATGAATATAGGAGATCTCTTCATTTATTTCTGGTCTTTGGTTTCTTTAACTAGTATTTTGTAGTTTTCAACATACAAATCCTGCACATTTTAAAGTTTATACCTAAGTATTTTATTCTTTTGGTGCTATTTTAAATAGTATTGTATTTTTTTAATGTTTATTTATTTTTGAGAAAGGGAGACTGCACGTGCACACACCCACACATGTGCATGCCTGTGTACACACAGGGGAGGGGGAGGGAGAGAAGGAGACACAGAATCCGAGGCATGCTCCAGGCCCTGAGCTGTCAGCACAGATCCCAATGTGGGGCTCGAACCTACAAACCATGAGATCATGACCTGAGCTAAAGTCGGACGCTTAACCAACTGAGCCACCCAGGCTCGGTTGAAGCCTTCGGGGCCCAAAGAGCCCCAGCTAGAATTTAAAATTAAAAGTAAACAATTTAAAAAAATGTATATTCATCTACCTCAAAGTATTTCTTTTTTTTTTTAACGTTTTTATTTATTATTGAGAGACAGAGAGAGACAGATCACAAGCATGGGAGGGACGGAGAGAGGGGGAGACACAGTTTCCTAAGGAGGCTCCAGGCTCTGAGCTGTCAGCACAGAGCCCGATGCGGGGCTCAAACTCACAAACCATGAGATCGTGACCTGAGCAGAAGTCAGACACTTAACTGACTGAGCCACCCAGGTGCCCCTACCTCAAAGTATTTCTAACCTTTCTTTAAGACTTACTCTTTGACCCATGGATTATATAGGACTATGTTAGGTAAGTCTGGAATCTTGGAAGATTTTCAGGTATCTTCCAGTTATTGATTTCTAGTTTAATTCTGTTTTCATCTGAAAACATACTCAGTGACTTTTTTTTAACTGAAATATGTTGAGGTTTGCTTTGTAGCTTTGAATATGGCAACATATTAAAACATTCCATGTATACTTATAAGGAAAGCATAGTGTGTTGTTGGTTGGAATGTTCTAGAACTGTCAGCAGGGACTGGTTAATTGATAGTGTTTTTCAGGTCTCCTCTGTTGTGACTGATTTCTTGTCCCATCTATTACTGACAGTGGGGTGTTAAAGTCTTCACCTATAATTGTGGATTGGTTTATTACATTTTTCAGTTTCAGCCTCACTTATTTTGAGGCTCTGGTTTAGTTGAGGGGAACACATTTAGGATTGTATGTCACTTATCATAATGTCATGTCCCTGTTCATTCTTGATAATATTCTTTGTTCTGAAATCTACTTTGTCTGATATTGGTATACTTTTTCCAGCTGTAATTTAGTTAATGTTGTAAGGTATATCTTTCTCCAAACTTTACTTTCAATCTCTTTATGCCTTCCTGGTTGTTGTTTTTTTTTTAATGTTTATTTATTTTTGAGAGACAGAGCATGAACAGGGGAGGGGCAGCAAGAGAGGGAAACAGAATCCAAAGCAGGCTCCAGGCTCTGAGCTCTCAGCGCAGAGCCCCATGCAGGGCTCGAAACCATGAATCGTGAGATCATGACCTGAGCCAGAGTTGGATGCTTAACTGATTGAGCCACCCAGGCACCCCTATGCCTTTCTAGTTTAAAAGGTTTTTTTGTATAGAGTATGTATACTTGACACTTGCTTTTTTAATCCAGTCTAGCAATTTCTCTCTTTTAACTCAGGTGTTAGACCTGAATTCCTTGTAATGTTATTTTTCGTGTAGTAGAATAAAATCTACCATCTTGCCACCTGGGATATTTTTAATTTAGTGTTTTTTCTTTTTATGACTCAGTTGAGCATTTATTTATGATTCTGTTTTATCTCCTCCTTAACTGGTTATTTATACATTGTTATATTTTGTTATTTGTACTACTTATATTTTATCTCCTCCTTGACTTTGTTATTTATGCCTTTTTTAAAAATTTAGCTGTCCTCCTTCAGATAATGCTACATTAGTTCATATGTGGCTTAGAGACTTTGTAATAGTATATTCACAATACCTCCTTTCCATTATTTGTGCTGTTGTTTTCATGCCAGGTACATTTACCAATGCTGTAAACACACGGTACATTGTCACTTTGCAGATGTTGAATTGTCTTCAGAATGAGCTATTAAAACTTTATAGAAAGCACCTTTATTCTACTTCTGATACTCTTCAATTTTGTTGTGTGTAGATCCACATTCCTTTCTGATGCAATATCCTCTCTGCCTAAAGAGTTTCCTTGAACATTTATTGTCAAGTAGGTCTGCCTGCAGTGAATCCCCTCAGTTTATATTTTTCTAACAAACTCTGCATTTCTCCTTCATCTTTGAAAATTATTTCCAGTGAGCAGAGAATTCTGGTGTTGACCATTTTGTCATTGTTACTTTGTTGTTCATTTGTAGCATTTCATTTTATTCTTCTTTCTCGTTTCCATCTCTCAGCTGAAATTCCCAGTGGACCCTGTGGGTTGTCCACAAGCCTTTAACCCATCAATTATTTTGAATTCTCTGATGTCTCTAATATCTGTGTCCTATCCAACTGGTTCTGATTGCTTTTTCTCCTCTGCCTATGTGTTTTTCCTGCCTTTTCATGTGTCTCGTAATTTTTGTTATGAAAGCTAGACATTTTGTGTAAGACAGTGGAGACTGTAAATAGGCTTCCTGCCTCTTAACAGGTATGCCTCTCCTGATGGGCCTTTAGTGTGGCCGTTAAGAGTTTTTTTAGTTAGGAGTGGGGCTGGGTGTGAGAGAGATGTAGCTACGGCAAGCCTCCATGCACCAGAGGCTTCAGATTCCTCCAGAGATAACTTGTGTTTAGGGGAAGAGGGATTGATTAGGAGAGCAATGCCCATATCAGTCCCAGTTTTAGGTGTCTCAGTGAGGGTCACTCTGCACATTCCTGTTCATCTCTGATCTCTCTCCCAGTAGTTTTTGGCTCTTACCTGTCACTTAAAGGTCTTAGCTTGGCATTAAGGGGTGAGGAGGAGGACAGGATGCTGTTGTGTTCCGATTCAGCCTCAGACTTCCACGTGCGCCATGTTCTTAGGTTTCTGGACCGTGGCACTTGTGTTCTCCAACCACTCCGTCAGCTGTTATGGGGGACTCAGCTGCTAATCTTGTCCCTCCTCAAGGAGTAGAGCTGTGTTTTGTCTCCTGTTCAACCCGTTCCCCACTGCAGTGAGTTTTCACAGGGTTCCTGAGGGCTGCAGTGCTTGTGCCCTTCCCTTCACAGTGCTTTTCCCTAATGGGGAGAGAGAGGAAGTGGATCCAGGTGGAATGTCTTGTCCCTTCCCTGTGGCTACCACTCCTGTCCCCCAGATCTGGACAACAGTGGGTCCCTAACACTCTTTCCTATGAGGACATGAATGGGGTTCATGGCATAGAGCCTGCAGGAGAGTGTCGCCTCAGAGGACTCACACAATGCTGCCAGTCCGTACTTGGCCTTGACTAGCCTGTCGGCTGTTTAGCTGAACCCTCCCGGCCAGTGTCCCATCGCACACACCCTAGATGATGCTGGCTTCTGTCTCCTCTCTTCCTGCAGACACCGTCTCTGCTTCCAGTTTGGAATGTTTGATTGACTGGGACCTCAGCTTTACCAGGAACATTGAAAAAGTCCTAAATATGAAATTGGGCCCATATTTTTTTTAAATAGAGCAATAATTTTTAGGGTAAAGCACATCTTACCCTCGTCAGACTTTGGAGCCAGGCTGACCTCTGGGAAAGTCAGCCCCCCCGTCCGGTAACCTGTTCCCCCAGGTCGTCTCATGACTTTGGCCTTCTTCCCACTTTCCCCTCAGTCTCTAAAAAGATCTCTGATTTGGCACCATTGTAGCAAATTGATAATGACTCTCCAATTATAGAATTTCAAACATCTAGGGTGTAGGAGAGCTACCTATGAGGCAGGAGTCAGGGCATTTACCCAGAAATCACCCATTCTGTCTCTAGCACGGGCATCTGGTGGGATTCTGTATATTCATGCCATTTTATCGCAAAAGAAGCAGAACCCTCCTAGCCAAAAGCATATGAAATCATGTATTAAAGTAACCTAAATGTTTTGTCCTTGAATGTTTCAACTGTAAAAGTAACATGCTTGAGACAAACAAGATAAAAGTTCTAATCCATTCCACCCGCTTGAAATAATCACCCTCCAGTGGCTTGATGTCGATCCTTTGAGACTTTTCTCTAAGAACATACCTTTGTAATGTAGAAGGAGTAGTAAAAGAAATTAATATGCAGGCCATTTGGACTATGCAGGAAACAAACCGATTGCTTACTTCTCTATATTTTTTTCTGCTCGGAAAGTATACAAAAATACAGAATGTTAAAAGTATGTCTAAATGACAGAACGTTTCCCAGCTAAGCCGAACACATTCTGATACCTTCTTTATTATAGCTCAGTGCCAAAGATTTAGGGGAGAGCTTTTGCATTCATCCATTTAACTTTTTAAAGTTTATTACCTTTCTAAGGGAAAGAACCTCTCATTTTGTAAGATTTTGAACAGATAAAATTTTAAATCCAGTTCTACATAAACTTATGAGAATTATGAAACTATTCCCTGGACATCCTTGAGTCTTCTTTGTTAAACACAGTCCCATGTGACATTATGAGGTGGATCCTAATGATTTTTATTGGCTAATGTTTCCTCTTCCTGTGAGGAGTGAGTTGGATTATCATAGGAAAAAAAAAATGACAGGACAATTTAGCACCTCTCGTAGTAAAAAAAAAAATGGTAGAAGTCTTAAGTCTTAGAGAATATTAGTACCCAGGGGACAATGGAAACCTGTCTAAAATACTATCCAAGTATTAATTCGCATATTTGATATAATTATCAAATAAAATTATTTGGCTTACAAATCCAAATGCCATCAGTTTGTTTTGCTTTTGTTTTAATTTGTTCAAAAGAGATCCAGAGAAGTAGCTAGAGTTCAAGAAGAGTTGTATTGAACTCTATCAAATTTTTTTTAGATCTTTCCATCTTCTTGAATAGTGAGGCCTTTATTTCTGATTTCCTTGATATGTTACCCTTGCCTGTCTAACCTTCCGAGGCCCATTTCACATTCTGCATCCCTAACAAGTGTCCTGGCCATGCCACTCTCTGTCAGCGCCTCGCTTCTCTGATTCCTGGCCTGACCGACTTAATCTTCCCCGAACCACCCTCCTCGGCTAAACTGTAGGCTTTCTGGGGGTAGAGCCCTTGTCTGTTATAGTCCTCACAGCATTGCTAAGCTTATAAAAAAATAAATAAAAGGCTGCATGTGTCCACATGCTCAATATAGCTATAACATAGCCTCTTGGTTGTTTTTGTTAGATGAAAAGCAAAGATTCGGTTTCGAGCGGTCTGGCTATGACCTTGAAGAATCGGATGGCCCGGATGAGGACGACAACGACAACGAAGATGATGATGAAGATAGTCAGGCTGAATCTGTCTTGTCAGCAGCTCCGTCCGTTACGGCCAGCCCACAGCATCTTCCATCCAGAGGCGGCCTCCAGGACCCTGGGGGTGCGGAGGAGGACATCCGGATCACCGACTGCTTTTCTGGGGTGCACGCGGACCCGATGGACGTTCTGCCCAGAGCCTTGCCCACCAAGATGACCGTACTTAGCGCGGTGCAGTCAGACCACAGCAGGCAGACAGAGTCTCCGGTGAAGACCAGGCAGCACGCTGCCAAAGACGGAGAAGACATGGCTCCTCCCACAGACTCTTCCAGGTCCCCTGAAGCTGTGCCCAGGTCCCCGTGTCACCAGATGTCTGTAGACTACCCTGAAGCGGAAGAGACTCTGGGAAGTTCTGTGGCAGGAAAGAACACTACTTTAACCCAGGTAAATGTTTTATCGTATGGTTTCCCCACAGGGGAATCCTAATGGCTTAAGAAAACAATGTACTGAAAATTTTTTATTTATGGCTCAGTTGGTTTAAACATAATTTTTGGTTCTATTTAAAGGCAAATGACATTTATGCCCATCGGATTCTTGCTAGGTATTTTAATCAGAGGACACACACTGTATCCTAAATCCGTGAAAGAACCAAATGGTTCTTTAGAAATACACTCACTTTGTAGACATATGTATGTTCCTATTGGGAACTTGAATCTTGGGACCTATTTACCCCCTTGCTTGCCCTGAGCTGTTTTTCCACTGGCACTGAGATGATAGATTTGCACGAAATTATCCAGACACGTTGCACTTTGCCCCTGTCGACCCGACAGCCACCAGTTTCTATGGCAAAGTCAATGTGACCCAAAAATATGTATCAAGAAGTTCACTTTGCTTGAAGAAATTGCTGTGACGGCTTAGGAAAGCTTCCTGCCAGAGAACCAGCTCCGGGCCAGACCCGGGCCTGTAGAAAGCCACCCTTCGTGTGCTTTCACCCCTGGTGGCTCATGAGGAAGGTTCAGTTCTGTGACGGACATATTCATGCCACTGACCTCTTGCGTCTCTTACCTTCTCTTACGTCTAGTACGCATTGACAATGGCCATAGGGTTTACTTCCCAATGTGGCAGCTCTTGGTTTGCTAGATAACACTGGAGAAAACTAAAAAGTCTGTGAAAGCTCAGGTTTCTATAGACTGGGTCTAAATTAATATAGTTTAACATAATTGCATTGACATTTAAATTAGATTTGATGTTTAAGTTAAATTAGTCTATAAATTAATGTAGCTCTGTAATGTAGCTGTCACCAAGAAGAAATCGAACATTTAGATGATAATCTTGGGGAGAGGGAGATTGGCAAGACTTACCCTTCTCATTACTTCCAGACTTATCTCCTGTGCTCTAAGCTTCTCTATCCCCAGATCACTTACATACCTTCCAGTGCTGGAAATCTGGTTTTCAGTAGACCTTTCACAAACTTGGGAAGGAACGGAGGCGGGGAAGGGAGAGAGGGGAGGGCAGGGGAAGGGGAGGGAGGGAGGAAGGAAGGAATTGGTCACTGTGCTCTCCGCTTTTCTATCCCAAAATGACTTACATACCTGCCCGTGTCTGGAAATCTGGTTTTCAGTAGACATTTCCTAAACTTGGGAAGGGGAGGGAGGAGGGAAGGAAGGGGAAGGGAGGGAGGGAAGGAGAAGGGAAGGAAAGGAGAGAGGAAATTTGCAAAAGTGCAAAGTATCCTATGCAGCGCATTGCTGTTACTTGCACTAGACATTACAGGCATAATAGATTTTTACTTGGGAATTCATTTTTTACATTGAAGACCTCATTTTTTAGCAAGCCTGTAATTTTTATGCACACATACATGCTTTCACCTCATGAGGAAGAATAGATATTATGCTAGCAGTTTGGCTCAGCGACCGAGACATCCGTGCTGGAAAGGGGGTTTGTCTGCTGTCTTTCAGAGCGCGGCATCTGCGAGAGCGCCCCCTCCTGCAGCCGAGCGCGGCCATCACCCCGCAGCGGAGGCGCCGTCGGGGGCCTCGCCTCAGCGTGACGCCCAGCAGCAGAAGCAGCCCGCGACCCTCCAGCCGCCTCCGGGCCTGCCCTCCCCCCAGACTCACCTGTTCAGCCACCTCCCTCTGCATTCCCAGCAGCAGTCCAGGACACCGTACAACATGGTTCCGGTCGGGGGGATCCACGTGGTCCCCGCCGGCCTCACCTACTCCACGTTTGTGCCCCTCCAGGCGGGGCCCATGCAGCTCACGATCCCTGCGGTCAATGTGATTCACAGAACTGTGGGCCTCGCCGGGGACCCCGTCGCAGAGGTGTCCGGCACCCCCAGCCCCGCGGGAGTGGCCGAGTTGAGCGGCGTGGTGCCCTGTATTCCCATCGGCCAGATCCGCGTGCCGGGCCTGCAGAGCCTCGGCACCCCGGGCTTGCGGCCGCTGCCGTCGCTGGGCGTGGAGACCGTCAACATCCTG
>NW_027530974.1:10585048-10634427 GCF_008692635.1 Crocuta crocuta
GGTCAGGTTTGGGTTTGGGGTGGGGTTTTTTGGTTTCTGTTCTTTGTTGTTCTGTTCTGTTTTGGGGTTTTTTTTATATAACACTTAAAGGTTTCTTTGAAAACCCTCCTTTCCTTAAAGCACATTTTTCTGACATAAACTCATGACTAATCTTTGTGCAATCATGAACTTTTGACCAATAATTGTTGTTTTTGTGTCCGCTCCAGCCATTTTTGTACATGTTGTATAGACACTTGTGCCTTTTAGGAGTTTATGTTTAGAATCTGTACAGATTGTTGAATATCTATATACATAAAATATATATTATATATGTATATGAAAACCAGGTAGTTATTTGTGTTTAGGAAAAAAAAACTGTCAAATAAATCAAATGATTAAATTATATGTTGCACTGTTAAATATAAATTTTTATGGCTGTGGGGCAGAGTTTCTGTGTATAAATTAGTATGTAAACCCCATATTTATTGTATTCATATTAGTCTTTGAAAATGGGTCTGTCCTTCCTGTGTAAGACAGTAACTTTACACTTCAGACAGATTTTGTGTCATGAAATGTTTCAGTAAAATATTGTTTACTGACTTTACCTTTGCTTTAGTCGTGCCTTCTTTATATATCTGGTGATCAGCAACCTGTATTCAGAAAACAGCCCTAGGCCACACTCTGTCCACGCTCACCCTCACTCTTTGTTTTGAGAAACGAGGGCTTTCCTGGCATTGCTACCTGTGAAACTCTGTGAAACCCACACAACCGTGAGGAGTTAATTTCACAGCGATTGGCCTCTAGAAGGTTCGGTACTAAGAATCCTTTTTGTAAATACATACAGCATATAGCATACAGCGTGGAATGGGCAAAGGTCCTCAATGCAGGTGGGACACTTTCTGGTTAACATAAAATAGGTTACAAATCAATTGTCCTGAGAACTTGCACTCTCCACCCCCAGCTCTGTCCAGTAGCCACGGACTCTTCTTTTGCTCCTAATAAGTCCCGCTCTGTCACGCTCAGAGAGCTCTCTGACCAGTACCGAAACACAGAGGGCCCAGGATTTACATAAGAACAAAATTCAGGCTTCTAAATTACTTCTGTGATTCTCTTCAAAAAAGCATGATGCTTTCCTGCCCTGGAAGGCTTAACTGTCCTTCCTCATTCAGAAAAAATTCAGTTACCTTTGCAGTGATTGATACTATGACCGAAGCGTTACAGACGCTAGATTTGTGAGAAAATGTTTTAATGTTGGAATTGAATATGTCGCGTATCATGAAGGCCGTGTATTCACATTTCTTAAAGGTCTCCTTTGTGCGGATACCAGGGCTATGAAGCCGTTAAGACAACAAACTGTTGCGGGGGAGGGGGGGACTCTAGTCTAAGGAGTTTGGGGACCCGCCTGCTTCCTGTGACTTTGGGACAGGCACCTGCCATCTTGGTCTACATGCCCTAAACCTAAATTCTCTCGAGAATGCGGTCTGGCTGCAGCAGCAGACTCTGTGGATCTGTGATGCTTTTGACACATGCTTAAATCTTTCTTTATGCTTACCGACAGATTAAGTAACAATATTCTCTAAGATTAAAAAAAAAACAACTTTATTTTATATTCCGAGATAGATTTGAAAAGAATTCTCGAAACTTCTATCAATCTATCAACATAGCTGTTGCAAATGAGGTCCAATATCCATCAAATACCTCAAAATTAATGTTTTACCTTCATGTCATGCTTTCTATTATACTTTTAATTGTACTTTGCCAAACATTTTAAAGAGATATAACATTTTTATTCTATAATCATATTTTAGGTATGTATAACTTCTGTATTCAAAAGTAACGCTCAGAATTTCACGATTGGGTTTGTTGTTGTTGTTTATAGAGATAGAATTTTCTTAATTTGAAAAATTTCCTACCTTTAACCAAATACCAAATGTTGTGATCTACTTGGCTGCTCCCTTGAGAATTTCATCTAATGCTGCAATATATCTTAAGCTCCTTTTGCAGTCTTGACTTTTCAAGATTCATTACATTATACACATACCTTTAATATTAGTGATTTTCATACTTTAACGTGGGTTGTGAATATTTGCTGGCATTTGAAATAGGCAGCTAAGTAAGAAACATGACCTAAGTCTGAGCCATTAGATTTTCAAATAGTCACATAAACAGAGTGTAAGGAAATAATTTTGAGCACTTTCTGCAAAGTCCTCTTTTCCTAAGGAGCACCCTTACTCTGAAACATGTGTGACTTGCAAATGATGCAATCCAGAGAGGCAGTGAGACTACATATGACTTTTATTCTCTTGTACTGTCATGAAACAGCCAGATCCCTAGAGACTGAGAGCATGATGACCATAGCAAATCTCTATGGGAAACGTGTTTTTTTTTAATGCTTTATTTATTTCTGAGAGAGAGAGGCAGCGTGAGCAGGGGAGGGTCAGAGAGAGAGGGAGACAAAGAATCCGAAACAAGCTCCAGGCTCCGAGCTAGCCATCAGCACAGAGCCCGATGCGGGGCTCAAACTCATGAACCACGAGATCATGACCTGAGCTGAAGTCGGCCACTTAACCAACTGAGCCTCCCAGGTGCCCCTTTATGGTAAGTTATTAGCAAAAGAGTGAAAAAAGCATGTGAGCCAATTTCAGTATCTTCTTTTATGAACCCACCGCAATGTCACTCTCGCAAGTGTTGGAAACAGCTCGAGAGCCAAAGGTCTGGGGTGCCTGGCTGGCTCAGTTGGTAGACTGGGTGACTCCTGATCTCAGGGTCATGAGTTTGAGCCCGATGTGGGGTGTAGAGATTACTTAAAGAAAATAAAGCTCACCTAATAAAATTTGTTACCAAAAAAACTCATCTTTCTAGTTTCCAAAAGTGGTATATCCATTTTATGAAAATATTGAGTTAATGTAAGTCAGTGGCATTCAAGTAACTTGTTTTCATTCCCTAAACTTTAGGCTATAATTATACTTAGTTTTTTTCAGAATGATAATTAACTGATAATATTTCATATAGAGATTTTGTTTCTCATGTTTTTAATAATACACTTGTGACTTTCATTTCACTTTACTGAAACAGTATAAATATTATAAATCTCTGATCTGAATTTTAAATGATAGGGCTTAACAAGGATTATGGAGATGTTCATTATTATTTTTGTTGGAAGACTCTCAAGATATTTCTTGATGCATGCTCAGGTCCAAATATAACATCAGTGAGCTTCTTTACTTTTCTGTTTATAAGCTTACACTCTGAGATCAAGTTTATGCAACACCAAAAGGTGACTTTTATTAAAGCAATTTTGTCTCAAAACTACCTATCCATTCTAAACATGGGATTTTAAGACAAGAATCTTCTGCCAAACGGATTGCCCATGACTTTGAGTTACCTATTTTTTTTCTTAAATAGTTTATTGTCAAGTTGGTTTCCATATAACACCCAGTGCTCATNATATTTATTTATCTTTTAATGACTCTGATGCTTTGCCACCATTACAAAAGAAATTAAGGCAAAACTGATAAAGTGTTTTTTTCTTTTTTTAATGTTTTTTAAAATTTATTTTTGAAAGATAGAGACAGTGTGAACAGTGCAGGGTCAGAGAGAGAGGGAGATACAGAATCTGAAGCAGGCTCCAGGCTCTGAGCTAGCTGTCAGCACAGAGCCCGATATGGGGCACAAACCCACGAACCATGAGATCATGACCTGAGCCGAAGTTGGCTGCTTAACCGACTGAGCCACCCAGGTGCCCCTAAAATAAGGCTCTTATGTATATTGGGTTCATCTAGAACCTTGAATATATACAAGGTTCTGTACAAGGCACTGTAGACATAAGAGTTAAAAGCAGAGATATAATCCATTCCTTGGTGTTCTCTGTCCTCTGAATCAGGTTTGGGTCCAAAGAAGACTTTGCCATCCAAAAACCCAGTATTTGTTGTAAGAGCCAATACTCTCCAATACTCTGCAAGATATAAAAAATTAGAAAGCAGCTTTCTACCTCAAAGGAGCATGCTTGCTTAAGACTTAGGCCATATAAAGTAGAGAATAATACCAGACCACATATGTCTTAGAAACCACAGACTGTAAACATTTTGAGAATTAAGAAAATTATCATCTGAAATAATTAAAGAATGATTATTGCTGTATTTTGAAGAAGGGTTGGGATTTGGGACTTTAGACAGAATGCTAAGCAGTACAACAAAACTAGCTGAGATGACTGACTATGTGACTTAAATTCGTGCTTGGTCTGTGCTGACAGTCCGGAGCCTGCTTGGGATTCTCCCTCTCCCTCTCTCTCTCTCCCACTGCCTGCTCACACTCTTGCTCTCTCTCAAAATAAATAAACTTTGAAATAAGCTAAATAGAATTATGTCTGGGAGCCAACCTAAGTGGAAATGAGGACTCACTCGGGCTTTCAACAAATATTAGCACCAGCAATGTAGAGAGCTGTTTGGAGATAGGACTTGAACCGGCAAACTAATAGCTTCTGTCCTCTAAGAGCTTTTGTTCTAGAGAAGAGTGAGCGCCAGACACAAAGGATCTCAAGAGGCGAAGGAGGGGTGCAGCAGTTCCCCTTTATTCATGGCTTCACCTTCCAAGGGCTCAGTTACCCACAGCCAATCCTGGCCAGAAGCAGCCAATTCCAGCCCGGAAGCAGGTGATCTCCCTCTGGTGCCACTTCAGCAGGTCAGTAGCCTTACCTGCATTCCAGTGCCTGGGTCCTTCACTTCCCTCCATCCCCTATCACATCATCACAAGGGGGCGAGTATGGTACAGGAAGATATTTTAAGAGAGCGACCACACACATAATTTCCATTAGGGTATATTATTTATTTTATTTATTTTATTATTGTTGATCTTTTATTGTGTCTCGTTGATAAATTAAACTTTATCATAGGCGTGAATGTATTGGAAAAAAAACATAGTAAATAGAGTTCAGTACTATCTGTGGTTTAAGGCATCCACTAAGGAGGTCTTGGAACATGTGGATATGTATGACTGAGAGCATTAGTACAAATAAGGGGGGCGGGGGGACTCCTGGTTAAGTTGATCAGGGAGTGCTTTATGCAGCATGTGACATTTAAGGGCGACCTGGAAGGGACTTCACTAAGCCAAAACAATAGAAGGGAAGGACATTAAGGACAGAGAGGATGTGGATAAGATTTGTCCCTACTGTGTCCTGTTTATAATCTCATATAGGGCCACCTGGGTGGCTCAGTAGGTTAAGCCAACTTCAGCTCAGGTCTTGACCTCACAGCTCATGAGTTGAAGCCCCGGGTTGGGTTCTGTGCTGACAGCTCAAAGCCTGGAGTCTGCCTCGGATTCTGTGTGCATCTCTCTCTCTGCCCCTCCCCCGCTCACACTCTGTCTCTCTCTCTGTCTCAAAAATAAGTAAGCATTTTAAAAAACGTAATCTCATTTAAACCTAGGCAAGTGTTACACTCCCATTTTATAGACAGGAAGGCCACATCTCTCATTGTTTTGAATCTTCATCATGCTGGCGCAGGAGTGGCATCTGAATCAAGGATTCCATGACCACAGCGTTGCACGTGAGCAAAGGTGCAGGAAGCAGGAAGAAGGATCAAGACAAAGGGAGCTGACGGTGTTTTTGTGGTTTAGCAAGCACTCGACAAAGCCATGGTAACATTGTGGAGAAGGACGGAATTCTGTGGGCTCGGGGCGCCTGGGTGACTCAGTCGGTTAAGCATCTGGCTCTTGGTTTTGGCTCAAGTTGTAATCTCCCAGTTCGTGAATTCAAGCCCCACACTGGGCTCTGAGTCTGCTTGGGATTCTCTCTCTTCTCTCTCTCTGTCCTTCCCCAGCTCTCTTTCCAAATAAATAAACTTAAAAAAAAAAAAAGATTAAAAAAAAGTGTGTGGGCTCTTCAAGTGAAAAGGGCACTCAATGGGGTCAGAGTCGTTTATTTAATGTGCTAATAAGTCAGCCAGGGAACTGGCAATAACAGAACAGAAGAGTGAGGAGGAAAAGGAAATAATAGAGTGAGTGTGAAGGCAGACACAAAGCATCCATTACCAAGCTGGCCACAGTATCTTTTCTTTTTAATTGGAAGACTCAATAAAATTATTGGAGCCATTTGTTGATAATTCAAATACATGAGGATCCATGTCCAAGAAGATTGGGCCAATTGGAGTGATGGGCTGGATGTAAGACAAAATTTAACAGGAAAAAGGGAACTGCATTTAAAAATGTGGCAGTTTGGGGTCCCCTGGGTGGCCTCTGACTTTGGCTCAGGTCAGGATCTCAGGGTTCATGGGTTCGAGCCCCACCTTGGGCTCTCTGCTGTCACCACAGAGCCTGCATGGGATCCTCTGTCCCTCTGTCTCCCCCTCCCCCTCTGACTCTCCCTCTCTCTCTCTCAAAAATAAATGAACACTTAAAAAATATAAAAATAAATAAAAATGTAGTAGTTTCCCTTATATGAAGTTCAATATGTGCCATTCTTAATACCCCCCCTAAAAGCATCATCTTGGGATATTTATTAGAAATACATTCATTAGGTGTGCCTGGGTGGCTCAGTCGGTTAAGCATCTGACTTTGGATCAGGTCATGATCTCAGGGTTTGTGGGTTTGAGCCCTGCGTCGGGCTCTGTGTTGATGGCTAGTTCAGAGCCTGGAAACTGCTTCAGATTCTCCCTCTCTCTCTGCCCCTCCCGTGCTCATGCTTTGTCTCTCTCTCCTTCAAAAATGAATAAACATTAAAAAAATTAAAAAAGAAATATATTCGTTAGAGCCATATAAAAAAAAAAGAGCCACACTCTCTTCCTCACGAACAGAGAATATCATGGAAGTATTCTTCCTAACTGTGACATCTGGACCCCAAGCTTGAACAATATAGAAGCAGAGGAACACGTTTAGAGGTCCATCAAGCTCTAGAAGCCAAGCCTAGGGAAGGGCCTTTGCAAGAGGGCCAGAGGCAGGACACGGTGGATGGTTCATCACGTAGCCCAGAAAGCACTTCAGGAAGGTCACAGCAGCAGCAATAATAATGAGGCATCATAATGAAAAATAATAATAATAAATAAAGAATAGCAATAAAATTGTCTTTGCAGTAGGAGAGAGAGAGAATTCAGGGAGTATGAATGAAGAAGAGTGGGCCATTGTGAGGGAAATGCCTTGTCTCCATTAACTTTTGGGTAAAAAACAGGATTAGCCTCCCAGCAAGCAGCTAGCGGGAGTTCATGGCTCACAAAGGAAAACTCACATTTGCATAGTAACCAGACATAGAGGAATATATCTTCAGGGAAGACTGGGATATTAAAAATTCCAGCATTACTCACACCAATCCTTTAAGATCTGTCAGGACTAGTGCCGGGAGGGCATGCTGCACTAGTCTCTCCTCCTCTTAGGCTGAAGCCAAGTTCTAAAAAGACCCCACTTCTGAGAGCTTGGGTGCCCTGGACCTATCTGCTCTGGTAACGTGCAGCTGCAAAGAAGAAGAGCCCCAGAAACGGGGACCAGTGACCCAGCCACTTTTCAACACCAGGGGGAAGGACCAGGCAGATGTGTCTCTCAAAGTCACAGATCAGATTTTGTTTATTTTGTAGTTGGGGCCGTTTTCCAAATAACAAGTCCCTACATCATATAACAAAAGTTTTCTTTAATGTTTATTTATTTGAGAGAGAGAGAAAGAGAGAGCATGAGCAAGGCAAAGGCAGAGAGAGAGAGAGACAATTGGAATTGGAAGCAGGCTCCATGCCCAATAGGGCACTCAAACTGTGAGATCATGACCTGAGCCAAAGTTGGGTGCTTAACCAAGTGAGCCACCCAGGCACCCCTATAACCAAAGTTGTCTTATGACTATGCTTTTGTTCGAGAAGTTAGGGCTGCCTCATTCCCTAATGCCTGAGGTTCCATTAGAAATGAAGGGTTCAGTTCAGCACACTGAAGAATTTCTCAAAAGGTTCAGATTCTGGTAGAGGTGAGGCCGCATGTTGGGATAATGATGGAAAGCTTTACGTTTTATTTCCCCACCACCCAGGCCATGCACCATGCTGAAAAGAAGTAGCTGACTTAGGTAGTTATTATGAAACTCCAAATCAAATGGGAAAATTTCCTGGCTTAAAAGGATACGTTCATTTTCGGAATTAGGTAAATTTTCTTACTTAAACTAATAAGCTATTCATATAGATATGTTTTGAGGTCACCCATGAGTACAACAGGGTATTTCTGAACAATTAACATTATATATAATGCAGTATTTCTAATTTTGATAATTACAACAATATTATATGATTCTAGTCCCATTTTACGGTTGAGAATGTATCTAAGGGTTACAAAGCAATGAGTGAGACTAGGATTGAAAGCTAGGTCTGTTGGTTTTTTCCCCCCACCATATCATGCTGCTTTTCAGTAATGATTTACGGTAATTGAGTTGGATTGTATTCATTTCTAGGTGAAAGTCTACTTAGTATTCATAAAACATCCTATGTAAATTTCCAAATGAAATGAGTATGTCCAGCACCATGCATATTTGTTTAGATATTAGATTTTATTATCTTTCTATATGCCCTTTCTCAGAATTGATATAGCAGGAACCATAAAAAATATTTAGTGAGGAAATATTTAAATAGCAGGAGATAAAATAGCATGTAAAGTGACAATTCTAATCAAGCATAAAACATGCAAGTTTCCAAAGTATATTAGGTTTCACTTATTAATCATTATTCAGAAAGATGTCTTTGTTACATACCTTACGGTAGTTAAAGTCAAGCAAAAAGGGAAAGTTGAACATAGATTCACATTGTTTTTGATATAAACATGGTTTGGGCACAGCATAACATTGTATTCTAAAGTCTCTGAATTTGATCCTTTCAGAAATATTTTTAAGAAGAAATAAAGCAATTTTCTATGACTTTTGATAGAGAAGAACATTCTTTAAACGCATTTCTCCTGCAAGAGGGAGCATCAAATTGTACTTTTAAAAATGTTTTAAATTGTACTATTTAAATATAATGTCAAGAAAGCAAAGATAGCAATTTAGAAGGAAATGAAGACATTAATTCTTTTTACAGAAGCAGTAGGAGTGAAAAAGAAATAATTGAGCTCCGTAGCAAGTGATTCCATATCTCAGAATAAACCAATTGAGGTCACTATATAGAACTAACTCTTCCTTAATTTGCGTCCAGTTCTTTCTTTTAGTGTCTGGGTCATAGAAGTGAATAATTTCATGAAGTCCACGTATTTGTGGGTTTTATAAACGTTATAAAGACCAACAGACATTTGTTACGTAGTTGGTTTTGCTGGAGACTAGACATCTTTCATTCATTCATTTTCAGTTACTTGAAAGACCTTGTGTTTAGTTATTTACCTATGAATGTTGCCAAATGGGATCTAAAGAAACCGTGTTAGGTGAAAGACAACAGGAGTTTACATTCCTGGAGGTCAATCATGGAAAGAAAAGCCAGCTTGGAGATCAGTCAATTAGCCAGGCATGCTTAGTTTTCTTTGCTAATAGCAAGGCTTAGTTTTGTCCAGTAGGGTCAAATGTTAAGACTAGTTTTCATTCAGCAATCCCGTCCTTTGATACATTTGATTTTTGTTACTTTGGAACATCTTTATACATTATACATTGAGACGTTTTCTGTGACGTCCAAACTCCTATTCACTAGAAGCAGCTCACCAGAAATAGTTTAAGATTTCATGCAGTATCTGCTTACTCATACCCAACCATGTGCCATTATAATAATTATTGAAAGATCCAGTCTTCATCGAAAGTGTATTAACTATTCTGATAAAATAACTTGTACCATTTCATAGTCTATAAGGTGCTGAAACCTTTTCAACTCATAATGTTGATTATAAGAAACTGAATCTCAGAAAGTAATCTATGAGGGGAAAAATAATTTTTAAAACTCACCTTCTCAAAACTTAACCTCAGACCCAGATCACCTCACTAACGACTTCCTTTTGTGAATGACCACGAAGTGAAATGCTTAATAAAAGGTATTTTTCTTTATCTCAGCTTCTGTTGGAAATAGTTGTGAGATGTTTAGTACATGGTACATCAATCCTCTTTGATGCTTAAGCAACCCTGAATGTCTTCAGGTCAATGCTCTGAAGGTTCTTTAAATAGAGATAAAGATCAGAACTGACACAGGGACCCCAGGGGCCTATCCTGGAAAATGCTATGTTTGTTTTGTTTTGTAACTAAACAAATTCCTGTGAACGCTTTGTTGTCATCTTTCTAAATCCTTCAGAAAAGAGGGATTTGGAAGACAAAACAGATTCAGGCGTCAAAACATTTAAAGTTTCTTCTATAGGTAGAATCCTATATTCCTTAGCATTTCAGCTGCACTCGATCCAGTATTTCACAACAGACTTTCATTATTGGCTCTTACAAGCGCTTAAAGCTTTCATTGCTGTTTTTACTCTTGCTACTTAAATAACTGCTTCTTCAGCATATAGAATACATGCTGAGTGTGTTTGTAAATGACTTGTACTACAGTGTAACTGATTTGTAAAACGTGCACGTTTCACTATGATTTAGCCCAGTGTTTGGGGCCACTTAGATCTCTTGGCTGGAGTGTTAACTGAACTTCAGTTCAGCCTCTGCTCACATCTTATTTCAGTGGCCAATGATTGCATCCCTAACTGCTGTAAATCGTCCCACAAATGTATGACCATATGGAATATGAACAAAAAAGACTGGATGTGTGAAGAATATCTCAAGGTTCATAGATTATTATTAGTGTAGGTGTTATATGTTCTATAGTTTACCTGTTTGTCAAGTCAAAACGTAAGCTTCAGTCTTAGTTCTTTTAAGTACTACATGTAGAAGCATGTAATATCTTGCATATGGAAACAAGTAATCTTAGGGACAGATTGCTTCAATTCAAATCCCAGCTCCACAATTCACTGGCTAATTACCAAATCCTTTATTTTCTGTTCCTCAATTTTCTCATCTGTCATTTAGGGCAAAAGTAAATGCTTAAATGTTTATTGCAGCATTATTCTCAATAACCAAGATACGGCAACAACTTAAGTGTCCATCAAAGGAAGATGGATGAAGAAAATGTGATATTTATGTATAATAATAACCATTATTGTTTTACCATTATATATAAATATATATACAATGGAGTATGATTCAGCCATGAGAAGGAAGGAAACCCTACCATTTATGACAATGTGGATAGACCCTGAGGGCATGATGCTAAGTAAGGCAAGTCAGACAGAGAAAGACAAATACTGTATTACCTCATTTATGTGTGGAATCTAAAAAAGCAGAACTGGAAAAAACAGAGAGTAGAATAGTGTTTACCAGAGTCTGGGGTTGGAGGGTTGGGCAGAGTTGTTTAAGGGTAATGAACTTGCAACTAGTCCTGGAGAGCTAACGCACAGAATAGTGATTATAGTTAACAATCCTGTATCACGAACTCCAGAGTTGCTAAGAGACTCTATCTTAATTGTTCTCACCACAAAAAAGACATGCTAATCATGTACTGTGATAGAAGTGTTAGTTAATGCCACAAGGGCAATCATATCACAATACATAAATGTATCAAGTTAACACATCTTAAAGGTACACGATGTTATATGTCAGTTACATGCAGAAATTGACAATTCCTGGTGTGTAGAAACATCTGAGTAAATGTTAGCACTGATTACTAGACTTCTCAAGTGATCTTGAATGCTTTGCAATAGAACAGATACCAACAGTCATCCAGCAAATACTTAACCTTCCACGTGCAAGACCATGGTCAGATCTTCATCTGTGACTATGCTAAAACCCACCTGCGCCCTTTTGTGAATGCTGTGCTATGCTTAAAATGTTTTCTAACATTTCTGCTCTGCAGGAAAACCAGACAAGGCAGAAGTAAAATGGATAAACCAAACAGGTTATTTCTAATAGCTTACATGAACTGTCTACAAGTTTGAAAAAGTGAAGTCATTCCTGTCCATCCTCAAGAAGATGGGCTGTCAGCTGGCAAAAAGAGCTATGGGATATTTGCATATGATGAGCGCACCGCTCAGGGAAAGATACATATTTCCAAGGATGTTCCGTGCTTGCCTTTTTCCTTGGTGAAATCTAGCAGGAAGTGGGGGACAGAGAGTTTTCTTCAGGAAAAATCATAGCCAAAATCTCCTTAGAGCCCAGGCCTGCCCATAGACGGGTGTTAGAGAACAATTAAACCTCAGGGAGCTGAGGGGAGCCCAGTCCAGCAGAATTAGGCTGGTGCCTCTCAGCATCTCTGGTCGTGCCAGAATTGGGGCTGCTTTCACTGCCTAACAACTTCAAGGTTATACCCAACCCGACAGGAGGACATCCATAGTATATTGCTAAGCGGTGATTGGAAATTGTTGATTTGTCAGAGAGCTTTATGATTTGATTCTAGATCACTTTGTTATTTTAAGTCTTGGGTGTGTTATTAAGAATCACTGAATTTAGATATCAAAACCTCCTCCAATCTCATTCAACAAATGAGGAAAATGATGTCCCAAGAGGGTAAATACTCTACATTCTTTTAGAGACATAAGCAGTGGGGAGCCCAGGGGGGGCTCTATCATGAGAGTATCTGACTCAATTTTGGCTCACGTCATTCTCTCACAGCCCTGCATCGGGCTCTGGGCTGACAGCATAGAGGCTGCTTGAGATTCTCCCTTTCTGTGTCTCTCTAAAAATAAATTAATTAATTTTTTAAAAAGTGGGGTGGGGAGATACAAACTGGCCACACTGACACTAGCTACCAATGCAGGCTCTCAGGACAGTGCCTGAGATGATTTCCTTCCTCCTCCGCTTACAAGCTTTCTCAGGTAGGTCACTGACCCTCCCTGTACTTCAATTCTGATCTAAAAAATGGGGATAATAATAGTCCAAAACTCAGAAATCAGCAGGAAGATCTAATGACATCTCATTAGGGTAATTAATGTAAATAATAAGCCTGCCTAGCCTATTACAAATATTCAATCAAAGTTGCCTCATTCTTATATTACAATTATACCTATTGGTTTTATTTTGAGGAAATCTAAGTTAGAAAAAAAAACAAACAAACCCAGAAGACAATGGGGTGACAGTCCACCATTGCTTCATGCTCGGAAATTCTCACTCTTGACCTCTAATGAACTAGCTAAATGATGAGGAAAATTTTTATATTTAGGGTTATTTGTTTTGTTTTTGTCTCCCAGGTCAATATTCAAAGTACCTGAGAGGATTAGGTTATTCAAGTTATGCTTGGAATGTTTTTAAAGAATTTGATTATTTTATAAACAATGTTTGAAAGAATTTAATTCTTTGAGTTTATGTTTTTGGGACTTCACTCCCAATGCTTAAGATGGCATTTCAAAGTATGACTATAAAAAGGGAAATTATAAATTTACGGGGAAAACCATAAGATATTATCTTTTTTTAAATTTTTAAATGTGTTATGTATTTCTGAGAGAGAGAGAGACAGCATGAGCAGGGGAGGGTCAGAGAGAGAGGGAGACACAGAATCTAAAATAGGCTCCAGGCTCTGAGCTGGCAGTCAGCAAAGAGCCCGACACGGGGCTTGAACCCACGAACTGTGAGATCATGACCTGAGCCGAAGTCAGACACCCAACCAACTGAGCCACCCAGGCGCCCCATAAGATGTTATCTTTAAGGCCTGAGGTAGGAAAAGGCTTTCAGGTGAGAAGCAAGAAACAAAAATCAGGGATGGTCATAAAGTCAAGTTCATCAAAATGCAAAACTTTGTTTCAACATAAAAACATTAAAACGTTAAGAAAGACACTTCAGCCGGGGAAAGGATTTGCCTTATATATCTAACAGAGGATACTCACCCCTAACATATTTCAACTATTTTATGAGCTGGTAAAAAAAAAAAAAAAGTCAAAGGACCCAGTAGGAAAATGTTCAAAAGGTAAGAAACACCCAGAAAAAATACAAATGGCCCACAAATATATTACAAATGTCCACCTTCAACAAAAATGAGAAAAAGATGATTAAAATGAGATATTGCTTTCCTAGATAGGCAAATATTAAGAACCTAATGACATCAAGTGTGAGCAAGCCTGTGGACATAGTAGCAGTGTTTTTAGACACAGCTGGCGAGGTCTGAGTTGATGCAGCCTTTGGAAGAACAATTTAGCAGTTTTCACCAGAAGCCCAAATGCAGCCTATGTCCTTACTTCTCCATATCCATGCTCAATATGGAGGATCATATAGAGGAACATGAACAAAGACATTTGTGTGAGGTTTTTTTTGTTGTTGTTGTTGTTTTCTGGCTACATTGAAAAATGATAAAAAAACCTAACTCTCCGTCAATGGAGTACTGCCTGCATAAACCAGAGCGTATTCCTTCTCTGAAATACTAAGCATTAAACAGGAAAAGGAAAGCATTAAACAGAGGGGTAGATCTCCAAGACCTATCTTGAGATTTAAAAAAAAAACAGTAGCAGGAAAATTCATCTAATAGGTACAGTTTATATGTAAAATATAAAAAGATATAACCAAGTGGAGTACAGATGCTTGGAGTCATATGTCTTTATTAAAAGATTCTTTATTAAAAATTTTTTTAATGTTTACTTTTGAGAGAGAGAGAGAGAGAAGGAGGGAGGGAGTGGGGGAGGGGCAGAGAGAGAGGGAGACACAGAATCCGAAGCAGGCCCCAGGCTCTGAGCTGTCAGCACAGAGCCTGAGGCGGGGCTCAAACCCACAAAGCAGGAGATCATGACCTGAGCCGAAGTGGGATGCCTCACCGAATGAGCCACCCAGGCGCCCCTGGAGTCATACGTCTTTATGTAAAAGCACAGGAAAAGTTGCGGAATGATACAACTCATAGCACTGGTCCTCACTGAAGAAGAGCTGGGGATCCTGTGAAAGGCATTGGCGGGTGGGCATCCATGGGTTTTATGGGCCCAGCAAGTCAAGATCAAATTAGTACATAGTACTGGGACAAAAATGTCAGTATTATGATGGATAAAGGCTATAAGCGAGCAGATGGTTTAGGTCCCCAAGCAAACAGGGCTGCTGAGGTCTTGCTCCCATCACTTTTACCCCCTGCATGTCTCCTCTCCCTTTCAGTCCAAGCCTTGGGGACAGTCCACAGGGGAGCTTAGTTCTACATAACCTCATAATGGTCAGAGCCAGAGTAGATAGTAAAAAGACTCAATCTCATAACCTTTAATAGATGCGCTCCACTTGACTTAAAAATGTGGACCGGGGCACCTGGGTGGCTTAGTCGGTTGAGCATCCGACTTTCGCTTAGGTCATGATCTCGCGGTTTGTGGGTTCGAGCCCCGTGTCGGGCTCTGTGCTGACTGGCTGCTCAGAGCCTGGAGCCTGTTTCAGTCTGTGACTCCCTCTCTCTCTGACCCTCCCCTGCTCACGCTGTCTCTCTCTCTCTCCTAGAAAAAAACAAAAACAAAAACAAAAAAACACTAAAAAAAAAAAATGTGGACCAATGCTGTCCCCACCATGAAGGTGACACATTTTTCCTTCTCATCCGCTAGAGGAGTAAGTTTGCAAAGGATGAGATGGCCAGGTCAAGATGGCTCTCAGAGCTGCTTTTAATGTTACCATTACTATCGTCCCACCATGGTGATGAATGAGTGCTTCCCCTAACAGGGTTGCTAACGAGCAGCGTTTTAATGCTTTAGAAAGAGGAAAAGTGTTCTTGCAACACAAGTGAACAAAACCAAAATTTACATAGAAATTCACAAAGGATGTTAGCTTTTTCTCAGAACAGTGGTCGCTTCTAAGTACTGTTTTAATACTTCCAAGGAAAATATATTTTTGGAAAGTCATGTAATGGAATAAAAACCAAGATTGAAAACAAAATAGAAAGCTCAATAAGGGGCACCTAGGGGGCTTAGTCAGTTAAACGTCTGACTTCTGCTCAGGTCATGATCTCATAGTTTGTAGGTTCAAGCCCCACATCAGGCTCTCTCTGCTGACAGCTCAGAACCTGGAGCCTACTTTGGATTCTGTGTCTTCCTCTCTTTCTGTCCCTCCCCTGCTTGTGCTGTCTCTCTCTGTCTCTCATAAATAAATGTTAAAAGAAAAAGTTTAAAAACATTTAAAAATAAAATTTAAAAAAAGAAAGCTCAAACGATATCACATGAATTTTCCTTAAGAGGACTGGAAATTTCTATGAAATTTTATACGTAGAATTTCAATAAGTTTTATATCAACACCAATATACATTCAAGATACTGAATAGCATTTTTGAAATAATAAGCAATCAATATTAAAATGAACACTTCCTGTGTACAAGGCACTTTATTGTGTATTTTACATGGTTATTTTTTTTTCATTTCATTTTTCTTTTTTTTTTTTAAGCACCATGGGGTCTGCACACTTTTTCAGTTAAGGAAACTGAGGCTTAAAATGGATAAATATCTGCCCAAGCTCCCAGAAAAATTGAGCCCATTTAAATGCATATTTATCTCCCTTGTTCTTTATCAAAACTCTCTTCCAGCTACCAGGCCATCATTGGATAAGCTGATCATATGTGTTTAAAATTAAAATAAATTCAGTTATTCTTTTGGCATATACACTTGCGGTGATTCACAGACTTGAATTGTCATATACTAAGAAGAAAGAGAGAGCCTTTTATTCTTGTAAACTATAATTATAAGCACTCAATATTTTTAGAGGGAAAATGTATCTGTTTGTGCTGGGTATTTAATAATCACCTACAGATTTGCTATAATTGTCAGCTTCTCCAGAATTACTACGGTTTTCTAAATTTCTTAACAAGTAATTATAAATAGACATTTTGGTACGAAAACATGAGAAAGCTCTTCACTGTTTCCTGTACTTTATAAACACCATATAATTTCCATCCATGACAATTTCCATTTTCTAATATGAAATGGTGCTGGGCCGCACTCTGGGCTTAAGTCCACTGCAAGTGATCACACATTCTTTTCCTTCTTAGTTACTTCTGCTCTTCCTCCACGATGTCGGAATTTACGTAAGAGATTAATAATCAAATACATGAACATATCTTTGTTTTCATTTGCAACAAAGTTTCTTCTTTTTCTCTTCCTCCCCCCTCCTCCTCCTCTTCCTCCTCCCCCTCCTCCTCCTCTTCCTTCCTCTTCTTCTTCTTGTAAATGCTGTTTAATCCCAAATAAAGACTATATCACAGACGGCACAAACAACCTATGACTCCATTAAGCTACGCCTCAGTACAAAGCAATGACGGCAGTTTGGTGAGATTCGCTGGCCACCAAAGGTACTAGCTTTGTTATATGTCAGGGTACGAGCTAGTACTCCAAATGCACAAAATACTTTATGATTCTGATCGTACATTTGTTTAGCTTGGCTCGTGAGCTTTCTCCAATCTGTTATTGCAGAAAAGAACTGAGGTAATCCAAAAGAAAGTATTTGGGGACTTCCAGAAGATTCTTGAGCCAACAGAAATATACCCCAATGCCAAAGCACTCCCTCACTCAACTCAATATGTGAAAATGTGAATACTACTTTGGATGCCATTGTGCTAACCCAAGTGTGTTAAGGTAAGAGCTTATATTTGTCCAAGTGCAGATTTGATTCTTCTCATGACATAAAACATGGGATCTAACATCTTGATGACTCACCTTAAAATCCTTTTCTCCGCTTTGGATAACGATAATGTATTTTGCAATACAGCCAAGAAAAGCTACTTTTTTACCTGCCAAAAGACTTAGATTATAATCGAGATTAAAAACCAAGATACAGAAACGATGGAATACCTCACAGCTCTTTGCCCAAAACTTGATTCCCCAGATAATAAACCCCACATTATTATCCCCAGAATAATAATCCAATTATTCTGCAGTTTATTCACAACTCCTAAGATTTGGGAATTAGCCCGTACATGGGGCCCAAAACTCAGGCACTTCCTGTGTTAACAATCGGAAACCATGCAAAAGAGAAAAACAATTTAAAATGTGGATTAGAGCAGACATTTGGGAGTTTGGAAATCTGTTTTTAGGAACGCAACATGTAGAAAAGTCAAAGGGAAAACAAATCACATGTAATACCAATACCATTCCTNAAAGTAGATGAAGAATCACTCTCTGAAATTGCTTCCTCACGCCATGCCTGAGGGATGCGAAGTAAAAAAGAAAGCGCAATCAGTGTACCGATCATAAGGCGAGCAGATCATTGGCAACTCTGAGATCCATTGTTCTCCCAACTAGAAAGAAGCAAGTGTTCTGATTGCGTGTGAATTCATACGAAACAAGGTATTTCCTTGGAGATGTCAAATGAAATTTTCACTTTAACTCAGGGCTGAAGGAAATGGCTGTTTCTTCAGGGAGGCAAGATGGCCGCCTGGACTGAGCCCTGAACCAGGGGCGTAAGAACACGGGGTCTCCCCTCAATTCCATGACGTGTAGACTTTGTGACTCACTAGCTCTGATCTTCCTCTTCTTTCTTCTTAAAGAGGAATGCCTGCCATGCCCCCTTCAAAAGTCCGTGAAGCCATGTATTAGAATCATCTAATAATACAGACAGTACTGTACACAAAGATGTCATTACTAATATTAGAAATGCTGTGTGATTTCTAATGAGCGTGACACTGTGTGAGTGCTTCCTGCAGGGATGTGGTGTCAGCTCAAACGGAGGCCCTCCCGAGTTACTCAGGAAAGGGTGCACATCTTAGCACAGATCATCTGATTCTTTGAAAGTGGAGATACGAGAACCATGCCGGAGGCCAAACTGCAATATAATATTATCTGTAGGGGACGGTGTCCCCAGACATTCAAATAGGGAAGATTTATGTATTAAAAAGAAAATGTGCTCTCAACAAGAACAGCTAAGAGAAATAGTTTTTAAAAACTTCCAGGCAAGTTTTAAGCCAAAGGAAAACAAAAGAAATGTTAGGAGCCTCCCAAGTCGAGGCATAATCATTGTGGAAAGCAGAAAAGCTTGAGAATTAGTGGATTCATAAATAATGGTAAAGCAAAGCCATGGTTTGTACTGATCTTAATGCCCTCTGTGGAGCAACCAGATACATTAAGTGCTCAGAAAGCAAATGGAGAAAAAAAGAGAATGAGGAAAAGAAAGACAAGGAAAGGCATGTTTAAAGGAGATTGTTTTTCCGGGGAGCAAACTCTGCTTCAGCACCCTCTTGTGTTTATTAAATATTCTGTGCAAATATCTGGGCCACAAGCTGTATAATGAAGTTCTTGGAGATGTGTTCCACAGTGATCTTTCTGATAAAAGCCCTTCGTTTTAGATGAAAAAGATAATGGAGATAACTAAGATTTAATCACTTAATTTAATCTTGCCCGGCTTGGATTAGAATTCAGATTTCATGATTCCTAATCTTTTTTGCCACCTTTCATGTTTCACATTTACAAGATATGATCATTTAATTATTGGACAGTGATTTCCACTCATTTTTGGACCCTGTCTAGCCACCACTACTCAAAATATTACAGTACACATTTCCTATATACGGATATGAATCAAAATGAACTATATCTTAATAATTGTGTCCTGCCCCTTGAGATTAGAGATGCAAAACAAAGGGTAGAATCTATGCTTATATTTTTCCATGTGAATGAAAAAAGCTTGAAATATAAATCACTAACAAAAATAAATGATAAAGAATTTCAGATTTTCACTCAAACGACTTTAACAAATTGCAGCGGCAGAAATGCTAGACTAAATCACGTTATTGATATGAACACATTGGTGGATAGATGATAAATAAAATAGATACAGAGATACCTAGTCTTTTGGAGTAAGGTGAGTTCTTTGTCAGAACGTAAATGGGCACAGTTAGAATTCCATCAGGTCATTTGTTCTTGCAGACAGTTGAGGTTACATGGATTATCTTTCTTTCTTGGCTTCAAGAGACGATAGGCAAAGTATTTTTCAGCCAAGATCCTAATTTGGGATCTCAAAGCCTTGTCTCCACTTTGGGGACTGATCTGGGATTTTCTAGGATGTTAGCTGCAAAATGTTTAGATGTCGATCCCTGTAATAACATCTGGCACCAACTTGAAAAAAAAAATCTACAGACTCAAACACACTTCTTTGCATTCCGCTATTCCAGAACCACATACAAAGTATATTTTGATCTGTAGTCATTGCATCTGTTAATGTGGCATTCGCAACTAATCCCATTCTGGCAGACTATATTTACATTTTAATTTCATTATGATTAGATCAATGAGGCTATTGATGGTTTCTTCCATTTAATAGCTTCTCAAATGTGGAGTGCAGCCCTTTTGTGCATCAATCTGCTTTCACAGAGGGAATTTTTTTTTAGCATGCATTTTCTGTTTCTATGGAGCAGTTAGACTAGAAAACAAAACAAAAACGATACAGATTCAGAAGTTTAAACTTCACCTAAAAGAAAAATCAGACTTTTGCAAGTGATTATTGAATTGTCCCATAACAGTGAAAACATCAGCTGAGAAGTGATATGTATTATTATTTTATGGAGACATTAAAAATCTTCCTAGGAGAAAGCATTATTTGTTTAAAAATGAAAAACAGGTGAGGTCTTCAAAATGTTTTTATAAAACTTCAGACTAGTTTAAAGTGTGTATATATAAATAAATACACACACATGTACATATATACGTTTAAAGTAAAATTTCTGAGATAAACATTTTGGTGTTAAAAAGAAGGAAGTTTTGGGGCACCTCGTGGCTCAGTCAATTAAGCATCCAACTCTTGATTTGGGCTCAGGTCGTGATCTCACCATCCGTGAGATTGAGCCCCACATCAGGCTCTGCACTGACAGCGAGGAGCCTGCTTGGGATTCTCCCTCTCCCTCTCTCTCTTTGTCCCCCCCCCTTCCAAAATAAATACATAAGCATTCTTTTTTTAATGTTTATTTATTTTGAGACAGAGAGAGACAAAGCATGAGTGGGGGAGAGAGAGAGAGAGAGGGAGACACAGAATCCGAAGCAGGCTCCAGGTTCCGAGCTGTCAGCACAGAACCCGATGCAGGGCTCGAAATTGTCAACCACGAGATCATGACCTGAGCCGAAGGTGGATACTCAACCGACTGAGCCTCCTGGGGCCCCAAATACATAAATATTCTTAAATAAAGATGCAACTTTTGGTTATAGACACAACTAAGTAACAGCTATTGGATTTAACTACCTGAAGGCCAAAAGATATGAAGTAGCTCTTTTCAGACATCAAACAATATACCAGGTAGGTCTGCTGTTCTTAAAAAGAAGGAAAACACATGAATGTAGATATATCCTATATTCACTTCAGCTTTCTGCCTGAGGCTCTTTCCAAACTATAGGACAAGGATGTTGACCCAGGTTAAGAGCAGTGGTTTTGCTTGGTGGAGGAGACAGATGTCAAGAGATCAGGGCTTCTAAGACAGCTGTAATTTGTGGAGAAGTGTACCCAGAGAGGAAAAAGCTGCCCAGAGAAGCGGTTCTAGAAACATGCATATAGGCTACTTGCCCTCTTTCACCAAATACTAACCTGGGCATGCTTGGAGTGAAACTCTGTAGTTACCTGCAGAGAAGAGTTCTGGAGGGGCCAGAGTTGTACTGGGATACTAGAGGCTACCCAGTACAGGGAAGTTCCAACCAGAGTGGAGTCATTTCACTGGCTATTCCATGCATTCTGTTGACATTTCAGTAAAACCGCACCTTAAAATTATGGCTAACAAGGTTGCCACTGCTGATGTTAGAGAAGCCACTGCTTTCGCTGTCTTCTAGGATTTTTATGGTTTCAGGTTTCACATTTAGGTCTTTAATTCATTTTTACTTTATTTTTGTGTATGGTGTAAGAAAGTGGCCCAGGTTCATTCTTTTGCATGTTGCTGTCTAGTTTTCCTGACACCATTTGAAGAGACTGTCTTTTTCCCATTGGATATTCTTTCCTGCTTTGTCGAAGATTAATTGACCTTACAGCTATGGGCCCATTTCTGGGTTTTCTATTTTGTTCTATTGGTCTATGTGTTGATTTTTGTGCCAGTTCCATTCTGTTTTGATCACTATAGTTTTTGTAATATAATGTAAAGTCCAAAGGTGTGATACTTCCAGCTTTGCTTTTCTTTTTCAAGCTTGTTTTCACTATTTGGGGTCTTTTGTGGTTTCATACTAATTTTAGAATTGTTTGTTCTCCTTCTGTGAAAAAATGATATTGGTATTTTGATAGGGATTGCATTGAATGTATAGATTGCTTTGGGTAGTATAAGCATTTTAACAATATTTAGTCTTCCAATCTGTGAGCATGAAATGTTTTTGTGTTATCTTCAGTTTCTTTCATCAGAATTTTATAGTTTTCAGAGTACAGGTCTTTTATCTCTTTGGTTAGGTTTATTCCTATGTATCTTATTATATTTGGTGCAATTGGAAATGAGATTATTTTCTTCATTTCTCTTTCTTCTGCTTCATTATTGGTGTATAGAAATGAAACAAATTCCCTGAGGTGAGAAAAACAAAAGCAAAGATAAACTATTGGGACTACATCAAAGTAAAAAGTTTCTATACAACCAAGGAAACAACGAAACTGAAAGACAATGTACAGAATGGGAGAAGATATTTGCAAATGACACATCTGATAAAAAGTTAGTATGCAGGGGCGCCTGGGTGGCTTAGTCGGTTAAGCGTCCGACTTTCGCTTGGGTCATGATCTCGCGGTTCGTGGGTTCGAGCCCCGCGTCAGGCTCTGTGCTGACAGCCAGCTCAGAGCCTGGAGCCTGTTTCAGAGTCTGTGATTCCCTCTCTCTCTGACCCTCCCCTGCTCATGCTGTCTCTATCTCTCTCCTAGAAATAAATAAAACATTAAAAAAAAAAAAAAAGTTAGTATGCAAAATGTACAAAGATCTTACACAACTCAACACTCAAAACACAAATAATCTAATTAAAACATGGGCAGAAGACATGAACAGACATTTTTCCGAAGAAGACATCCAGATGGCTAACACATACGTGAAAATGTGCTACCATCACTGATCATCAGGGAAACACAAATCAAAAGTACAGTGTAATATCACCTCACACCTGTCAGAATGGCTAAAATCAACAATACAAGAAACAACAAGTGTTGGTGAGGAGGTGGAAAAAAAGGAACCCTCTTGTTCTATTGGATGCAACTAGTCTAGAAAACAGTATGAAGGTTCTTCAAAAAGTTAAGAAAAAAAAACAGAACTACCCTATGATCCAGCAATTAATTACACTACTGGGCGTTTACCCAAAGAACACAAAAACACTGATTCAAAGGCATACAGTCACCCCCATGTTTATAGCAGCATTATTTACAATAGCCAAGACATTGAAGCAGCCCAACTGTTCATTGATCAATGAATGGATAAAGAAGATGTGATATGTATGTGTATAATGGAATATTGGTCGGTCATGAAAAAGAATGTAATCTTGCCATTTGCGGTAACATAGTTGGAACTAAAGAGTTAATGCTAAGTAAAATAAGTCAGTCAGAAACACAAGTACTGTATGATTTCATTCATATGTGGAATATAAGAAACAGAAAAATGAGCAAAGAGAGAAAAAAGAAAAAGAGAGAAAGGGGGAGAGAGAGACAAACCAAGAAACAGACTCATAACTATATAGAACAAATTGTTGGTCACCAGAGGTTAAGGGTTTGGGGTTATGGGTTAACTAGGTGATAGAGATCATGATGAGCACCAGCTGTTGTATGGAAGTGTCGAATCACTATATTGTACACCTGAAACTAATATTACATTGAGTGTTAACTAACGGGAATTAAAATATGTAAGCTTAATGCAGGGGAACAGAAAATCTAAATTTGAGCACAGAAAAAGATTTAGAAATGAAGTGACCCATCAAATGTATCATGCTTGATACATATGTATATGTACATATACATGTATGTTTACAGAAAACATATGTATAACTAGAGCCACAGAAGAGCATAGAGAGATTTTGAGATAGAGAAAAAAAATTCCAAAGGTAAGAATGACTATTAATTTTTCATTAAAAACAGTATTAGACAGCCTACCAAGAACTGGCATCTTTACATATTAAAATTTTTTTAAAAATGTTTTATTTATTTCTAGGACAGAGAGAGAGAGACAGCGTGAGCAGGAGAGGGTCAGGGAGAGAGGGAGTCACAGACTGAAACAGGCTCCAGGCTCTGAGCTGGCAGTCAGCACAGAGCCTGACGCGGGGCTCGAACCCACGAACCGCGAGATCATGACTTAAGCAAAAGTCGGACGCTTAACCGACTAAGTCACCCAGGCGCCCCTAAATTTTTTTAACCTTTATTTTTTTTTTTTTTGAGAGATAGAGAGCAAATGGGGGAGGGGCAGAGAGAGACACAGAATCCGAAGGAAGCTCCAGGCTCTGAACTGTCAGCACAGGGCCCGATGAGGGGATTGAACTCATGAGCCATGAGATCATGACCTGAGCTGAAGTTGGCCACTTAATCAACTGAGCTACCCAGGCACCCCAAGAACTAGCATCTTTAAAGACTTGAAAGAAGAACTTTTTCAATCCAGAATTCTGTGTCCAGAAAAATTATACTTCAAAAATAAAGTTTAAGACATTTTCAGTTAAAAGTTGAGAGCCTATGTCACTAGTGCTTTAACTGAAGATATTAAAGTTCTCCAAGCTTAAGTGATAACAATAAATTTGTTAAGCACACAATGATTCTACTTAATCTCGGGAAATTAGAAAAATAATACAAGCCAGCAGAAAACAATAGAGAGAAGTTATAAAAATGAAAGTAGAAATCAGTGAATTAAAAAACAGCAATGTCAAGGAAAAAATGAATCAAAAACTAGCTTTTGGAAAGAAAAAAAACTAATCTTAAAAGAAGGAATACCCGTGCAAAAGAAAAAAAAAAACAGAATGGGAAATAGCCGCAAATAGTAAAGAAACTGAAACATAAAAGATTAATTTGTCTCTGTGAATATAAATGTAAAAGTCTGGATACATTGATTATTTTCTACAATTAACAAAACCACCAAAACTCACACTGGAAATGTTAGAAAATGAAGACAGGCCAATTACCATAGTTTGAAAAACTTTGGAAGTTGTTAGAGAGTTAGCTTTCCAACAAAAATGTTTCAAGCCGTTAGTTTCAGGGTTGCACTCTACCAAAATTTGGAGGACATACAATTTTCACATTATTAAACTATTCCATAGCCTTGAGGAAAAAATTTTTTTAAATATTTTAAAACAAGCTTATCACTGATACCAGATATACCTTATGACTAGCAATATGAAAGTCATAAATAAGGGGCACCTGGGTGGCTCAGTCAGTTAAGTGCCCAACTTTGGCTCAGGTCATGATCTCACAGTTTGTGGTTTTGAGCATCACATCGACCTCTCTGCTGTCAGTGCAGAACCTGTTTTGGATTCTCTGACCCCTCTCTCTACCCCTCTTCCACTCGTGCTCACTCTTCTCTCTGTCTCCCCAAAATAAATAAACTTTAAAAAGTTATAAGTAAAATATTAGTTAATAAGGTCAAGGTCCATCTTTAAAGAATATAAACCACAACCAGGTGGGGTTTGTACAGGGAGACCTCCAAATTTTACCACAGTGTTACCAACATGAAAATTCATTGGGTCATTTTCCCAGATTCTATAACGGTATTGGCTAAGTAATCTCTACACTCAAGGTGGGCCTTGAACTTACAACCTCGATATCAAGAGCCACCTGCTCTACAGACTGAGGCAGCCAGGTGCCCCTAGATGGGTACATTTGTACCAAACATATGAGTGTCTGGAACCACCATCATTGTTTAACACTATTTTGAAGAGCAAGTGTGTTTAGGCAGAAAAAAAGAAGTGAGAATTAGGAGAGGATTCTCATATTGATTGTTATGGATATAGATAGGCATATTGATAGTTATAGATTCTATGATTTGTATATCCGGAAACCCTATAAACAATAGGTTTATTGTTTAAAAACAATAAATGAATTTAAATAAGCTATGAAATTAATATTAAAATCAATTAACTACTTATACAAGAGATCAGAAAAATCTATCAGAAAAATCACTGTAATAGCTATAAAATTGCAAGAAGTAAATAAGAAATGTAGATCTATATAAAGAAATCTTTCAAATGCTACTAAGTAATTAAAAATAATACATGTCCAAATGGAATGATATACTCTATTCGTGGATAGAATGATTCAATATTGTAACTTCAGTTTCCTCAAAATTAAATCATAGGGTTGATGTGATCTCAATAAAAGCACCAGCGGAAATTACTTTTGGAATTATATGAACTAATTTTAAGTTTAGTGGAAAAGCAAGCAAAATAACCAAGTAAATTCTGAAGAAAGAAAAATGAGAGGTACCTATCTCTGCTAAATATTATTAAGAATAATCAAAATATTTTATTAATGGCATATATATATATGCCTATAACTGAGCAAGATTATGGAGCATAAAAACAGACCAAAATATCTATTGAATCTACTTTTACTATATACTAATATTTGAGTTTTATATCTTAGAGAAATGATGACTTATTTGGGAGATAATTAGGGGGTGATTTGGTGGCCCATCTGGAAGAAAAACTAATTTGAATCTCTGCCTTACTCTTTTCACCAAAATAAATTCCAGATTGATTACATATTTTTAAACATTTCAACAAACCACAAAAATACTAGAAAAAAATTTGTTTAATAATAAGGGAGGGAAAAAGCCTTTTCTAAATATAATACAAAATCCAGCAGCTATACAAGAAAAGACCAGTGAATTTGATGACAAAAATTGAAAATTTTGCACGAATAAAAAAATACAGCTTGCAAATAAATTATAAACAATAAATGGAGAAAATGCCTACATATTAATTAGAAAAAGCCAATAACTCAGTGGGGGGAAAAAAGGCAAAAACATGAAGAAATAGGAGAGAAATACAAATGAATTTTTCACCTATGATAAAAGTTCTACCTCATGCATAGGTGGAATGGCAATTAAGACTACTATATACCATCCCCCACCAATGATTACTAGTGAGAACAAAATGTTTGATGATGTACCATGTAATCAGGATCTGGAAAAGATATTAGCACTTCTATGCTCATTGCAGCACTATTAATGATACCCTAGATGTACAAACAATGTAAATATCCCCCAACACGTGAATGGATAACGAAATTGTGGTATATACGTGCAAGAGAATTCTAAAAAGACTTAAAAAGAGAAGGAAATTTTGCAGTATGTGACAACATCGTTGAATCTTGAAGGTATTATGCTAAGTGAAATAAGGCAGTTACAGAAACACAAATGCTGTCAGACTCCTTTCACTATTATGTGAGGTATCTAAAATAGATACGTAGAACCAAGGAGTGGAAATGGTGGTTTTCTCGGCTGGAGGGAGAGGGGACAAGCTGATCATAACAAATAATCATAACATTTCATTTACTCAAGATGAATAAATTCTAAAGATCTCTGTACAACATTGTACCTATAGTCCATAATAATGTATTGTACACTTAAAAATTTACTAAGAGAGGGGTACATGGGTGGCTGATCAGCTGAGCATCTGGCTCTTGATTTTTCACTCAGGTCTTAATTTTGGCTCAGGTCATGAGATCAAGTGCTGACTTGGGCTCCACTCTGAGTGTGGAACCTGCTTGAGATTCTCTCTCTCCCTCTCTCTCTCTCTCTCTCTCTCTCTCTCTCTCCTTCTCTCTCTCTCCTTCTACCCCTCTCCCACACTCATGCCCTGTCTCTAAAAAAGAAGAAAGAAAGAAAAATATGTTAAGATAATAGATCTCATGTTAAATGTACTTACCACAATAAACTTTTTAAAAAACAGAATGCTAGTTGAGGGACTATATGGAGAAAACATTAGCTTCAGATTATTGTTGATTGGAGTAAATAATTATTCCAACTAATTTGTAGGGTACTCTGGCACGATCAACATGAAAAATAAACATTTCTAGGAATTTATCCCATTTCTAAGAATTTATTCTTATTGATATATTTACATGTGAAAAAAAATTGACCACTCATATGTGTAGGGTTATTATGTACAATGGCAAAAGTTGGAAACTAGGTAAATGTCCAAATGAAAAACAGATTAAGTAAATTATGAGATCTTCTTTCAAAGGAATGACATGAGATTACTAAAAACAACATAATAAAGGAAGTCGTACGTATGGATATGGGGCACTCACTAAAGTATATTAGTTCAAAAGGAAAGCAAAGTGCAGAGCAATGTATACAATATGCTACAATTTGAGAAAAACCATGAATATGTGTGCACACATGTCCAAATCCCATCCCTCTTAACTATATAGGTTGGCAATATTTGTACCTTCTGAAAAGGGGACTTGGTACTGGCAGCACAGAGAAACAGGAGAGGCTGACTCTTCACTCTATAACCTTTTGTTCCCATTGAATTATTTGTCATTTGTATGAATTACTTAATTTAAAAAATAGAAAAGTAAAAATTCCAAAGTTGAATAAGCCAGGAGCAGAGGTTAGAGGTGGAAACATTTCAGTGGCTTTCCATTGAACTGAGAATAGAAGTCAAGCTTCTTATGTGCCTGAGTGGCTCAGTTTGTTAAGCATCTGACTCTGGATTTTGGCTCCAGGTCATGATCTCATGGTTCATGAATTTGAGCCCCACATTGGGCTCTGTGCTGGTAGTGTGGTGCCTGGTTGGGATTCTCTGTCTGTCTGTCTGTCTCTCTCTCTCTCTGTGTCTCTCTCCCCCTCCCCTGCTTGTGCTCTCTCTCTCAAAGTAGAGAAATAAACTAAAAAAAAAAAAAAAAAAAAAAAGAGTCAAGTTTCTTTCCAGAAGTACAAGCCCTCCTTGAACTGGCTTTTCCTTGTTTCTTCAGTCACATGTGTTCATTTGTCTTCGGATCTTGTGGTTTTCAGCTGTTGCTGACCTTTCAGTTTCTTGACTAAAGTCAGTTATAACCCCTAGGGGTATCTGTGCTTACTTTTTCTCTGTCTGCAGATCCTTTCTGCCGGCTCTATCTGGCTGGCTCCCTCTCTTCCTCATTCTCTCAGTAAGGGTGGTCATTTATTTAGAGAGAGCACCCCCTAACCGTGCACTCTAAAGTAGGGTCCTTTTCATAAACCATAAAAATCCTAGAGGAGAACATAAGCAGTAAGCTCTTTGACATGGGCCATAACAACTTCTTTCTAGATGTGCCTTCTGAGGCAAGGGAAACAAAGACAAAAGTAAACTATTTAAACTACATCGAAATTAAAAGCCTCTGCACAGCAAAGGAAACAATCAACAAAACTAAAAGACAACCTACTGAATGAAAGAACATATTTGCAAGTGACATATCTATTAAAGGGTTAGTATCCAAAATATATAAAGAACTTATACAACCCAATACCCAAAAAAACAAGCCAATTAAAAATGGGCAGAAGACATGAATAGACATTTTTCCAAAGAAGACATACAGATGGCCAACACACATATGAAAAGATGCTCATCATCACTGATCATCGGGGAAACACAAATCAAAACTACCAGGAGATATGACCTCGCACCTGTCAGAATGGCAAAAATCAACAACATAAGAAACAGCAGGTGTTGGTGAGGATGTGGAGAAAAAGGAACCTTCTTGCACTGAATGTAAACTGGGTGCACCACTCTGGAAAACAGTATGGTTAAAAAGTTAAAAATAGAACTATCCTATGACCCAGCAATTACACTACTGGATATTTACCCAGGTAATATGAAAACACTAACTTGAAAAGATATAACTATCCCTATGGTAATTACAACATTATATACAATAGCCAAGATATGGAAGTAGCCCAAATGTCCATGGATTAAGAAGATGTGGTGGGTATATACCACACCACATCTTCTTAATGTATATGGTATACACACACACACACATACATAAATGACATATGTATGTGTGTGTATATATATATGTAAATGTGTGTGTGTGTATATATATATATATGTAAAATGGAATGTTACTCAGCCATAAAAAAGAATGAAATCTTGCCATTTGCAATGACATGGGTGCACTAGAGAGTATTATCCTAAGCCACATAATTCAGAGAAAGACAAATACCACATGATTTCAACCTATGTGGAATTTAAGAAGCAAAACAAATAAGCAACGGGGGAAATGAGGGGGGAGGGGTCAAACCAAGAAAGAAAACAAACTGATGGTTGCCAGGGAGAAGGGGTAGGGGGTGGTTGAAATAGGTGATGGAGAGTAAGGAGGGCACTTGTCGGGATAAGCACCAGGCATTGTATGGAAGTGTCAAATCACTATAGTGTACACTTGAAAGTAATATCCCACTGTATGTTAACTAACTAGAATTTAAATAAAAACTTTAAAAAAAGTAGAACCCCGGGCGCCTGGGTGGCTTAGTCGGTTAAGCGTCCAACTTTCGCTTAGGTCATGATCTCGAGGTAGTGGGTTCGAGCCCCGCGTCGGGCTCTGTGCTGACTGCCAGCTCAGAGCCTGGAGCCTATTTCAGAGTCTGTGTCTTCCTCTCCCTCTGACCCTCCCCTCTTCACGCTGTCTCTCTCTCTTCTAGAAATAAATAAAAATATTTTTAAAAAAAGTAGAACCCCTTTTTTAGTACTGTTTTTGTGGCACCTAATACCTTGTTGCCTTGTTTAGTGTCTTTCTACACCTCTCCTCAAATAGTAAACTCCTTGGGGTACATTCCTATTTTATTCTTTGGTCGGTGGACACCCATGATAGTGCCTGACATTTGAAATTGGTTGGACAATCAACATCTCTTGAATAAATTAAGTCATGCATGAAAAACCAAATTTGTATTATAATTCAACAGAATAAAGGTCTTGAGAATTGGTATTAAAATGTGGCCTCTGGGGCACCTGGGTGGCTCAGTTGGTTAAGTGTCCAACTTTGGCTCAGGTCATGATCTCACGGTTGGTGGGTTCGAGCCCCGCGTCGGGCTCTGTGCTGACAGCTCAGAGCCTGGAGCCTGCTTCAGATTCAGCGTCTCCCTCTCTCACTGCCCCTCCCCCACTCACACTCTGTCTCTCCCTCTCAAAATAAATAAACATTAAAACAAAAACTAAAAAAATAAAATGTGGCCCCCATTTTTAGTATTTGAAACTCATGATGCCCAGTATTTTTACTGTTTTATACACAGAACTTCTACTTATGGTCTTGACAATGTCAGCGCTCTGATAACCAAATCAGAAAAAAAATAGCATGGAAACGTGTAATTATAGAAACCACTAGATGGATTAATAACACCAGTAGTAGTCTTGAAACACTCCCAAGAAATGTTTACAAGTGTGATTCTCAGCTAACTGTTCCTTGTGAGAGGAAAGTAAGACTCAAGCTGATGTAGGCAAGATGCGGAGGAAACACACGTGGTTAGGAGGTCTGTTATTTCAGCAACGTGAATTTGTTGCAATATCTTCCATTGTCGACCAATCCCAAGAGAAAACACTAAAACAGGAACCCAAGTTGACACTTCCCCTCATTTGGCCCATGCTTTTGTGAAATTATAGAATTTTGGACCCGGAAAATTCACAATGTCGCTTTGTTCTGTTCTGCATTTTGTAGAGAAGAAAATTGAGGCCTAGAAGAACTATAAATGTGTGCCCAGCCACACAGCTATTAGGAACACAATTCAGGTCCTTTCTTGGGCCGCCGGAAACTGAATGCTTCTGCAGCTCCTAAACATCATATTAATAACCTTTAAATATAACCATGCATGGAGCAATAGAAAAGATCATCTATATCCTCTTACCCAAATAGGCCATTATTTTCAACTTTTTTAAAAGATTTTATTTTTAAGTAATGCCTACATCCAACGTGGGGCTTGAACTCACCACCCAGAGATCAGGAGTCACATACTTCACATACTGAGCCAGCCTGGTTGCCCCCATTGTTTTTGTTTTTGAATATTATTTTCTTTGACTTGCATATGATTTTTATAGATTTTTCCATGTATGTAAATTTCGCTCTGTGCATTTCACTTAACATGTCATTCTTATATTTTTATTGCTGAAAGATATTCATAATCATAATTTCACTACATCTTTAATATACTGCCTAATGAATGTATTGTAATTTACTTTTCTCGTTTCCATTTGGACATTGAGGTTGTTTTCACTTTTTGCTTTTGTAAATAATTCTGGAGTAAACATTCCAAGTGAATTCATGGTCCATATCCCTGGTAATTCCTGTAGAACAAATTTCCTGTAAGATGATATACAGGAATGAACATTTTTAACATCACTGACTCATACCATCAAAGGGCTTTCTTCAAAGGATGTGACAATATCAACAATAGTGTGTGCGAAAGAGTTTACAAGGCTTATCCTTAGTAGGTCTTGTCATTTAGAAATAAATCACTGGACTGTGTGGGTGGCTCAGTGGGTTACGCCTCAGACTTTGGCTCAGGTCTCATGGTCCGTGGGTTCAAGCCCCATGTCTGGCTCTGCTCTGACAGCGCTAAGCCTGCTTCCGATTCTCTGTCCCTTTCCCGCTGCCCCTACGTGCTTGCCCTCTCTCTATCTCTGAAAAACAAATAAACATTTTTAAAAAGATAAATATAAATCATTAATTTAGTAGGTAAAATAGCTCCCAATTGTTCTTTTATTTTGCATTTATTTGCTTATTCATGAGATCAAACATTTTCCAGTTTGTTTACCTGGTATCATTAAGGCTAGATTAATCCACTGTTTTATATTTTTATTTTTTTTTAATATTTTTTATTTATTTCTAGGAGAGAGAGAGAGAGAGACAGCGTGAGCAGGGGAGGGTCAGAGAGAGAGGGAGACACAGACTCTGAAATAGGCTCCAGGCTCTGAGCTGGCAGTCAGCACAGAGCCCGACGCGGGGCTCGAACCCACTAACCGCGAGATCATGACCTAAGCGAAAGTCGGATGCTTAACCGACTAAGCCACCCAGGCGCCCCTAATCCACTGTTTTTTAAATCTTAATGATAAGCTAAGACACTGAAGATGAAAGGCGATGGAGAGCAGAGAGAAGCAGAAATGGTTAGTGACCCCCTACTAAGGTGATAATTATTTCAAATGATATTGTCAAGTACATTAATATGCAAATTATGAGAAAGAGAGGTAGCAAAAATCATGAGATTTCAACTGATAATACTGCCAAATTACTTCAGATTGGCTCAGTGTTAGATCTTAAGGGCTTTTATCCTTTGCTAAATTTTTTACAAACTAAATGCACTGATGTGAAGGAATTAATTTAATATTAAAAGGAAGCATGCATAGCATGATGGGTCTACAGCTATGCCGGGCAATATGGTAGCCGATAGGAGCATGTGGCTATTGAATGCTTGAAATAGGACCAGTCTGAATTGAGATGTGCTATAAGGTCAAAATACATACCTGGTTTCGAGGACTTAGCATGTAAAAAAAAAAAAGTATGTAAAAATATCTCATTAATAATTTTTTTTTTGAGAAACAGGGAGAGAAAGGGGGGGATGGAAGCAGAAGGAGAGAAAGAGAATCTTAAACAGGCTCCATGCTCAGAGTGCAGCCCGATCAAGGGCTTGATCCCAAGACCCTGGGATCATGACCTGAGCCAAAATCAAGAGCCAGACGATTGACCCGGGTATCCCTCATTACTATTTTTTGTAAACTTTTTTAAGTTGAATAATTTTTAAAATTAATTACACATTGACATGCTAATGCCTGGGATATATTAGGTTAAATAAAACATATCATTAATATTACCTATTTCAGTTTTTCTTTTTTAAATATGAGGCCTGGAGAATTCATATTGCATATATGGCTAACATTGGCTGGCACAGGTCTAAAGAACCATTATGAGCTCAGATTTTAAGAAGGCTAATACAAAATTTCAGTGCTTTAGCCAGAGATCTAAAAGAGCTTATGATGAGAGAGAAAGAGAGAGAGAGAGAGGAAGGGAGGAGGCACGACAAAATTAAATCAAGTAAAGAGAATGGCGCCTGCCTCAATCAGCACAACCAGCCAGGAGGGCTCTGATGAGCTTAGATATTTATTCTTAAATTCAGATTTTAAAGGACTTGCTACAAAAGACAGACATAAAGGGGCGAAACCAGTAAGTGTCAGGACTCTTCTGACACTGGATTAGAAGCCAAAGGAGCTTTGAAAGCTCTGTCCAGGGCACAAAGGAGAACAAAGGACAGATACTCTGTAGGAACCTGTCAAAATATTATCATAGGAGAGAGGGATGATAGACTTGTGCAGCTGTGATTTTGCTTCTGTCGTCTCCATAAAGATGAACAATCTTCACACTGGAAAAGGAAGACAAAATCTCAAGAGTAAAATGTCCATCTCTAACTGCAGATAAATGTTATCTCTGAGTAATGACATCACAGGTAGTCTTCGGTACGTGTTCCAAAATTGAACTCATTTAGTTCCCAGATTATCAGTTCTGTGAGAGCATGGACACGATCTCCTTCATTCACTGCTGTACCCTCAGTCCCTCGACTACTGCCTTGCATATAGTAGGTGCTCAATAAATGTATGCAGAATAAGTAAACAGAAAACATAGAATGGCCAGATAATTGAAATGGTAAAATATACAGATCTTCAAAATGGGGGAAGTGAAGATTCTGCATTGTAGAGCTACCCAAATATCATGAAAACAAGATGTCAATGGTTAAAAAAATTTTTTTGACAATTGATTAATTAAAATGGGGCACCTGGGTGGCTCATTCAGTTGAGTGACTGACTTTGGCTCAGGTCATGATCTCACAGTCTGTGAGTTCAAGTCCAGGATCAGGCTCTGGAGCCCGCTTCGAATTCTGTGTCTCCCTTTCTCTCTGCTCCTCCCCTGTTCATGCTCTCTCTCTCTCTCTCTCTCTCTCAAAATTAAATAAACATTAAAAAAATTCACAATGTACCAAGATTATTTTAGAATTTACATCTAATTTAATCTATACAATAACACAATTTAAAATTTTTTATTTTATTATTTTTTAAGATTTGTTTTTAAATTTCAAAGTAATCTGTACATCCTACAAAGGCCTCAAACTTACAACCCCAAGATCAAGAGTCTCATGTTCTACTGACTGAGCCCCCCGGCGCCTCCCACATAATAACAATTCATTAGTATTATACACATTTTTCAGATAAAGAAACTGAGGCTCAAAGTTAAGTGAGTTGCGTAGGGTTCATATAACTGGCAAGCAGAAAAGCTGCCACACAGAATGGATCAATCTGGCTCCAAAGTCTTGTTATATTCCCTCTGCTGGTTGTCTTTGGAATGGGAAATCATGAGTACTTCAAACCAAAATACATACAATAAGGACGATTGGGTTAAACTCTCCCAATTTCTTCGTTAATTAACTTGCTAAATTGATTGATGCTGTACGTAACTGGTTTACGCACTTTAAAAAAACATCTGTGAAACCCTTCAGATCTGCATACATAAAGTTCCTAGAATTCCCTAGCTAACTGGGTAAAACAGGTTCAGAGGTTTATTTTTTAAGATTTGTTTTTAAATTTCAAAGTAATTTGTGCATCCTACAACGGGCTCAAACTTACAACCCCAAGATCAAGAGTCTCCTGCTCTACGGACTGAGCATTCATATCGCTACGTATTCACCTTTGCAGACATTCTAATCCACTGCCGTAAACAAAGTTGTAACCAAATGTCAGCTGGTCATTTGATAAGGTTGCTTGCAATCGGCTTGCAACTAAGCCTGGGTTATCATGGTCAGACCGCATGGTGGTATGTGGGAATACTGCTCTCAAGGTGAATTAATGATCTGATATGGAACCAAAAAGAAGTCACGTGGCACACAGCTCTGTTCTTGACCTTTCTGTGTTCAAAAATGTGGTCAGGGATTCAGAGAAGGTAATGGCATTCCCATTTTTATTTGATCACACAATTTTATGCCCACTCCTGCACTTGGACAATGAGCATTTCACTTTGGTTTACGCATACATTTTTACTTCTTTTCTTCTTTTCTACTTCTTTTCTACCTCTTCCTCTGGTAGAACAGGAAGTGAGTTCAATGGATTTGCCTTTGAAAAGTGCATTCTACCTAGACACTGAATCCATGCACCTTTCTGCACGCCTTAAAAGGAGTCTTTGGCTCTTTGGCCCTCAAGAAGGAATCAAGAGAATCTTAGTCTCTTCATTCCTATCATTACTCCAAAAGGGACTCTGGGCATCAACCAGACATTCTCCGTGGTAAACATTCCAGTTCTCTGAGGCCACTGGTCCGTTTCTCTCTACCCACCCCCACCCCCACTTTGGAATATCTTTGTTATTCTTCCTGCTAATGGGAGCTGTCATTTCTGTTCACACAGACACAACTCCCTGCTCCAAACCATTCCTTTGTCTCCATTTTCCCCATTGTCACTCGCCACCCCCATCATAGCTCTGAATCCCTCCTGCCGTTTCTGACACATGGCCCGAGTGGAGGTACGGAGGAGCCCTCACTCACTCCTCTTCCCAGGCTCCTGGGGGAAATGCCCTCACTCTCAGTGAATCTCAAGCTGCCCTGAGTGTCACAGTCCATCTATTGCATTTAGGTAAGATTTATTTAGCTTTATGCTATGCTAGGAACTGACAAGATAATCAATTATTTCATTTAAATAAGATTTATTGAAGACTCACTCTATGCCAGGAACTGAGCTAAGAATGAGAGATGAAAAAAATGCATAAAGATATATCCCTTGCCCTTAAAAAATGTGAAGTTTAGGAAGACGGAGGAAGTAAGTAAATCAACTTCAATGTAAGGTAATGGATGCCAGGTGCTAATAGTGGTATATGTGTGATGCTGTGCACACTCAGAGATGGGGGGGGGTTCTAAATCATCCTGATGGGAGAGTCACACAGGTGAAGTCTTAAGTACAGGTTAGCTGTGTGAATAAAAGGGAGATGTGTGTTCTAGGCAGAAGTGTCAGCATGAATAAAGGCAAGAAACCCAGACAAGGCAGCGCTTTGGGACCTGCATTCTGTCTGGCGTGGGGATCAGGAGGGATGTGGTGGCAAACCAGGTGTGAAAGATAGGCTTGCTTTGGATTATAAAAGATTCTAGATTCTACTTTTTTACAAAGAATTTTAATGTTTATTTTTACGAGAGAGAGGAGAGAGAGAAACAGAGCATGAGCAGGGGAAGGGGCAGAGAGAGAGGGAGACACAGGATCCGAAGCAGGCTCCAGGCTCTGAGCTGTCGGCACAGAGCCCGATGCAAGGCTCGAACCCGCCAACAGTGAGATCGTGACCTGAGCTGGAGTCAGACGCTTAACCCACTGAGCCACCCAGGCACCCCTAGACTTTCTTTCTTAATGCCGGGGAGCAGAGGGATGGATTTTTAAGCTGAGGTGTGAGAAGATCTGATTTGGATTTTGGAAGGACTGCCTTTGGGAACCATGGAGGATTCAGACAAGAGGAAGAGGGAGAAGACAAGAGGAAGGAAGGGTCAGTAAGGGGTCAGGTGGTAATACGTACAGAAACCAGTGAGGGTCTTAACTGGGCTTCTGAGGAAGAGCTGGGATTGAGCGTGATCTAGGGGGTAAAATTGAAAGACCTTCATGAAAATGTGTGTTTGGGGATGGGGAAGAGGGGAGGAGTATACAGGAACCTGGGTTTCCAGCTAGAGGGGACAAAGGTGTTATCTACCGGCAACACCCAAGATGGGTAGACTTAGGGGAAAGACAATGGCTTGGCTGTTGGAAATATTGGGTTTGAGATGTTTATCAAGGACTGGGGACGGATGTGTAAGGTTGTCCAGAGATCATGCCGTCCATCTATGGATGCTGTCAGTATGTGTCTTGTGGCTGAAACCCTGGGTTTTGACAGAGTCACCCTGGAAGCCAGGACAGAGGACCAAGACCAGAACCCTGGAGAAGATTCGCCGTTGGTCTTTGTTGTCTCACTTTGTTTTGCTAAAATGGAGACTCTGTGGAAAGTAATTTTTTCAGAGGGGGCAAAGAAGTATTCATCCATTTGTTTGTTCCATATTGACTGAAGGCCTCTGGGAAGCTGGGAGCGAAGGTTCCCTGCCTTCCTGTAGCCTCCATGACAGCAGTTTCAAGAGAGAGCCAGCAAGAAAGAAGTAACTGATAGAAGGTGGTAAGGGGTGACAAGTGCTACAGAGAAAAATAAGTCTACTTAAGGAGGACAAGGAGAGTTGGAGGAAAGAGTGTGTGTGTGTGTGATTTCGATAGCGGTTAAGGAAGAATTCCCTGAGAAAGTAAGGAGAGAGAGAGAGAGCCATACAGATTTCCATGGAAAGAATGTTCTAAACAGGAGACTAGTGAATAGTCTGAACCTCAGAGAATAGCAAGGAGCCCGCTGTGGCTGCAGCAGAGTAGGGAGGGTAAAGGGTAGCAGATTAGACCATCGAGGTACAATGTAGACAAATTATATAGGGACGTTTATAGGAAGCATGGCTTTTTCACTGAGGAAAATGGGAATCCACTGGAAGGTTGTGAGCAAAGGGTGGACAGCCCCTGACTTGGTTTTTAAAAGGTTGTCTTGATGGCTGAGTTTAAGGTAGACTGGTGAAGGCTGTATTAGTCAAGTTCTCCAGGGAAACAAAATCAGTAGGATATTTATACACATATAATAGATTTATTGTAAGGAATGGTTCATGCGATTGTGGAGGTTGGCAAGTCCAAAATTTAGAGTTGACTGGAAGGCTGGAGATGTAGGAAGGAATTGAGGTTTGAGTGTGAAAGCAGTTTGCTGGCAGAATTCCCTCTGCTCTGGAGAAGCGCAGTCGTTCTCATAGGCCTTCAACTGATTAGATGAGGCCCACTCACATTATGGAGGGCCATCATCTTTACTCCAAGTCTAAGTGTTATTGAAATGTTAGTCTCATCCAAAAAATACCTTCACAGAAAATCTAGAATACTGTCTGACCAGATTCCCCAGGGACTGTGGCCCAGCCAATTTGATGTATCAAACTGATCGTCACAGAGGCCAATGAGGGGCAGCAACAAGGCCGATTAAGAAGTTGTCATAGTAACACAGGGGAGAGATGATGATGATTCAAGCCAGGATGTTACATTAGAGGTTTGGAGGCGTCCAGTGCCTGGATGTCTTTGCATGTGGCAGTCATGCTGCTGGAGGACAAAGATGACCAGAAATAGTCCCTGAGGTCAAGGAAGTATTCATACTTTGTAACAGTTATCAAAACCGTAATTACTTATTGTCCAGGGCACTTTGGATTATCTTCCCGGTTTATATAATAAAGGTGACTAGTAATAAAAGATCGTCTTCAACATCTACAACAGAAAGGCGCAGGAAGGAGCCTACCAATCCAAGAGTGTGCAAGCATGTTATACTAGTGCATCCTCGCCCACTATCCGTCTTGCTTATGATTCACAGTCATCACGACGAGTGCTATGAACTCACTGGATCCCTCACACAGTGCCTGGCAGCTAAACAAAATTCCGTCAACTTGGAAGGGTAGGTTGGTGTCCTGATCAGGAGATAAGACAATGCGCTTTATCAAGTTGTGGTTAAAGTGATTCTCCTCAGGACTGGCCTCCATCTTTTAAGTGGGATACCAAGAAGCTAAGGATAATCCAAAGAAGGTGGGGGTGGGGGTGGCCTCAAAACTGGATTTCACAAATAAATTGGAATGGTTAACTTAGTGGGGAGATGTATATTCATTCCTCCAACAAAAGTTTTTTGTCTCTACTATCTGCCAGGTAGGGTTAGGTCTTAGACAAAAAAGGAATCAAACTCAGCTCTTTGCATTCAAAGAAGGTTATAGTAAAATGGAGGAGTGACAGAGATTTTAGATCAACCTTATTTTATTTTTTGAAATCTTGGACTGGTCTAGGTGATGTTTTTTTGTCTTGTTTTGTTCTCTTAAAGTCTGTTTATTTATTTTGAGAGAGATAGAGACAGCGTGAGCAGGGGAGGGGCAAGGAGAGAGAGAAAGAGAGAGTGAATCCCAAGCAGGCTCCGCACTGCCAGCAGGGAGCCTGACATGGGGCTTGAACTCACAGAACTGTAAGATCATGACCTGAGCCGAAACCAAGAGTTGAACGCTTAACTGACTGAGTCACCCAGGTGCCCTTGTTCTGTTTTTAAGTAAGCTGTACGCCCAACATGGGGTTTGAACTCATGACTCTGAGATCAAGAGTTGCATGCCTCACAGACTGAGCCACGAGGCACCCCGGGTGACAGATTTTAAAATGTCTGTTTCTTAAGGTCGCACTCTGAACTGTGATAGGCGCTGGTCTACGATGCTATGGAAACACATAAAGAGACACCTAACCTAGTCTTGGGGGATCTGAGAAGACATAGCAAGATTGTCAAAAATTCAGGAACACAGTAGTCAGCTATTTAAAAGAACCAGTTTATTTTTAAAAATCCATTTAAAATTCAGGATCCTCCATTCAACTGTAAATATCACCAAAAAATTATTTTCCCTCATTCATCTTGTTTCCTAAGCCCGTAGTCCTTAATGGGTTTGCACAACATTGAGTGGAATCAACTTATCAGAATGATCAGAGCTACCAGATGACAGAATGGACTGTCTCTTAAGGGAGTGAGCTCTCTGTTGACAGAGGTGTCCCAACCATAGGGAATGTTAAGGAGGCTAAGTAATCTGTCTAGACATTGCAGGGGGGATTTCTGTGTCACGTAAGATGAAGAGGCAGGGCATTCCGTTTTTTAAGCTTTTAAGTCTTACCTGGGAACCAGAGCAAACTTAAGAGTGGTATCTTTCAAGGGGAGCCTGGATGGCTCAGTCGGTGAGCATCCAACTCTTGATCTCAGCTCAGGTCTTGGTCTCAGGTGGTGAGTTCAAGCCCCATGCTGGGTTTCACGTTGGGCGTGAGAAAAAAAAGGATGATGTCTTTTGAGAGGAAATATAGTGTAGAAAGACCATGGATTCAGACCTTGGAGCCAGAAAGAACTGGACTCGAATCTTTTTTGATCTTCAGTTTACTCATCTGTGAGATGGTGCTAAAAATAACCCTTTGTGATATTATTACACAATGTAATGTGTAATGTGATATTATTACACAATGTGAGACGCAAGGCGGGGATTAATTCTTAGCACAGTGTGGTGGAAATGCTGTGAATGATAGTTCCCTTTCTACCCTAAGGGGTGCATTTGACAGTGACTATTTAAAAGCAGCACTTGGTGCGATCCAAAGGAAATTCGATGTAAACACATGCCTGCCTTTTCATGGTAAAGATGCTCACTATTTTTTTTTGACAGAAGTTTTGCTTTTTTCCATATTACACAACAAATTGAGCATACTATATCAAGACATTTGAGTGGGATTATAAGAGCCGTATATAGGACACATCTGGCCCTTCTGGGAGATTTGCCGGTGCAGAGCCCAAACGTTGCTTCCCTAAATCAGTGCTGGGCTAACCTACCACCATTCTCAGGTAGGCTGGGGGGCTGGCCTCCTTATGCCAGGACACGGGAGCCTATTCACCTTCCATATACACAGAGTAGGGAGGAAAGTCAAAGGTGGGGAGTTCCAAAATTCTGCAGCCAAAGCACGAGATGGGGAAGAAGAGGTAAGGAATGTTCTAGATCAAAGTGTCTTAGCTCTGGTTGCTATAACGAATTACCAGGGCTGGGCAGCCTTGCCCACAGAAATTTGTTTCTCACAGTTCTGGAGGCTGGAAGTCAGAGATTAGGGTGCCAGCGTGCGGGGTTCTGGTGAGAGCCTCTCCCTGGCTTGCAGATGGCTGCCTTCCTGTTGTGTCTTCTCAGGGCAGGAGAGAGAATGAGAAAGCAAACACTGTCTCAGCTCTTAGTATAAAGGTATTAACCCCATCAGAAGGGCTCTACCCTCATGATCTAAGTACCCCCCAAAGACTCCATCACCAAACACACTCAATATTAAGGATTAGCGGCTCAACATAGGAACTTTGGAGGGACACAGACATTCAGTCCATAGCACCACGACTCCGAAAGAAGGAAGTGGGCTCAAGTCAACACAAATAGGTGGTGAGCTCTGATGAAGTCTAGAGACCAGAGTCTAGAAAAACTGTTATGAGATGTAGTTATTTCTATACACTGAGCATACATCCCCACTGAGGTTCCAGATCCATTTAAAGGTTACCCAGAGACACACTTCTTATACCATCTACCAAAGACTCCCTCGGACCAAACCTCCTTCGTTCTGAACACGTGGCCCCCAAAACTCTGCCTCATGCCTGACATTTCTCCGAATTCTTTTTGTTTTATTTTAAAATTCATCTGCCTTTTGCATTCTGCTTTATAATGTTACCATTGTTTAATAGCCCCCTCAAAAATATCTTTGCGTACGATGGGCACTTCAGAAAAACATCTCCTATTCCTTGGCATACAACTTTACCTAATGCATGCCAAGCCCAGGCTGAGAGATATAAACGTAGAAGTTAATACTAAACCACTGATTGCATTAGTTGACCATCCTACTTTGGGAGACTTGCAGTTTACATACGTAGAAGAGATGGGTATCAGGTAGATAGATGGTCAGTAAATCTTGGTCGTCTCATCTAGGCTTTTGCATGTTCTTATCTGAATCTGGGCATTTCCAAGCATATGCTTTATTTCCCCCCAGTAGAAGTGCATTTTGACTGATTTAAATGGATTCAGAATGGTTGAATATGTTTTGAATGTGCATAAGGCATGGTCTAGTAATGGAGACTCCCAAGATGAATGGCTTGGATTCCAATGTACATAATTTCCATTTTCACCAATGACTTGGGGAGAATTCCCTAAGATACTTCTCTGATCATCTTTTATTCTCTGTTGATCCCAATCCTGTGCTATGAATCATATACTCTTGGAATAATTTTCATCACATTTTGCTTCCACTAATGGTAACTTGAAGAAAACTTAGTTTGTGGAGATAGAAAATAACTCTTATGTAGATCCAATCCAGTTTTCCTAATTGCCTCCTCTCTAAGATGGGTTTACAGGTTGGTTTTATGGCCATGCCTGGGGAGGGAGGATTCATGAAAATGAGACTAAAATAACCTTTTGCTGACTTCGAGAATGAGAGGAAATGAGAAGAAAACCACAGGAGTTCCACGAAAAACAGTTTTCTCTACACGTAAGAAACCATTTTTCTGTAATTTTTTTATGATTTGGAAAAACACTTTGATCTAAATCCATATCTTCTAGTATTGTCTAGAAGTAAAAAAAATTGTAACAATGTTAAATATGACAGGAGGCAATTTTTTATTTTCTATTCTCTTCTATTGTAACCGAGCCCAAGCTCGTTTGGCTTGCCACACAACAGGCCAATATAAGGCAAGGGGAAAGATGTTGGGGCAAGGAAAGTGATTTTATTGGGAAAGCCAACAAACCGAAGAGGTGGCAGACCGTTGCTCCAAAGAGCCATCTCAACTAGGCATGGAATTTGAGCTTCTCCTATGTTAGCAAAAGGGGGAAGCAGTAGAGGGTTGGAGTCCAAAGGCTACTGACATCTTTAGACATCTCAGGACGGTGGTGTGACTTCTTTGTCCTTGGTCGAGTTGATCTTTGCGAACAGGACTCTGGTCACGTTGTTTCTGTAAATCTTAAATGTAGCACAGTCATTTCTGTATGTACTCTCTTATCTCTGAGGGCGATGAAGGTTTCGGGTAAAAGGCGGTTTTTGCAAATCGTTGCTGCAGCACACATACGTGCAGGGCTAAGCAGAAGTTTCTAAGCTGGAGGCCACAGCAGCAAAAGAAATAGAAGCACTATGGAGTTAGACATGCTAAGTTTCTCCCTATTACATTACAGAGAAAATCGTTTCCTCCGCGTTTTATTTGAGAGATTTATTCTATCTAATAACTCAGAGTGCATTTGCATTTCTCATTTTCTGGCTCTGTGTCCTGGAATGCAAAATTATTGATTGTCGTAGGTATTATTGTCAGTTCTTAATTATCCCCCATAATTTATTTAGGACATTTCTGGATGAATTTTGCCTCCCTCTTCTTTCTTTCCAAACGTTTCATGTGAGAGAGAAGGTGGCAGATCAGTGTTGGTTGAATACACAGAGGAGTTGGTACATATCCAGAATATGCAAATTCATGGTAATGTTAAGTTTGAAAACGTATCCCATGGAAGGTAGATGTATTCCACTCCACAACCTACATCAAATACCATCGATGCCGCCTGTCTCTCTTCCCTCCCTCCAACCATGGTCTACAGTATGAACCTTGAGTTCAAGTCAGAAAAGATAGTTACTAGAAAATTACCTAGAAATCAGAACTCATTTCTCTTTCAATTTTCTGAAAACAAAGCCATCATCGGGAAGCCCTCCCATATCTATACCTTGAATGCACATATGTGCATTCGTGATTTGCACGCTGAGCAATCCGTGAAATGTACCTTTGTGAATGACAACCCCAAAGAGCTGGCTTTCCAGAGTCCAAAAAAGGGCACATATTTTCAGATGTCGAATGCATATTATCATCAGATGTCAGTAACAGCAGCCGGTCTCTGTATTTGGTGGTCCAATCTCCAAATGATCTCATCCACGAAGTTTCTCCCTCTTGCTCTTGTTTTGTTGTGGGTTGGGGTGGGGAGCAGAGGGTGGAGAAGAATGGTCTGAGACATGAAGCTTTGTCACTGAAGGTGGCCCTTTGGCAGCTGGACATAACCGTATATAGTCGCTTTGCTTCACACTCCCCGTGCTGGAAAGATCTGTATGGAATGCAGTGACTTTTAATGCTGATAAGGACATTCCATAGGAGAATGCTCGGGTCGCGTTAAGGAAGCACCCTGGCAGCACAATTACCCATTAAACACCGGCTCTTGCTTCAGACCAGTGAAGAGTGGCAGCCGGCAGGGTTTTCATTAGTCACAGACACCATGACCTGGGATCGGCCCATTCTTCCTTTAAACATTTGGAATTGCAGGCCCAAACGCGCTTCCCGCAGTGCGAGTTTGTCTCTGCTAGACCTTCAGTGCGGTAGTTTATTATTACAGGGGGGACAGAGGCTCAGAGTCCCTAGCAAGCTATTGTTTTCCTTTGCTGAGAACAGCAGGAAGGGAGAAAAAAGCCCTTCAGAAAATAATTTATCTCGACTTTTGCAAGCCAGTGAGAAAATGAATTGACATGAGGCTGAGCGAACCCCTGTGTCACCGAGGACAAAAAGTGCCTCCAGACGTGACCGCGTGTCTAAGGAGTTTCGCCGCTGATCTTGGGTGCCACCCTGGCTTAGAAACATGGCATTCAGGGGTTCTGAGAAAATCCTTTCTCTGCATAAAGGACAAATGAAGAAGGGAGGCTCTTGGAGCCATGCAGATGACCCGATCAGCAAAAAAGTAGAGTGGTTTTGTCACGCTGTACCTTTTATCACAGAGCCCATCCACAGTGTCCAGAGCGTGGGCTTCTCATGGGCCCTTCCGTGGGTTGCCTTCCTTCCCCTTCTTTCTCCTTTGCTGGCCTTCCCTTCCTCTTTCCCCGATGTTCTTCCCTTTCTAGATCTTTCTCTTGGTGCTGTTTCTTTCTCAACCCCAGTCACTGGGTGCTTCCTATAGGCCAGGCACTGTGCCCAAGTACAATTTGGAAAGCCTGATGCATGGTGAATTTCAGTGCCTGCATCTTTCCAAATATTAAGGAAAAAAACTCCCCCAGCCAGAATTATTTTCTGCTCAGCCCAATTCTGTGCCACTTTCAGCGACTTTTGGTTTCTGCATTTAAGAAATCGCAATGATTATTTATTAAGCCTCGGTGGTAGTCACCCAGTCCATTGATTTATGTGCCCAGTCACGAAGCACTGGGATCACAGTGGCAAATGAACAAAGATTCTCTCCTCAGAAGCCCTGGCAGTCGGAGAGAGAAGCACTGAGCAAACAAATGATCAACATATTAGGTCAGGTGGACATGAGCGACATGAAGGAAAAGAAATTGTATAAGGTCCAGAGAGAGTGGCCAGGCACACTTCTGAGCAAAGGACACGAGCACGTCTTATGGAAGCTGTGTCGGGAAAAGCATTACAGCCAGAGGGAACGGTAAAGGCAAAGGGCTGGGTCAGAGAGTGTCTGAGTGTCCAGGAAGAGTAGTTTGGGAGGAGCAGAAGTGATGAGGGAGAAGTGACAGATGGGTCACAAGCTGGGGGAGAGGGGTGAGCTCTCTGAGAGCCTCATAGGCTCTGGTTAGGACCCTGGCTTTCCCTCTGAGTCAGATGGGAAGCCGGTGAAATATGTGGAGCGAGGGAAAGGGGGGGCATGACCTGCAGCGTGGAATGGGGGGCCTCGCGCTTCAGTGTTGACAGGCAGAAGGGGAGAGTGTCCATTAAGTCCTTGGGTCTTGGGCCAGGCCCTGGTTCTTGCCACTTGTTTGACTCAGGGTGAGTTACTTAATTTTGGTTTGCCTTCTGTGTGGCAAGGGTATGTACCCCTACCCACATAGGGTTGTTATACGGATTCTATAAAATAATATTTGTAACATTTGTATTTGTGACACATATACAATAAATGTATTTTGAAAGGATCACTTTTGAAAAAACTGCAAGGTACTCAGTTATGACCTACCTTTCAGTGATGAATACAAGTATTTTCCTGAAGGCCCCATCTCACAGATGGTCAGGACCTGTATCCAGGTCCACGTGACCCTGAGCCCATTGTACCCTATAATGCGGTGTGTGCCTCCTTCCCTGGGTCACCTGGGCTGCTGGAGCCATCATGAATGTGATAGTGACACTGTGTATTATGGGTTGAGTTGTGTCTCATCCAGAAGTTCTGTATTGAATTCCTAACCCCAAGGACCTCCGAATGTGACTTTATTTGGACACAGAGTCTTTCCAGAGGTATTCAAGTTAAAATAAGGTTTCTAAGGTAGGTCCTAATCCAATGTGATGGATGTCCTTGTAAAGAAAAATGGAAATTTGTGGGGTGCCTGGGTGGCTCAGTTGGTTAAGCATCCGACTTCGGCTCAGGTCATGGTCTCACAGTTTGTGGGTTCGAGTCTCGCATTGGGCTCTGTGCTGACAGCTAGCTCAGAGCCTGGAGCCTGCTTCAGATTCTGTATCTCCCTCTCTCTCTGACCCTCCTCTGCTCACACTGTGTCTCTCTCTCTCTCTCTCTCAGAAATAAATAAAAGCTTTTTAAAAAATGGAAATTTGGACACAGACACTTTTAGAAGATGCATGGTCTTGGCAACACCGTGATTTCAGAATTCTCGCCTCCAGACCTGCGAGCGAGTAAACGTCTGAGGTCTCGGGCACCTGGGCGGCTCAGCCGGTTAAGTGTCCTACTGATTTTGGCTCAGGTTATGATCTCACAGTTTGTGAGTTCGCGCGCAGCATCGTGCTCTGTGCTGATGGTGTAGAGCCTGCTTGGGATCCTCTGTCCCCCTTTCTCTCTGCCCCTCCCCTGCTCTCCCTCTCTCAAAAATAAATAAATAAACTTAAAAAAAAAAAAAGTCTGAGACTTAAGCCACTCAGCTGCATGCACTTTGTTACGGCAGCCTCAAGAGACCAATACACTGTGTGCAGGGTGTCTATCTTTACTATTTATACATTCGGTTTAGTCTTTTCCGAGTTTCTAGCAAAGACACAGTGCTAGACTCCCAGCCACGCTAGGAGGCCTGAGTTTCATGGAACTTTATTACTGTTCCAACTCTTGGCCCCAGAGGTCAATGAGAAGCCATATCAGACCACGTACAATGAAAGGTGATGGCAAGTAGGGGTGATCACCGTGGGTTCTGATGTGCGCTAATTTCCTCCTGTAGTTAACCTGTTAACGCCACCTGCCTATAAACCTAAGGAGGTTGCCAACATTGATGGAGAAAAAGGTGAAGAAATGGGTCCCATGGAAAAACGTCACATCACAGCATCAGAAGTATTTTAAAAACTCTGTTCCGATTCTGCTGACTTTTTAGGGAAGACAGATCCTCTCTGATGTGCAGAGATTGCTGGCACCTGGATAGTCTGATACCTTGTTTTGATTGTTGTTGTGTGGCTTCATTTCAGCCTGAGATCTTCATTCCCACAAGTGATTTCTGTCTCGCGCACGCTGAAAGGGATTGTGTCTGCTGGAAATGGATGGAACCACACTACCCTATCTGCTAAGGAGATCTTGCCACGGACTGCCTATTTGTTTTTTGAACATCTGTGTGCTACAGTGGCATACGAATGCTTCATGAGTATAATTTTCATTTTTATTCTTACTATTTTCCCTCCACCTTGATCTCTCCGCATAGATTACTTAAATTTCCTAATCATAAACACAAGGGCCTATGATTTCCACTTACTTCCTAAAGCCTGCACACTTTTCTAGAAATGCTTGGTAAATCGCCCTATCACTGCTGAGAAACAGCCTCAGAAGCTGGCGGCGGCTACCAACTGAAAGTCTAAACCATTGTTCAGTCATTTCATAACTGCTTTGTAATCAGGATTCTAGATTGAAGGAGCCAGGTGTGGGAGGCTAGAGATCTTGATTTGAATTCCGCTCTGACGCCCACTAGCTGTGATGGAATCTCTCTGGGTTTCAGCTTCTTCAGCTGTAAAATAAGGGCAGTCATAACATCCCTGTTGGGATTATCCTGAAAATTAACAAAATAATATACATAACATGTCTGGCACTGGGCAATCACCCTTCACAAGGCTGCTGTTATAGTTATTATTCACCACAGGGAGTTACAAAGTGACAAGTATTCTTAGAAATGCCTCTGGGGCTCCTATGTGGCTCAGTGGGTTAAGTGTCCTACTTTGGCTCAGGTCATGATCTCAGGAGTTTATGGGTCCAAGCTTCGTGTTGGGCTCTGTGCTGACAGCTTGGATCCTGGAGCCTACTTCGATTCTGTGTCTTCCTCTCTCTCTCTGCCTCTCCCCTGCTTGCACTCTCTCTCTCTCTCAAAATAAATAAATATTTTTTAAAAAGTACCTTATGGGGCCATGCCCCCCAATAATACTAGAAAAAGGAATATAGATATTTTGCCTCTTAAGAAGCAATTACTAATTATGTGAAAGCAGGAAAGTCCACAATAATGACCTAAGTCATCCTTCATTAATATTGCTATTTCAATATGAGACTCAGGACAAAATCAATGTTTTTCATTCTTTGATATACACGTTCCACTAATTTGGGTGGGTGCTTTGTAGCACCGAATGTCTCCCTGCCTCTTGAGCAATTCTCTAGAAAAAGAAATTAATGATGGCAATGATGACAGCCTGTATTCATATAGTGCCAGCCAGAGACCAGACGCTAATCTAAGTAACCACAGAGCTTCTCCAAATCCACGACCTCCTTTCTGCACTTTCAGGTACCTGAGGTATTCCACAGTCCTGAAGCCGATGAAGTTTCCTTCCGACCCTTCAGAGGGCCAGCAGTACCTTAATGCTACGTCACCGCGCCTGCGTCAGTCACCGCACCGCATCCGGGCACTTGTGTCATCTCACACCATCACAAGAAGAAGGGTGAGTACGGTACAGTAAGATGTTCTGTGAAAGAGCACATTCACATAACCTTTGTTACAGTATATTCTTATCATTGTTCTATTTTATGAGTCATTTGTTCATTTCTCACTGTGCCTAATTTATACATTATGCTTTATCATGGGTATGCATGTGTAGGAAAAGGCGTGGTGTAGATAGGGTTTGGGTCTGTGGCTTCTGGCATCCCCTGGGGTCTTGAGGCATAACCCTCATGGATAAGAGGGGGACTACTGTATATATA
>NW_027530974.1:10634440-10643583 GCF_008692635.1 Crocuta crocuta
TATATATATATATATATATATATACCCTTTTTTCATTTGATGTAAGTGAGGCACAGAGAACTTAGGTCATTTGCTTAAGGTCACACATAGCTAGTAGGTGGCAAAACTCCAGAATCCAAAGAGCTTATGCAGGTCATAAAAATACATGTATCTTTTACCAAATGCATAAGGTATAATGAAATTTGGCCAAAAATCACCGAGAAATGGTTTACAGATTTAGCATTTTCTGTTGTATTGTATTTGGTCTTGCCCTGAGATCCTGAATGTGTAAAGAAGGGGTGAGGATTCTTCTCATTCAGGAAATAATTCAGAGGGGAAAAAAAGAAGACAAAATATAGTTTTGTAGTTAAACCCATGGGTAGCAGGTAAGAGTTGAACTTGTAGATTGACTGTAAGGTTTGCCTACGGTGTTGATTGGCCATGGCTCATCCTAAGCTGAAGGGAAGGTCTCCAAAGAATGGTGTGATTTAGATTAAAGACTTAGTCTCGAGCATTAGCTCTGGAGGCTTCATTAACAGGGAGAAAACCAATCCTTCAGGTGGGGGCTCCTGATTAATGAGTACTTCCTGGGCTCCATAAAGCAGTAGAAGACCGTGGGAAGGCAAGTCAGTGGATAACTGACTTGTTATCCATGCAGAAGATAAATGTCTACCAAGCACTTTCCCCATTAAAAACAACAACAACAACAGCAACAAAGATATTCTAATTTTACAGCCATCAAGACAGCATTCAAGAATGTGGAATGGCTAATCTCCTGCCACTTGCCCCCTTGCTCTCTCTGCTTTAGCCACCTTGGTCTCCTTGCTGTTCCTTGCTCATGCTGTTTCCTCTGCATGGAACATACTTCTCCGAGATACTTTCATTGCTTCTTCTCTTACTTCCTTCAAGTCTTTGTTCCAATGTCTCCTTCTCAAGCAAGGCCTTCTCTATCCACCTTATTCAAAATTACAAACCAGTCACCTCCTACCCTCCCTCAACTCTTTTTATTATCCTTTATTGTTTTATTTTTCTCCATAGTGTTTATCACCTGCAAACATCCTATATAATGTAACTATTTAATCAGCTGACTTCTCCATGAAGCTTCATGAAGGAAGAGACTCTTGTCTATTTTATTCACTGACATAAGCCCAGTATTAGAATAGGCGTTCAAAGGGCTCCTGGGAGGCTCAGCTGATTGAGCGTCCAACTCTTGATTTCAGCTCAGGTCGTGATCTCACGGTCATGGGATTGAGCCCATGCCAGGCTCTGTCCTGGTGTGTGAAGCCTGCTTGGGATGCTCTCTCTCCCTTTCTCTCTGTCCCCCCTTGCTCATTCTCTTGCTGTCTCAAAAATAAGTAAACATTAGGAAAAAAAAAAAGAATAGGCACTCAAGAGTATTTATTGAATGGTTATATAAATAATATGTTTTATTGATGTAAATATGACCAGGAATTGAGCAATGTATGCCTTGCATGTGTTGACTTATTAAATATGCATAGATACATATTTAATATATTATATCTGATAAAATGTAATTGCTTCACGCATACAATCAAAATATTCATGTGTGGCCAAAACAATATGGAGATTTGTCTCTTTGTCACATATTGTGGGAGTGTGAGAAATAGAGAAGCTAAGGAATTCATCCAAAGTCAAACAGTTGGTGATAAAGCCTATGGGGGAAACCTTGATTCAGGACAAAGAAAGATGTGTCTTCTCACTGAAAAAGGAGGTCATGGGAGCCAGTATTTATCAGATGCCGATGATTGAGCACTCACTCTCCATGAAGCAGAGTCCCTGACTAGGGGGCCAGAGAGAGAAGGGGTATCACAGTCTGAAAAATAGAAAACGCAAACAGGAAGTGCAAAGAATAAAAAAATATAAAGTTATGCTATAGTCCAAACAATTCTTACCTTACCATACCCACCAAAGTGGGAAATGTCTTTTGAAGAGCTAGCCAGCAGAATTCAAAAGCGAATAACATCTTTGAAACACTAAATTTCAATCTCTGTTGCTTTTATGCTTTGTGACTCTTATGTATTACCTATTTCACCCTGGTTAAAGTAGTTTACAGTCACTAAGGTCAATTATAATATAGAAAATATCAATACCACCGTTCAATTTTTTTTTAACGAAGCAAATCTAACGAAGCTGTAATTTGCAAGCATAGAGGGTGTCAAAAGGGCTGCTTTTATTCCTCTGTGCATTTGTCAGCTTCTGGCTTGTGGTTTGTTGGCCACCACCTCTGGGGACTGAATTGAATAATTTGAGGGAGGAAATAATATGCTTTTGTAAATTAAACACCACTTCCAGGAAGACTGATTAAACACAACTAAAACCTCATTCTATATGCAGATTAAGTTCCTTGTCAATTTGTCTTCAGGAAAAAAAACAATCTTCCTAATTAAGATGTGGTTTTAGGTAAGTAAGTAACGCCTAACTTTATTTATAAAAATGGGGCATTTTTATCTTAAAGAAAAATCAAAGAATGCAGAGAGTGCAAAGTAGTACAAGGAAGTTATGTGTAAAGAAAATAACCACTCACACAAAATTATATCCCCCAAAGGGAAAAAAAATTAATATTAGCACCAGGTGAATATTATTGTAGGTCTATATTATTGAAGGTCCTTCAACAACCAAAAGGAACCTCAGTGATCAAGATGGTTTAGGTATAAAACTCATTCAACCTTCTTAGTCTTCTTTGGGATTTTCCACATGGATGCTGAAAAATGTTTCTCTACTTTGAGAAAACCACAGCATGAGTGAAATGGTAAGTGGGAACCAGTGTTCTCCGTGTTCCGAGGACAATGGGTGGGGGAGGGGAGGTAGAAGCCACGGAAGACTGGAGAGGAGCCCCCCCCAACCGCAGGTATCACTCAGGTAGAGCAGATAGTTGTCAGGTGGGAGTGTGGCCCCAATCCTTCTGATTCCTTAGAAGAGATGAGGTATTTGCATTTTTAATCGAAATCTCCTAATTTTAAAATATTTTCATGGGGCGCCTGAGTGGCTCAATGGGTTGAGCGTGTGACTCTTGATTAAGGCTCAGGTCATGATCTCATGGTTCGTGAGATCAAGCCCCATGTAGGGCCTGTGCTGACAGCACAGAGCCCACTTGGGATTCTCTTTCTCTCCTCCTCTCTGTCTCTTCCCCACTCCTCCATCAACTCTCTCTCTCTGTCTCAAAATAAATAAACATAAAAAATACATTTTCTGAAGGTAGTTTGCAAACACTATACAGACGAAATGAAGTATGGAATGTAGGCTGCTGACTGATATTTGCTCTTGACATTAGATCGATGTATGGACAAAGATTGGTGAAAATGTGATCAGCATATCAAATAATTCTTTCAAAACGAAAGAACTGTACAGATGCTTTCTACTTTCTTAAACCATAGTTAATTTTACTGAATCTTCGCATTCACCTGAAAGAATTGGCTGAATGTCATTAGACATTAGACAAAAATGCCTCTAAACTCAAGGAAAAGATGACAAAGACCATTAAGAGACTGGATACTTTATTGTTATAATTGTATTTTTACTTTAAGCCTCAGCTTTAGATATCATGGATTCACTTCCCACTTTGGGAAGATTTCAGCTCCTTAGATAGTTTTTCTTCTTGGTTTGTCTTCAGACTATCTTATTACCCTTAGTCTATTCTTCTCGAAATTGTGGAATATTATAAGTTCTCATAATGTTGATTGATCTTTCCTTAGTACTTTTTCCAGGGATGTGGGTGTACCTAAGAGCCACAGCTCTCCAGAATATTCTGTTTCTTCTCCTGACCACTACTTTGTAATATTTATGGAATAATGCTATGCTTTTTCCTTATTTGTTCCTTCTGGAGAAATTCTTGCCTTTTAAAAAACTACAGTTGACCTTTGAAAAAAATTTTTATAATGTTTGTTTATTTATTTATCTATTTATTTATTTAAATGTTTATTTTTGAGACAGAGACACAGAGTGCGAGTGGGGGAGTGGCAGAGAGAGAGGGAGACACAGAATCTGAAGCAGCCTCCAGGCTCTGAGCTGTCATCACAGAGCCCGATGCAAGGCTCGAACCCACAAACTGAGATCATGACCTGAGCCAAAGTCAGATGCTTAACCAATTGAGCCACCCAGATCCCTACAGTTGACCTTTGAGTAATAGAAGGTTAGGGGTACTGATCTTCCCCACACTATGCAGTCAAAAATCTACATACAACTTTTGACTCCCCTCAAACTTAACTACTAATAACCTACTTTTGACCAAAAGCCTTACCAATAACATAAACATTCAATTAATATATCTTTTGTGTCTCACATATGTTATATATTGTATTTTTACAATAAAATAAGCTAGCAAAGAGAAAATGTTATTAAGAAAATTATTAGGAAAAGACAATACATTTATAGTACTGGACTGTACTCGTCAAAAAAAAACACCCCAAAAAACAAAACAAAACAAGAAAAAACCCCAAAACCCAAAGCAAAACAAATCTGTTTATTTGTTAATTTGAACCATTCTCTAGAGTCACATAAATATATTTTTTTATTATTATTTGTTTTGAGAGACTTATAGAGGGCAACCGGGGGAGGGGCAGAGAGAGAGGGAGACAGAACACCAAGCAGGCTCTACACTGTCAGTGCAGAGCCCAACACGGGGCTCGAACTCACGAATCGTGAGATCATGACCTGAGCTGAAATCAAAAGTTGGATGCTCAACCAACCAAGGCACGCCCACAGAAATATTTTTAAAATAAAAATCAGGGGCATCTGAGATAGAGCAGCGTGGTGGGATCCGTACTGGGCATGGAGCCTGCTTAAGATATTCTCTCTCTCTCTCTCTCTCCCTCTCCCTCTCTCTACCCCCTCTATTCCTCCTGCTGAGCTCTCTCTCTCTCTCTGTAAAACACACACACACACACACACACACACACACACACACAGAGTCGCCTAAAAATATTTTTTCTAAATAGTAATAAAATAAAAGTCAAAGCACATCTTTGTCCTGCTGAAAATTCCCAGTGGCTCCTCATCACATTTAGAGCAGGCCTGTCTTCTTTGAATCTTCCTTCCTTTTCCACCTGCCTGCCCGCTCGCCACCTGCTTCACCCCTCCTTTTAATCAGCCTGTTTCTGTCCCTGGGCCGTTTCTCTCCATTCTCCAGGCCTGGTGGGCTCTTTTAAGCTGAGTCCATCACTCTCTCATTTCCTTGACTTCTCTACTCAAATATCCCCTACTTAGAGACACCTCTGACTCGTACCACTCGCCCCTCACTCTACATCTTCGCTCTGCTTTGTTTTTCTTTTAAGTTTATTTATTTGTTTCTAGAGGCAGAACAGAGTGAGACAGAGGGGAAGAGGATCCACAGTAGGCTCTGTGCTGTCAGCAGGGCTTGAACTTACATATTGTGAAATCAAGACCTGAGCCAAAGTCAGAGACTTAACCACCGGGCCACCCAGGCGCCCCTAACCTGCCTTGTTTTTCTTAATAATTCTTATCAGTTCCTGACACCATGTCATGTACTTGTTTATTCTTGGCTAGAATGCCATTCATGAGGGCAGGGACCTTGTATTCCTTGATTGTCACCCCTCCTTGATTGTCACCCCTCCATCGGTGCTTGGAGCTGGAGGAGTGTCTGGTGCTTAGCTGACGCTCAAATGTATGGGACAAGGGGATTTTTGTACCTGGATTAATCCTCTCTTCCAACCAGCTGCATCCTGTCACTTACAAGGATCGATCTACTTTTCTCTCAGCCCATTTCCAACCTTTTCCTCCCTCTGACCCCCATTTTGTCATTCCCGGGAGCCTTCAGAATCACAGAGGGGGCTGGGTGGCAGGTTGGGTTTTCACATTAAAGGTCCAAGCGCGGACGATGGGGGAGGGAGCAAGACAGCGAGCACTCCCTTTGCAACATCAGAACCATGCATGATGCCCTACAACTTATCTTTAGTTCGGCCAAAGGGTTTTGGAGAAATTCTCCTCTCTTCATCTGCGCTCCCTGCCTCTTCCCTCTACACCTCCGACTGGACGTTTCGCAAACAAATCTCTCCAGTGGAGTCCATCCTGCTTAACCACAGGTTGGTCTTGCAGTGGGAGCCAGAGAACCGCACGCTCAGATGCGGGGACAGCTGTGAGCCTTGCTTTCCCAGATGGAGAGCAGCCGGGAGCAGGATCTGGTGGAGGGAGTTGGGAATACATCAGGGGAAAGTCTGCGATGAGAGCAAAAGAGGCAGAGGACTATTCACCACTGGGTCCTAAGGGGCAAGAGAACAGCATTCCAGATATGTCAACACCTTGGGGTCTGGCGGGGCCGTTAGCGTATTTCCAATGAGCCTGAGAAAGAAACGGAAAATAACCTAAATCTGGGGGTGCGCCTGCCTGCCTGTCTCTTGTGCAAACAACAACTGGAAAAAATGACCGAGCCCCACCATGGGGGAGGGAGAAATTTGGAACCGTTTTGAGGCGATGAAAGAAGAGAGAGAGAAGAGGAGGGTAAAAGACAAAAGATTCGGCTTGAATAAGCCCCCCCCCAAGAGCACCGTGGTCCAGAGGCATCCCCTCACACTGGCACCCTGTCACCTAGGCGACACAAGCTTTTGCACACGCCTATGTGCAAACAGCCATCCAGTAGACTAAGGGAGATCATGCCTGAGGCCGGGGGTAGACCTGGGGGTGCAGGGAAGCCTCTGTCTAATGTCCAGGCACAGCGTATTTCGAGAACCGCATCCAGGGTTGACATCACCCTCTGAATATGCTTATGGATAGATTTGTAAACAGAGTTTCCAGGAGGTACAATTACACAAGAAAATGATTGATTTATACAAGTGTGGATTTATTTATTTTAACTACCCCATTCCACGCCCTGGGGAGTTTCTAGTGTTATCTAGCCAGGCAGGTCCAGGCAGACCTTGCCCTTGCTCTTGGCTGTCTCTAACCCCCACTGCTCATTCCCTGGATGACCTGGGTTCCTGTGGAGTATGTGTTGTGATCCGGTGCAGCCCTGGCATTTGCTTCAGCTCCCTATCAGAGGCCACTCTTTCCCTACTCCCTTCTTGGGCACCGCAGGACCGGAAAATGTCAGCTCACCATTTTTTTGTGGTGGAGTTTGCAGCTCAGCAATGGCACCCAACGCGTGGCCACAGGACCTGGAGGGATTCAGGAGGTGTCTTTATCTTTCTGTTCCTAATTCCCCGGGAGAGGTTTCTCCTTGTTGCCTCCGTCCCACTGTGTTGTGAGCAGGTGGGAACAGCCCAGCGCTGACCCAGATCCTAGACATCACTCAGCAGCTCAACCAATCTCGGAATTGTCTCCCTGCTTCTCATTAAGTGACAAAAATAAACGTATCCAAACCTCCCTTAGTCAGATATTTTATTCCTGGCAGCAGAAAACATTAACAATAAATTACAACATGTTTATTAATGCAGTGTATTAATGACATGCATGATCATAATTCTCTTTTTACGGGCTTCTCAGGACTTCCCCTTCCAAGTGGAATAAAGTACAAAGGGCCACCAGGCCCTGATAACCCAGCCAGCCCCTCCGTCTCTCTGAAAGCTCTCAGGCCTTGCTCTGTTCCCATCCCTCATTTTCCTTTACTTTCTTGTTTGCCATCACTGCCAAATTCCTGCCTCAGGGCCTTTGCACACACTGGCTAAATCCTATTTCTTCCTCTACACCTACTTTAATGGCCAGTTCCTCAGAACAGCCTTGCTTTATTACCCAGCCTGAAGCAGATCTCTCACACGGTTCTTTCTGATAGCTCTCTGTTCCTTCCCTGGGTGACTATGGGTGACTGGTGGGTTCTCTCAATGTGCATTCTGGTCTCCTTCCAGAAGGCAAGGCCTATGACTAAAACTACCTCTCCCAGGCTCCCTTGAAGCTGGGTTCTAGAAATTGTTGAGTCCTGCCCATCACACATACATGCAGGAGGTGGTTTTGACACGCTATGGAATGAACAGAGAGAGGTGGATAGAGGAGCTCATCTGACTGACTGGGAACCTGGTAGCAGCTGCCTTTTGAGTTCATGGTGTAGTACTTGGGACACTGATCCTGGAATTCTTATTCAGACTCTGTTTCTTTAGGCTTCTTTACAGTGCGAAGCCTGTTATATTTCTTAATACATCCCTTTCTGCCTAAACTGTTTAGAGTGGGTCTTGTGTCTATAATTAAAAATTCTGGTCCATAGGAGAACCTTCCCTACCATTGTGCTTATATATCACTCATACATTCCCTTGGATGCTGCCGTCTCCAACTAGCCTCTGTGCTCTGAACACAGCCCAGGGTGAAACACGAGTCTAGAGCCCAAATGTTCCTTAAGTGGGTAAGTAAGTAAGTGATTTAAAAAAAAAAAATTAAAAAAAAATTGCACATAGAGTTGTAAGAAGAAACAAAACACCAAAGTCACATCTTAGATATTTAAAATTCTAGGGATGTGTAAGAAGCCAAGAGCCAACACTTCCAATCAACTTCCAACTTGTTTATTTTGCCTGGTAGATGCGTGGCCATAAAAGCCAAAGTAATAAACAAACTGAGGACCAGGGAGCATGGACTCTGTTATAAAATGGGATAATAATCCTGACCATCATGACTTTGTTTCTCAAGAAATGGAATTTCCCTCTGGGGGATTTCCCCAACCGCTTTTGAACCCCGCCCCCTTCCCCCGAGAGGGCAAGTCACCCTCTAAGATGCTGGCATGGTACAGCAGAACGCTCCATCGAAGGTGCAGGCTCACGCTCCCTCCTGGGTGGTCACCGGCAGCCACAGTGAGCTATCAGATCCATGAGAGCACAACCCCACATCTCGCTTGGTGAATCATGGCTCCCCAACGCTTAACACATGGCTCTCAGTAACTAACGAGACTGCTGCTTCTTATTTAAGCATATGTTTTGAAGAGTTTTGTAAAGAACTAGTATTATCTTCACATTAATCCATCACGTATCTCTCTTATTTATTTATTTATTTATTTATTTATTTATAGAGAGAGAGACACAGAGCATGGGCAGAGGAGGGGCAGAGGAAGAGAGAGAAAATCTCAAGCAGGCTCCACGCCCAGTGGGGAGCCCCACTTGGGGTTCAGTCCCACAACATTGGGATCATGACTGGAGCCCAAATCAAGAGCTGGATGCTCAACTGACTGAGCCCCCACCCCCCCACCCCCGCTGGAGCCTCCAGAGAGCTCTCTT
>NW_027530974.1:10643628-10671170 GCF_008692635.1 Crocuta crocuta
ATAGCTCTCTTTATCTCTTATTTGTATGTGTACATTCTCATAAATGCATGATTCCTGCCTCATGCATGTAAAAATATTTTTTCTGCAGGCTGCAGCCTTCTTACATTGTAGTAGATGCTCTCTCCTACTGTGCTTTCTCCCTTCCACTACTAAAAATAGCAAATAAGTGTATCTCTTGCTCTCCTTGCCCTTCCTCCCTGTAGCTGGGCTTGGTCCCTGAGTCCTCTCTCTATCGGATATTTCCACACGCGGCTCATATGCTTGGAATTTACCCATTGTTTGGAGTTGTTCCTAACTGATTGACTCTCCCCTGTAGAGGGGGCAGCGGCGGAAAAAGGGAGAAACCACTCACTTCAGAAGAGCCCTCCAGAAAGATGATCACCCCAGCAAACAAGACCAAACAGGTTTGTGCTTCTTCACTGTGGCTAAATGCTCCTGCTCAAAGGCTGGTGTTGGCCGGAACAAACATGCTTCTGCTTATTATATTTTTAATCTTTATTTATTTTTGAGAGAGACAGAGAGAGTGTGTGTGTGAGCAGGGGAGGAAAAGAAAGAGAGGAAGACGCAGAATCTGAAGCAGGTTCCAGGTTCTGAGCTGTCAACACAGAGCCCAATGCGGGGCTCAAACCCACAAGCCGTGAGATCATGACTTGAGCCGAAGTTGGACACCTCACTGACTGAGCCACACGGGCGCCCGAATTCTGGTCTGTTTATTGATCTATATATTCCGTGAACAGGTACAGATGTTACTGTATTGAATCCAATACAACTTATAGTACGGGTATATCTGACCCAGTAGGTATATATGATATGGAGATCATTTATGCAAATAAATACTCTATTTTCTCTCTCTTTTTTAAAATCACCTCTTGGGGCTCCTGGGTGGCTCAGTCGGTTGAGCGTCTGACTTGGGCTCAGGTCATGGTCTCACGGTTCGTGGGTTCGAGTTTCGCATTGGGCTCTGTGCTGACAGCTGGCTCAGAGCCTAGAGCCTGTTTCAGATTCTGTGTCTCCCTCTCTCTCTGGCCTTCCCCTGCTCTCTCTCTCTCTTTCTCTCTCTCAGAAATAAGTAAAAAATATTTTAAAAAATAAAATCACTTCTTGATGTCTATAATTGGCACCAATATCCAAAATCTTTGTTGACTCTAGAAGCACCCATTGGTACACAGATGCTCACATCCTCAGCTTACACCACCAATGGCTGAGATTTCCTAGTTCCAAAATGTTCTTCCGTGTAATGCTCTTGCATCTGCTCATGTCTTCCCACTGCACCCATCTTCTTGCAGAAGGCCCCCCCAACACAACACAGGCACACACACTCCATCACCCCTAAGAGGCCACACCCCTCAGGGATCAGGGAACCTAGATGTGCCATCTTGGGGCATAAGGCGTGCATGCCCAATGACAGAGCAAAGGTGCAATTCAGATGCACACAGAACAGGATTGGGTGTGTGGAGACCTGAGCCCTGGAGCCCTGAGTGTGTGAGGGGAGAGGGCAGTGGTGAAGGCTAGTGGTGAGGAAGTAACTCAGTTCCTCCCCGGTACCTTCAATCCAGGACTCACAGACATCCAAGTCAGTTTTGCACCTTACAATCACGAAACCAAATCTACCTTCAGGGCTCTAGGAGTCATGTAATGGAAATGTACTACTTGTAGAATTTGAGTCATGCAAAAGAATATATGTACCTGTGAACATTTTGTCCCATAATAATAACATAAGTACCTGTGGCCATAAAGTTCACACGTCAGGGGTGGGACTTGCATCTCCGTTCCCCATGACTTTTCACAATTATCTGAAATTCCTCCTCCACAATGCACAAGCTTTCGCGCTCCACGTTGAAAAGAAGATGAAAATGCAGCGACCAGGGAGAGTCCGTACATTGGAATGAATGAGCTTCATGCAAAGCATAAACATTGACAGCCCAGAGTTTCCATCTCAAGAGGGAGAGAAAGAGAAAGGCATTTGGGGCTTGGGGGTGAGAGGTGGGGAATGTGGGGGGTNTTTACAAGATTTTCCCATACCTGTGCCACTTACATCTACCTATTCAGGAGCAAATGAAAACTGGGGACAGAGGTACTCAAAATCCCCTATGGTCACAAGTGAGCAAATGCGGTGCCCTACAGAAGCTGTCCCTGTGATGGTAACATTTGCAACTCCCTTAGTGCTTAAGGCATGTATTGTGCTCAGCCCTGGGGCTACAGCTCTGAGGAAAACAGAGTGGGAGATCAGGCACCCTCTTGGTCACGCAGGGAGACTGACTAGCAACCAGGCAATTAGTTTACAGCCTGAAAAGTGTGATTAGTATTTGCTTTCTCCCTGATGGCATCCTGTAGCCCTAGGGTCTCCCTCGAAGTTAAAATCAAAGTACTTTTTCTATGTGAAGATTTAATGACTACTTCTCCTGATGTATGGTTGGCTCCGAGAGACAGGACTGGTGTCCATGTCGTTGACTGCTAGAGGCTGGCAGGCACTGAATAAAGAGTCACGGAATGTGTCAGTGAATGAATGGCAGGGCAGGACTGAGGGATTACTAACTCGATCTTGGGGGTCAGGCTTCGGGGAAGAAGCCATACTGAAGCTGAAACCGACAGGGAGTGGTGTTTCCCAGGTAAGCTGAGAGCAAATCCTTTAGAGGCCTGGAGGCCTGGCTGCTGGATGAATCGGGAGGGGACCTCATGGCTGGAGCTCAAAGACACTCTACCGGCCTTTATGCAAACTAGAAAGCAGTGTCATTCCAAGGGGGAGAAATTGCAAAAGGGTGACCCTTTTTGAAAGAAGAGACTCTTCTTGGGGCGCCTGGGTGGCCTAGTCTGTTAAGCGTCCGACTTTCGCTTAGGTCATGATCTCGCGGTTCGTGGGTTCGAGCCCCGCGTCGGGCTCTGTGCTGACTGCCAGCTCAGGGCCTGGAGCCTGTTTCAGAGTCTGTGACTCCCTCTCTCTCTGACCCTCCCCTGCTCATGCTGCCTCTCTCTCTCCTAGAAATAAATAAAAATATTTAAAAAAAAATTCTAGGGGCGCCTGGGTGGCTTAGTCGGTTAAGTGTCCGACTTTCGCTTAGGTCATGATCTCGCGGTTCGTGGGTTCGAGCCCCGCGTCGGGCTCTGTGCTGACTGCCAGCTCAGGGCCTGGAGCCTGTTTCAGAGTCTGTGACTCCCTCTCTCTCTGACCCTCCCCTGCTCATGCTGCCTCTCTCTCTCCTAGAAATAAATAAAACATTAAAAAAAAAGAAAAAGAAAAAAAAAGAAAGAAGAGACTCTTCTTCCAGGATGACTGGGATTCTCCACTGTGCACCCTGCCTCGCCCTGGTCAGGGAGCAGCCCTGTGTCCCCGGCGAGGGGTGCAGGGGGCGAGCGCCCAGCTAGATCTGTAAGCAGGCAGCTTATAGCGTTTCCAGGCCTCCAAGGAGTCTGAGCTTCATTTTGTGGGTGTTGATGAGTTTTTAAAGAATTTTAACCTGGGATTGGCTGACAGTTTTTTCAACAGATATTGCTTGAGCTCTGGTTTACGTGAGAGGCGTGCTGCTGTGGGTGAGATGGGGGCCCGGGGGCAGGCAAGAGCAGGGAGAGTGGGACAGCCACTAGAGACAGAATCTTCTAGGCATTGGGTGAGATCAGCGGCCACCAGAGGGGAGGAGGGTTGCTGGGGAGTGGGGGTGAAATGGATGAAGGAGATAATGAAGTGCAAACTTCCGGTTGTAAAATAAGTCCCGGGGATGTAAGGAAGAGCATGGGGACTGTAGTCAATGATACCGTTTCACCATGTGGACAAATGTCCAATCACTAGGTTGTACCCCTGAAACTAATATACTGTGATATGTCAATGACATCTCAATTAAGAAGGAAGACACCCTGTGAGGCAGACACAGCCGCCTAACTAAAGGTAAGTTAACTCCCTCCAGACCACATTTCAAACTCCTGTCTGTGTGATTATAAGCCCCACATGCTGGGACCACAGAAAAAAGTGCAAAGTCCCAACTAATTATGCCCACCCATGAAATTGAGATGTGAACATAAAAAAGACAAATCACTAATTTCACACGCGTGCGCACACACACATCATTTTCTTCCCATTACCTCCCACCACACACACACACACATACACACACACACACACAGTGAAATAAAACCTCACTTTCTAGGAAATACAGTCTGGAAAATATTGGTCACAATATGGCCAGTGGCCAAGCTTTCATCCCCACATGGGTTTATTCAGACTAAATAACCTTGTCGTACGGAAAAACATTCCATTATCACAGACATTGCCTCTCAGCTTAGCGGGTCCCTTGCAAATGGGTGCTGCTGATAGCATCCTGGGGCTGCACAAAGCCAACACGAGTGCCTGATTTGGAGCTCTCAAACTCGGCCTAGCAATTTTGTGAACTAAGTGTTCCAAAGGTCCAGTAAAATGTTCCACTGTGTCCAAACACAATCCTATCTGCCTTCATGTAGGACCATCTCTCTCTTGTTTGGAAGGAAGCTATGCTCATCACTCTACCACCAAAACTACACAGCCATCTCACCCTTCTTTGGAATGGAGGTCAGAAAGGGTCCTAAATATCTCTCTTCTGGGCGCCTGGGTGGCTCAGTTGGTTAAGCCTCCGACTCTTGGTTTCTGTCGGCTCAGATCATGATCTCACAGTTTGAGCCCCCACCTCTGGCTCTATGCTGATAGTGTAGAGCCTGCTTGGAATTCTCTCTCTCTCTCTCTCTCTCTCAAAAATAAATTAATAAACTTAAAAAAACCCAAAATATATCTCTTCTATAAACTCAGCAAACCTTAGTTATGTCTACTCTTCACTGTAGGGTTCATTTTCTCTTAAAATGTTTCTCTTTTCTGAACTGTCTCCAGTTTCCTTTCTTTCTTTATTTTTTGTTAATGTATTTTTTTTTTTTGAGAGAGAAACAGGGAGGGACAGAGAGAGAGGGAGACACAGACTCCAAAGCAGGCTCCAGGCTCTGAGCTCTCATCACTAAGCCCAACACGGGGTTCAAACCCATGAACCTTGAGATCACGACCTGAGCCAAAGTCGGATGCTCAACTGACTGAGCCACCCAAGCCCTCCTCCAGTTTCCTTTCTTTATTAAAAAAAAAAAAAAAAAAAAAAAGCAGGAATGTGGATTTGGGGAAACAGAAAAGCTACCAGCGGTCGTTACAATCATTCTCGCTCTTAGTGGTAGTTACATTCTATAGAATCTCTGTGAACATTGAATTAGTGATCACTGAACCATGGCTCCCCCAGGAAGCACAGGTTAGGGTCCCATGAGCCCCTGGTCACATTTTCATCCATCAATCAATGCCTCACCTTGTTTTATGTGTGGTTTTGTTGAAGGACACTTTGCGTCATACATCACGTTGACTCATTAACATTAAAGTCACGTCCAACAGCACTGTAACTCACGCCCGAGTGAACACACATATTTCTTCTCTGTGAGACACATCGTACTCTTCTTGTCCTTAAGTACAGTAGACAGCACTTTGGCACTGTACTTGGGTGCCATTTTAAACAGTGAAATGATCCAAAAAACAGAGCACAACATGCAAAGAACACGGCACTAAAAAAGACGCTTTATTTAAGTGTTGAGAGCAGAAGCCAGGAGGTGAGCATCTCATCTTGTCCGGCTGGGAACACGAGCTCTACACGTGTTATCTCTCCCTGCTCTACACGTGTTCATGAATCACCATGAGAGCGTACGGGTATTGACTTCGGGGTTACAAATAGACTTTTGCAAGTAGGCGGATTTGCCTGTATTTGTTCCTTTCTCGTAAGTAATGGGGGCCTGTTGCAGATGGCAGGAGAAAAAGACGAGAAGAGGAAATGAGGCATTTTTTTGGAGACCCGGGAGATTTTCGAAAATGATTTGTGAGAAGTACAGCACCAGAACAGTAGCTAACTGGCCTAAGGTGGAGAAATATAATTCCTTGCATCTCCAGCAATCTGTCTGCACCTTCCCTCGTGTGAAAAATGGCTTGCCATGATACACGAGCTTTGTCACCATGTATGTGTAATTATATTTTAATAAAAAGTAGATTTATAGCCAGACAAACTGTGAGATTAAACAGCCCAGAAGCTGCGGTGGACTTACAGCCCTCCAACCCTGACTTTCCTGCCTCCACAGCAATGTTGGCTTCCGGCCAGGGGTGGGGGATTGAGCATTACTGACCCCAAAAGGGTTGCGGGTGCTCCCATAAACCTTACTTATCCTTGGCTTGGCATACTAAACATTTTTGTTAAGTTTATTTATTTTGGGGAGAGAGAAAGACAGAGCACTAGTGGGGGAGGGATGGAGAGAGAGAGAGAGGGAGACACAGAATCTGAAGCAGGGCTCAAGGCTCAGAGCTGTCAGCAAAGAGCCCGACATGGGACTCAAACCCATGAACTGTGAGATCATGACCTGAGCTACAGTCGGACGCTTAACTGACTGAGCCCCCAAGGTGTCCCTGCTTGGCATTTTAAATGTAATCTTCAGAATTCCAGTTTAACAAATCAAAAGGCAAGTTCATGCTTAACAGGGAAAGATAAAAAGTATTGATGCAGAAGAACTGCAACAAATCTGAACACTGATGAGAAGATCACGCAGTGAAGTCCATTCAAAATATGTACTCTTATCTTTCCCAAATGCGTTTGTTGCTCAAGTCTGACTATTGAAAATGACTTTTTTTGGGGGGGGGGGTGCCTGAGTGGCTCAGTTGGTTAAGCATGTGACTCTTTTTTTAAAAAGTTTATTTTAATAAAAATTTTTTAAATGTTTATTTTTGAGAGAGAGACAGAGTATGAGCAGAGGAGAGACAGAGAGAGAGGGAGACACAGAATCTGAAGCAGGCTCCCAGCTCTGAGCTAACTGTCAGCACAGAGCCTGACATGGGGCTTGAACTCATGACCCTCAAGATCATGACCTGAGCCAAAGTCAAATGCTCACCCAATTGAGCTACCCAGGTGCCCCAAGCATGTGACTCTTGATCTCAGGCCAGGTCATGATCTCACAGCTGGTGACTTGGAGCCCCTTACCGGGTTCTGCATTGACAGTGTGGAGCCTGCTTGGGATTCTCTCTCTCTTTCCCTCTCTCTCTGCCCCCTCCTCTTTCTCTTCTTCTCTCAAAATAAATAAACATGAAGAAAAAAATTTTTAAGAAAATTACTATCTTTCTTCTATTAGAACAAATTATAACCTGCCTTCTCGATTCTTCCACGATTATGTGATGATAGGAAGCAAAATGAAAGTATTTGAGTGGCTTTTTAGACAAGGTTTGTGAGAGAAAATACCCGGTTATCTGCAGAGTTGTAAGTGAAAGGTATACATTTATGTTCTTATGCAGAAGGGGACTGAGCTCTAAAAGCCTGACCTTGATTTCCTGGAATAATATTCTTGTCTGATTTACTCCTTTAGTTTTAACTCAGAAATGTCACTCGAGACATATAGCAATGGTAACTCCTTCTTTTTGGTAAGCTTTGATCTTTTGTTTAAGTTAGACATGTTCAGTGATGAATTTGGATTCATTCATTCACCCATTGACTTAAAACTATGAGGCACTCATTAGCATTTGGATTAAATAAAAGAAGGGGTAAAATGTGGACATGTTCCCCAAGAGATAGCAGTTGTCTATATTTTTATAAATCTTCTCAGTGTGTAACATCTAAATATATATTTAGGTATATTTAGATACAGCTTAGAAATATATCACCTTTGGGGCACCTGGGTGGCTCAGTCGGTTGAGCATCTGACTTCGGCTCAGGTCATGATCTCACAGTTGGTAGGTTCGAGCCCCGTGTCGGGCCCTGTGCTGACAGCTCAGAGCCTGGAGCCTGTCTTCGGATTCTGTATCTCCCTCTCTCTCTGACCCTCCCCTGCTCACTCTGTCTCTCTCTCTCTCTCTCTCAAAAAAAAAAAAAAAAAGAAATATGTCACTTTTAGTAGCATGATTAGACTCTCCACCAATATGTATTTCTGGACTAGATCCCTGTATGGGAGATTTGCCCATATTTTAAGTAACTGAGTTTATTTTTCTCAGCAGACAATAAAATGCCCAGTATGAAACAAATAAGGGTCATCTGATTCCCAAGTAACATGACCAGAGTGCCCTTCAGGTCCCAGGAAGCTGAGTCAGGTCATTTGAAAAGGGTGAATGCAGAGCTCCGAATGTAGCAGCGTTGCCTTGAATTTTCTCTGCGCCAGGCAGCCTGGTTGCATGAAGCTCATCTCTCATCCCCTTTTTGCCTTCCACCAAGTGTTAGTGTTTCCCTTGTTAGAGGAAGAATTTACGAATTTCTTGCTTAAAATGGAACTGAGTCTATTAAAATAAACTTGATCCTAACGGATCCTGATTGCTTCCTTCACTCAAAGCATGCATAGACTCAAGGGAGACGCTGTGAGATAGGAATTCATGGTGTGGTTTACGGGCTGTAGCCATTGTGACTCATGGCTGGGCCTTTTGGTTATTTTATGATGAAAGATTGTTGGGTGCAACCTTAAGAGCAATGAGAAAGTCAACAGAATGTTCTTGGAATGACTGCTGGCAAACTTTCCTTGAGTTGTCCCTGTTCTCATTAGTAGAAAGAGGGCAGGTCACTTTCAGAAGGATTTAAAGGTCAAAGAACTTGGGGGAAGGGAAGTCCACACAAGGGTTAGAAAGCTGTTATCAGCTCGAAAACAGTCTTAGGGCTAATCTGTGGGCTGGATCCCAAGAAAACCCCTTCACCTCCCCCCACACCCCACCTTTTTTCCCCTTTACGGTGGTCATTTTCCACCAAAAAAGCCTCTCCCTTTGACTTCGTGTCTTAGCCCAGTTTATAGGATCTGAGTTCCTGTTTCTTCAGCTCTTCCCCCTTTGTCTCAGGACGCTTTTGGCTTCCAAGCCCAGCTCTGTCTTTTCTCTGTCCCCTTACTGTCATTGCCTGGTTTTATCCAGTGTTCTCCCTAGCACCCTGCCAGCCTCTATACTTGTCCAAATCTTAGCCAACACAGAGCCTCTTGTAGAACAATGAGATTGGCTTGCACAATGCTGGCGTTAAAGAGGACCTTGGAAGGCATCTGGTCTACCTTTCCCACCCTTTTCTAGGTAAACAAAAGTCATGGGATTGCTCAAAGCCACGCAGCCAGGTAGTGAGCGAGCCAGGGCTAGCTCTCAGGATGGCTGATTCTCTGTCACCGCCCAGTAATGGCTGCAAATCGGTGCCACGGTCCCTTAAACAATGCAAACCGCTCTGCTAATAGGAGGTCGTTGACCCGACGGACGAAATTGCTGTTGTTGGTGTGGTGCCAGCTCAATGAGACCCAGGGGCTTGCGTGTTTGAAAGCTGAAAAAGAAGCAAGGCGGGCATCTCCTTTACGCACAGAGCCCCACCATCCGTTCTGGCGACGGGCTTCAGTCTCTGCACTACAAGGGAGAAGGGGACTTTTCGTCCCCTTGGGGCACACAAGGACACCCTTGTTCTCTTCCTCATCACTGCACTGTGTGCACCATGGCTCACTAGAAGACTGAGGAACAGGAACGAGGGGAAACCACACACACAGTGCATGTATAGCTTGGACAGGAGTTTACATAATGCGATATAACAGGAAGCACATAAAGCTCTCACCCTTGCTGGGGCTCTGCCCACCCCCTTCTCAGTCAAAGAATGGTAGAGGATTGGACGTTCCATAGGTGGCCTGTGCTCCTCGGTTGTTAGTTGCAGAGGGCACACGCCCAGCTGGGTATCTGTATCAGGGTTGAGACGCCAGCACTTGAAAATGATGTTGAATGTGCTTTGCTACTCGCTTTTTGTAGATGAAGAAACCTCCTCATATTAAACTTTAGAATAAAGCACCACCTTGTGGTCTGATGCATTTATTAAAGTGGCAAAATTGGAGAGCGAGGATTGAAAATGCTCCCTCAGCTGGTGGCAGAGAGGCCCTGATCTGGAAACTGACTCAGGGTGGCTGACAGGAGGCAGGAACCCTACGATGTCTTCCTACCGCTTCCTAGGGTTCTCAGGTCAGTTCAGAACCTCAACACCTTCCACGGAGTGATTCTCGCGTGTCTCACATGAATACATCATGCTATCCACTTCTAGTAAGCAATTTCTTCCATTCAAAGCCACAGGGAAATGGGTCTTATTATTTCGGTGTTAATAAGCAAGGAAACTGAGGCTGAGGTCACCCAGTGGTCTGACCACACACAGGTAGAACACTTTCATTGGAAGTCAAGTCCTTCCAACAGTGCTATGCTGGTTCCAAGGCCAAGAATAGGGACCACTTTGGACTCCCCTAGGGGACTGTGGCTCTGGCCTCTAAACCAAATCAGAAGCAGCTGGGTTTCATCGTATGTGGGATTCATTCATTTGAGGTCCATGAAATAACCCATTCTCCAAAGTTAGCCTGGTCAGGAAGGTCTCTATTTGGAGGTAAGGACTTCACAGCTGCCCACCCACCTTCTAAGAGGGCCAGAGATGAGGGAGCCATTTTGGTTTTTGAAGATGGGCCAGAGAACAACCGAGCAAGTGACCAGACCCTAAATGGTTCCATGAAGAAACAAAACCAGGGAGCTGGCAAATATTCATTTGTCCAATTAGAATGCTTTTTGGAACCATGATATTTTATCTTCTGTAAAAAATAATCATTTTATCATTTAGTTTGTTTTAAAGGGGTTGTGGTATCTGCTTGGCAGGTGTATAAAGAAAGTATTGGTAATGTGGGTAAAATAATATTAAAAAGGAGAACTTGCCCTGGTTATTGTCCCAGTGACATTGTACGTGTCCTTGGGCAAGTCACTTCTTTGTCTCCAGGTCTCTATTTTCTCATGTGTGGAACAGGGGCGTTGTACTTCCCTGATAGGAAAGATGGCTCTAAGACAGTGTACAATTCAATGGTATGGAAAATATGAGTCGGGAGCCTTCAGCTTTCTCCATTTCCCTAGAAAGTCTGTCTTGCCCATACTTCCTTCCTATTTTTTCAGCTGAATCTACTGCTAATTTTGGTAACACAGTGACACAGTGATGTACAATATGGGGTTTTTTTTGGTTGCTGTTGTTTTGTTGTTGTTGTTGTTGTTTTTCTAAGAATATTTTGGGCAGGACGGGGGGAAATATAGGCTTTTCTATTTTTCCAAAAAGAGATAAATCCACATAGTGCCCGACTTCCTAGTCCCTTTCCGCCCACCAAAAAGAAAGATTAAAAACGTTTTAAAAGTAAACCTGTAAACTGTAAAAGAAAACACCACTATGACTTTTTGTCTCTTGGGTGGACGCTAGTCTGTGACATCAAGACAGTGCTTTCAAAATCACTCCCATTCCATTTCCATTCCATGCTCTTACTCTCCAGCTCCTTCTCTGGGTTTCTATTTGTTGGGTCATTCTCTGAACAGGTAATCGATAAGAAAGTAGACTCTAGAACAGAGCTGCCTAATAGAACTTTCTGCCATGTTGAAAAAGCCATTGTGTTCTACTGTGTGGTAGTCAGTAGCCATAAGTGATTATTGAACATTTGAACTAGTAAGACTGATGGACTAAATCTTCAAGTTTTACAGCATCTTAATTAATTTAACTTTAAATTGAAGTCATTGCATGTGGCTACCGCATTGGAGAGTACAGTCCTACAACATTATTATAACACAGATTTTTATTGCAGACATTGTGGTTGGTGTAGGACACTGAGCATGTATCGTAGCAGAGCAGTCCTAAATACTGACTTTAAAGGCTTTTGAAAGATTGTTTCTCTGTGTTGTTTTTCTTGAAAGGAGGAATACGTAAAAATAATGGTCTATCCGTCTTTGTGGAATGTAGCCTGTCTTCGAAATGACTGAATTTTTTCTTAATTTCAAACTAAAATAGAGAGAAAGAATTCCTGTTTAATACCATGGGAATAGAACTTTTTCCATGGTTATCAGTGGAAAGAAAAGGATTTTCTTACTCTGCAGATTTTTATACTCAGTAACAGAATGAATTTTTTTTTAACTTTTATTTACTTTTGAGAGACAGAAAGCGACAGAGAACGAGCAGGGGAGGGGCAGAGAGAAAGGGGGAGACAGAATCTGAAGCAGGCTCCAGGCTCTGAGCTGTCAGCATAGAGCCCAACGCAAGGTTAGAACCCACGAACCGGGAGATCATGACCTGAGCTGAAGTCGGACGCTAAATCGACTGAGCCACCCAGGCGCCCCAATAATGGAAAGAGTTTAAACGTAATCTTAGAATGTCTTTAATAACTACTTTTGATGTCAAACATTTAATAGTAAAAATAGATTGTGTACTTAACAATAGGGCTTTATATATAAGTGTATTTTTCCTGAAATATTTGATATGGAGGATGGAATTAGGAAAACAAAGCAACTGATAAAGTTCTAAATGCTTTCTTAGATAACTCTTTTATCTTGGATGAGTTCAAGTTATATTCCAAGTATGGTCCTAATTAATTAGCCTCGTATTTCTTCACTGGAACAAAGATTGAACAACCTTATCCATCTATTTTATCTCAAAATAAAACTTTTTATCCTCAAAGAATATAAAGAGGTTTTCAGGTAGGTGACAGTCCTGAGAAGTTGATACCTAGGCTGGAGGAGAGGTCTAAAAAGTCCTGTAAAAAGTGTGGTAAATGCACGAAGCTTGCACAAGAACCCATATTGATGCATTTCCGAATTTGTGAGTGTCATTCGGTAAAGAAGAGGTTCTGACGTTCATCTGGAATGAAGGAGGGGGCACCCCAGTGTCTTTTCTCAGCTGCTACATGACCGAGATTTTCCAACGGGGACCCGAAGATGGCCTGCTGCCCTGGGCCTGCTCTTGTTTTATGATGATGGCATGCAGATGTCCTTAGTCTCAGAGACCTAGATTTGTTGTTGTTTTTTTAATTTTTTTTGACGTTTTCTTTATTTCTGAGAGAGAGAGAGAGAGAGAGAGAGACAACATGAGCAGGGGAGGGTCAGAGAGAGAGGGAGACACAGAATCTGAAACAGGCTCCAGGCTCTGAGCTGTCAGCACAGAGCCTGACACGGGGCTCAAACCCATGAACCGTGAGATCATGACATGAGCCAAAGTCGGACGCTTAACCGACTGAGCCACCCAGGCACCCCTCAGAGACCTCAGTTTGAAGAATTCTTCATATGCTTTTACCCTTGGTCAGAAAATCATCTGTACTCCAGAGAGTGACACCGTCCGGCAAACTGCATTTCCCGAGAATTACCATTTCTCATGTGCTCAAAGGCAAATAAATGCAAATCAATCTCAGGCCCTTAACATAAGCCACAGTGCTGTAGAAAAACAAATTAAGTCCGTGCTTCTGTCTTTGTAATTTGGTTTTCAAGGGGAGATTGTATTTGAGAAGAAGACGGTGAAGTTACCTTGGGGTACAAAGGCATGTTATGTCATGGAAAAGAAACAGTCCAGGGGTGCCTACGTGGCTCAGTTGGTTAAGCATCTGACTTCTTGGTTTTTGCTTGGTCATGATCTCGCGGTTTGTGGGACTGAGCCTGCACTAACGTCACAGAGCCTGCTTAGGATCCTCTTTCCTTCTCTCTCTGCTCCTCCTCTGCTCATTCTCTCTCTCTCTCTCTCTCTCTCTCTCTCTCAATAAATAAATAATAAAGTTAAAAAAAGAAAAAAACAGTCTATATCCTGGGTGGCCATTTTCAAGTCCTGTGTCATACGTCCCATTCGGAGGAAGTAAAGGTCCCTCTCTGCCCACTCTGCTCCCCCACAAATGGCTGCAGCAGAGGGAATATTCAGAACCACAGGACAGGGAGTGCCTTAGACTCAGTGACCTTCAAAACCATGAGGAAGTTGGCGAAGAGCATCTGTCAGAGAGCTACCAGACAAACACACAGAAATGAAACCTTGTCCAGGGTTAGCTAGTATAACCCTCTGACTGCCCAGTGTCCTGTTGGAGGAAGGCAAATCTCCTGAGACCCTAACTGATGCCAAGGATGGTTCAAGTGCCGGCATTTATCTCCTGCAGAAAGAGGGGTTGAGAATCTTCCACTACAAACAATTTGCCGGCCTTGACCTGATGCAACCACGGTCACAACCACAGAAGCGAAAGCAAAGAGGAAACTGAAAGAACACCGTTCAAGCAAGTTCTGCAATGAGGCGTCTCCTTTAGTTTCACCTGCCTAAGGGTTTCCAATTCCCCAGTGAAGACGAACTAGTAATTCCGTGAGAACCGTTCCTGGTATCGTTTCTTGATGAATAAATACAGTGCAGAGGTCGACTGTTTGCAAAACGGCATAGATCAATTGGTCAGTTTAGCCACCCTCAGTGGATCTGTTAGTGGTTTGTAAATGACTCTAACTTTTAGAAACTTCTTCAGTATAAGCTGCACAGATGCATGGAGAAATCGCATACCCAGTCCTTACCCTCACACACAGCAGGTCCATTGTGTGTTGGCTGAAGGACCGTGATCGACTATTGCTGTCACACTTCTGGGCCCAGAGTCGGCAAAGGAGAACATCAGCATCTCTTTCTGGATGCTGCCTCAGTACTGCCTGCTCTCTCTCGCTCTGATAATACATTACCAGCTCTGTAGTAACTGTCTATTTTTTTAAACTCGCCAGAAAACATACATATAAGTATAGCAGGATTGCTAGTTATTCCACAAAGTCCGTGTGCCCCGTCCTCCTCAATAATAAAGCCTCTGAACACTAGCAGAGTCATGGCCACCTAGAAGAACACTGCAATTCCCTGACCTCCCCCTCCACCCTTGCAGATAAATGTGGTGAGGTGACTAAGATATTTTTAATGGATATAAAAAGAAGGCGTGTGTCCAGCTCCCCGGGTAAGGGCTGTTCCTCTTTCTTCCTCTCTCCTCCTTCTTGCTGGCTAGAGCCCAAATGGTGATGGCTGAGGCCAGAGGAGCCATCTTGGACCACAGGGTAGAAACTCTCTGTTGAACACAGGTGGAATGGGGTGCCTGGGTGGCTTAATTGGTTGAACGTCCGACTTCAGCTAAGGTCATGACCTCAAAGTTCATAAATTTGAGCCCCATGTCAGGCTCAGAGCCTGGAGCCTGCTTTGGAATCTGTCTCTGTCTCCCTCTGCCCCTCCCCCACTCATGACTTGTCTCTCTCTCTCTCTCTCAAAAAGAAATAAACATTAAAAAAAAGTTTTTTAATAAACAAATAAATAGAATAGCTGAAACAACATGGTAAAAGGAGCCTAAGTTGAGAGAGACTATACAGGTTATGAAGTAAAAGGAAACAAAAATATCAGGCATAAAATTTATGTTCAGATAAGATCTTTGTGGTTGTAGATAAGCCAGAGCCTACTAAGTTTTATGCTGACAGAGAGGCTTACAAATTAGTCAACACCTGAGGTGACCCAGCTAGCACCAAGAGGAATGCCATGAAATCTGTGGGAGCTTTGAGGACATGTACTTTAGAGGATCACGGACATGGAAATATTTCCCAAGGAGGACAGCCAGGATCCAGTGATGACAGTGGGCAGGAAGTCCTTCCCAGTAAGAATGAGGGTCTACCAAACGACTAGATATTATTTCTTTTTCAGCCCAGAGGGATCTGATCAGTTCTAGGGTTGTGTGACCATTGCTTAATTCATACCCTCTTTTTCTAAATGGGAGAAATGTTTGCTTTTTGCTTATCCTGTTCTCACTGTACTCACTATTGGGTGAGTTATATCAGATAACTTAGGTTTAAAATTTTTCTTAATGTTAATTTATTTTTGAGAGAGAGACAGTTAGAGTGTGAGCATGGGAGGGGCAGAGAGAGAGGGAGACACAGAATCTGAAGCAGGCTCTAGGCTCAGGCTCTGAGCTGTCAGCAGAGCCTGATGCCAGGCTCAGACTCACAAACCACGAGATCATGACCTGAGCCGAAGTTGGATGATTAACTGAGTGAGCCACCCCAGCGCCCTGATAACTAAGCATTTTTAATAGGCCCTCAAAGTATGAGTAGCCAGGCCCAGACCTGATGAAGAGCATTAATGATTATATGAAAGCCCTGGACTCAGATACTTGAATCTGATGGAACTTGGGGATTCTTTCCCTGAGGGAGAGGAGTTGAATGTGTCTTAAACATAGAAATGGAAGGGTAAATAGAGATGCTTGGATGGCCAAAGGCCCAGCTGCCCTCCAGCATCTATGCTTCCCTCTCAGTGAAAGAATTGAAAGCTATAAATAGCAGCGGTGTGTATGATATCCAGGAAGAGTCACGAAAGGCGACAACATGGCCTTCTCCTGCCTCCCTTTTTTGTATCCTGCTGCCTGGAATGCAGATGTGATGGCTGGTTGTGCTGAGAATATGAAACACGAAGGTAGAAACCACTGGAGCCCCTGACCATGGTCGGGTCATCCCTCTAACCTGGATCACCTACATTCCCATGAGAGATGACATCAGTTCCCACCAAGTTTAACTCACTTCTGTTCTGAGTTTTCAGTCACTCACAGCTGATCCTGACTGTCATTGCTCTAAGAAGACATTTTCACCATGGAGAAGTAAATATGTGCATTTGCAAGGAGGCACCTTTAGACATCATGCTGGGAGAGAGGTGGCCCGAGGAGAGGAAGAAAGACATTGGCATGATCCAGTGTCCATAAGCCCACCACTTGGTTTATAAAAACTATTTGCAAAACATGGATCTTACATTTGTACGCAATGAGATTGCCCATTGCTCTCTGGTAAGTGGAACATCAATGGAATTCCTCACATGTTTCTGTTCTTTAGAAATTAAATGTAGTCTAGAACTGAAACCAGTTATTTTTCTTGTATTACTCATTTTAATAGGAGGCGATCACATGAGTAACACTTTTTTTTGAAGACTTAGTCATTGTTTCCAGTCCATTCCTTAGCAATTGCTTTATCTTAAGCAACTTTCGCAAGTTGCATCAACATACATGGCTGATACAAATTTAAACTCAATAAACCGAAGAAAGCAAGGATGTGGTGGTGGGAATTTCTTCTGAAACAGTCAAGTATAGACTGTGTGGGCTGCCCCCATCTTGACTGCTTTTCCATAAAAGGCTTGAGAGAAGGAAGTTAAACCGCAACTCCATTAGGTAATGGGCTGTGCATTTACATAATTTATCTGGAATGAGGAAGGCAGAGATTCAGCTTTGAAAGACTTTCCTCAACAGCATATTCCTCTTTGCTGCAACACTGTCCCTGAAATGTCAGGTGAGACACAGGAAGACGCCTGGAATTCCTCCCCCATCCCGTGTCACCGGCTCTCTGGAGGTGTGTGGTCTTCATGGGCATTGAAGGGGTTGCTCAGTAGATAGCACAGTTTTAAAGCCAGTCCTCACCAAGCTGACTTGCAGTCCAGGAAATGGCCATGCAGAAGAGTGGTGAGGAGCTCTCACTTACCCCAGACCTGGTTGTGAGGACTGGGTCCCGTGCCAGCTAACCGTGTGGACTATGAGATGGCACAGAAAGAGTTTGAACTCCGACCCCAAACTTCCTCTGTTCCAATTCTGCCTCTGCTACTTCTGTGCTGTGTAGCTTCAGGCATATTATTTTACCTCTCTGTGCCCGAGTCATTTCATCTACAGAAGGGGGATTTATAGGCACCGAACTCAGAGAGTTGTAGTGAGACCCTCATGCAGATGTATTGCAAAATGTACCCCATGGCATGTGGCACATTGTTGAGCCCTAAATTATGATTTATGTTTTTAAGTGGAGTTAATGAGGTATTAGTTAAATCCAGGGAAGAAGAAGATCTAGATTTTTGAATCTCAATCTTGCTAACTTACTCGCTACTTGACCTTGGATCTCTGCTGACCCTGTCAGCCTGTTCTTTATCTTCCACTGGCTGTACATGCTTTTTTTTTTTTTAAATTACTTATTTATTTTGAGAAAAAGAGCACATACAAGCAGGGGAGGGGCAGAGAGAGAGAGAGGGAGAGAGAGAATCCCAAGCAGGCTCCAAGCTGTCTGCACAGAGCCTGACACAGGGCTTGGTCCCATGAACCAGAGATAATGATGGGAGCTAAAATCAAGAGGTGGATGCTTAACTGACTGAGCCCCCCAGACACCCTTGGCTGTCCATGCTTTGACTGTACTGACCTTCTTCTGGTTTCTGTAGCTCTCTTCATAGCCTGTATATAATATTTCCTCTGGTTGGGATGCTCTTTATTAACCATTATTATCAGAAGTCACTTCCTTAGGGGGGACTATTTCCATCCCTCCCAGACCAGATTCAGGTTGCTGTTATAGCTCATAGCACACTCTGTATCTCTCCCCCAGAGCATTCACCATAATTGCAGTGAAACATTCATTTGTGCACATATTCCTAGCTTTGTTGAGAGACTCTGAGCTCTGGAAAGGGCAATAGAGCTTGTGCCGATTGATCAGTCCAATATCTATATTAGTGTCTGGCTCAGAGTAGGCAATATCTGCTGAATAAATACATTGATAAAATGAATGTGAGCAAAATTTCCTTTCCTGTTGGCTTAAAAACTGTGAGTTCCTTGAAGGCAGACCATATTTCATTTATCTTTGCATCACCAGGGCCTAACACAGTGCTGGCAATTAGTAGGAGCTCAGTGTATTTGTCACGTGAATGAGTATCTTGTGTGATAATGCTTCAAATCCAATTTGCCACAGTGAAATATTCTGATTTGAATGCATACCATCATCTCTTTAGAGAGGCATTTATTGAATATAACCTTATCTATACCAATGCTGTCTTTCTGTCTCTTTTTTTCCAAAAAATTTTTTAGTGTTCATTTTATTTTTGAGACAGAGAGAGACAGAGCATGAGTGGGGAAGGGGCAGAGAGAGGGGGAGACACGGAATCCGAAGCAGGCTCCAGGCTCTGAGCTGTCAGCACAGAGCCCGATGCAGGGCTCAAACTCATGAACCATGAGATCATGACCTCAGCAAGTTGGATGCTTAACTGACTGAGCCACCCAGGTGCCCCTTTTTGTCTGTCTTAATCAAGAAGGCATATATTTAGTTCTGATGAAAAATTCCTCTTCTTTTGCTAGGACTATCTCACTACAAAGTATGAGACTCAAGTCGGTAGGATAGTGATTCTGAAGGCTTTTGATCTAAGAATTCCTTTGGACTCCTAAAAATTACTGAGGATCCCAAGAAGCTTTTGTTTATGTGGTTATATGGAATATATTAGAAAATAAAGCTGAAGAATATGTAAACTCTTTATTTCTTTGTTTAAAGTGACAAAGAGAAGTTCAATACATATTAACATAAAATAGCTAAGTTTTACGAAATTAAGACTGAAAAAAATGAAGGTATTTATTTGTATAAAATAACAATGAGAAACTCAGCACATATTAACACAAAATAACTAATTTCAATGAAACTAATTACATTTTCCTAACATATCTCTTGCCAAAGCATGACTTTTGCCAAATATCGCTTCACTGAGTGAATATTTGACCACATAATATTTAAAATATTGGCTACCCGCTATCTAAAAATCGCATTTGTTAATATTATTAATCTCCTTACAAAAGTCTGTAAGCATCAGGAGGCTATCAGGTTTATATTAGCAGATACAAGTTTCCCCAAATTCTAAGTTTTCCTTCCAGATTCACATTTTGTCTTGGGCAGCAAATAATGTCTGTCGTTTGCCTTGAAGTGGCAAGCTCTCTTCATTCAGTCTCAGGAAAAAGTATGTCAAAGAGCCAAGTTCAAATCATAACAGTTTACCGTCAGTTCTATGTCAAGCCAAGATGATGTTCCACGAAAAAAAGAAGCTATTTCAGCTTGCAACTCAAGCAACTGTGCACGTGTGAGAGTAAAGTGTCTAAGCGCTTTATGCAGACTTCCTGTTTCATCACATAGAAAATTGAAAAGGCATCTAGTTAAGGGTTGAGATGAACTAAAGTTCATCATTTCACCTGTATTTTTTTTGTTTTGTTTTTTGAGGACTTGAAACCGTATCCTCCTTTTATTTTTATTTATTTATTTTTTTTTTTCTGGTGATAAAGAACACTGCAAAGGGGTGCCTGGGTGGCTCAGTCAGTTTAGCATCAGACTCTTGATTTCAGGTTGTGATCCCTGGGTTGTGGGAACCAGCCTTGCGTGGGACTCCACACTCGCCATGGAGCCTGTTTAAGACTCTCTCTCTCTCCCCCTCTGTCCTTTGTCCTCTCTATCTCTCTCTGTAAATAAAAAAAAAGAAAAGTGAAGAACACAGTAACTACTTTGCCAAGGCGGCCCTTGTTTTAGCCACTTTTGCTTTTGCACAATTAGTGCAAATGTCAACACAGTGAAAAAGGCAAAGAACATCTGAATATTGTTAATCAAATACCTTTGATCTCATGGACCCACAGAAGGATCTCAAAGCATCCCAAGGGTAACAAACAGACTACGCTTTGAGAATCACTGTGGTCGGGTATTCTAATATTAAATTAAGACTCATCAACATCACATGGATGGCATTTACACCAATTTGATCTTTTAATTAAGCATCTTTTCTGTATTCCCTCTACTGTCAGGAACAAATAAACCAAGAACAAAATGTTACAAAAGTTTATAATGACTGGGTTGTAGACTGACATTCAAGAAATGTCTTTAAGGGGCGCCTGGGTGGCTCAAGTTGGATAAGCATCCAACTCTTGATTTCGGCTCAGGTCATGATCTCATGGTTCATGGGAGTGAACCGCCAGTCTCAGGCTCTGCACTGACAGAATGGAGCCTGCTTGTGATTTTCTCTCTCTCCCTCTCTCTCTCTCTCTGTCTCTGCCCCTCCCCCACTTCAAACATGCTCTCTCTCAAAATAAATAAATAAACATTTAAAATGAAAAACGAAAAAAGAAATGTCTTTAAAATAATCACTAATAAATAAATAATCACTAATATAAAAAAGAAATCTCAGAATGTCTTTTTAAGAATTTGTATCCCTGAAAACATTCCAGAATTTTAATAGGTGGCACTCATAATTATAGTGAATAACTCCAAAGTCCCCTCTGCATGCATATTCAGTGGCTTTTCCCCTAAGGATTCATCTTGCATTATTTTCTTGTGACTTTAAAACATCTCTGTGATACAGTTGCAAATCATCTTCATTTTATAGATGAGGAATCTGAGAAGAGGGGACTCACCCAGAGTCACAGGGCTACTCTCCTGACTAACCTTTCATTGCTTTTCCTTTTTTGCCACCCTGAATAGCTTGGTCTGTCCAGCCTCAGCAAACATGTTTCACTTTAACAACAACAACAAAAAAAAACCCAAAACAAACAAACAAACAAACAAAAACAACCCCGAAACAAAAAACAAACCAAAAAACCAAAAAGCAAAAACAAAAAACAAACAAACAAAAAAACAAAAAAAAACCCAAAAACCCAAAAAACAAAAAAACAGAAAGATTGCAGTGAACTCTGAGGCTGTGGAAATTCCTAAGGTGGAGTCTGCAGAAAAACTGAAAACCTGCACGGAAAGTGTGACTCTCCCTAGCTTCTCCATGTTCCATTTTTTGCTGATGGGTGGACGGTTGTAGAAAAGAAGAAATCCTCTCTGCCCCGGGCTACACTACTTGCTAAATTTGGAATTCCAGATTAGAGAAACACCCTGGAATAATTGAGCCTTTCAACCCTCAGGTCCTGGAGGGGCTCATTCTGAAAGTACAGATACATTTTGTTTTCCTTCCCCTTTGGAGCCGGAGGGGAAATTTGGCTAAGGAGTGGCTGCCTGTTGTAAGTGACTGGGGATATTATTTGGAGATTTAGGCAGAATGTGTTGAAGGCAGATTTGGGCAGAATGTGGGTGGGTGCCAGTGATGAGCAAAGGAGGGATTATGTGACCTCCTCTGGTCCTATAAACAGAAGCAGTATTTTTAAAAAATTTTTTTAAATGTTTAATTATATTAGAGAGAGAGAGAGAGACAGGGCATGAGTGGGGGAGGGGCAGAGACAGAAGGAGACACAGAATCAGAAGCAGGCTCCAGGCACTGAGCCGTCAGCACAGAGCCCGACACGGGGCTTGAACTCACAAACTGTGAGATCACAATCTGAGCCGAAGTCGGACACTGAACTGACTGAGCCACCCAGGCGCCCCAGAAGCAGTTTTAAAAATGTCCTATCTTGACTCACCAGCCTGTTACAGGTAACAGAATCTTCTCTGCCTGTCACCAGTAGTAACTGCCGTTAACACAGTTGTATTTATGTGAGCCATATTTCACCTCCCCAAGGCAGAGGAAGATCCTTAAACATATAGACCCCCAGTTGTACGTGCAGAAGGGCAACTCTTTTCCCTCCTTTTCTGTGTCATGCAGCCCTTTCCTCGTGAAAATGCTCTTGGAGCCCAACACAGGGCTTGAACTCATGACCCTGAGATCAAGACCTGAGCCGAGATCAAGAGTCAGACACTTAACCCACCGAAGGACCCAGGCAACCCTCCTGAAAATCGTCTTATGTTTTTCTTCCTGTAATTGCCACTGTGCCCTCCAGTCTTTAAGTCCTGGCCCAGGATTTCAATGGAAAGCACAGGTGACATGTTTCTTGGTGAGCGTGTCTGACCCAAGCCACCTGGCAGTCAGGGCACTATCTAAAAGGCCCCCTTCTGCACCCCATGCCTCAGGGTCAAAGGGAGAGCTCAAGAATCGCACTGTCCAGAGACAATCACTTCTTACCATTGGGAAGCAGAAGCCTGCTGAGTGGAAAACCATTTCCTCAGACAGCAATTTGCCTGGGAGTTGCAATGACATGGTTTTTCTGTGCCAAGAATATCAATCTCAAGTCCCTCTCGCGTGAGCCGTTGGTGAGAGCCCGGGCACGCACAGGCAAGCCGAATCTGTTTGGGGCTAGTGTAAATGTCAAGGCTGAGTGTTGTTTTGTCAGTCACGATCTGGTTTTCCTGTCTCTTCCCCCAACCCAGGCCCCTTTGACATAATCTCTTGACTTCCCTCCCACTCTGACCCCAATCCTATTTGTTTCTACACTTACTGTTTAGGAGTATGAGCCGTTTGGGATGAAAGGTGATATAAAACCTAGGCAGGGGGCACCTGGGTGGCTCAGTCGGTTAAGTGTCCGACTTCAGCTCAGGTCATGATCTCACGGTTCATGGGTTCAAGCCCCACATCGGGCTCTGTGCTGACAGCTAGCTCAGAGCCTGGAGCCTGTTTCGGATTCTGTGTCTCCCTCTCTCTTTGACCCTCCCCTGCTCATGCTCTCTTTCTCAGAAATAAATAAAACATTAAAAAAAAAAAAACAAAACTAGGCAGGATTGAGAAGCACCAGACCACGGGCTGGGAGACCTAGACTGGGTTCATATGGTCATTTTTTTTTTTAATATTTTTTTTATTTATTTCTAGGAGAGAGAGAGAGCGTGAGCAGGGGAAGGTCAGAGAGAGAGGGAGATACAGACTCTGAAACAGGCTCCAGGCTCGGAGCCGCAGCGTGAGCAGGGGAAGGTCAGAGAGAGAGGGAGATACAGACTCTGAAACAGGCTCCAGGCTCCGAGCTGGCAGTCAGCACAGAGCCCGATGCGGGGCTCGAACCCACAAACCGTGAGATCATGACCTAAGCGAAAGTCAGATGCTTAACCGACTAAGCCACCCAGGCGCCCCTCATATGGTCATTTTTTAGCTTATGCCAAGCCACTAACTTCTCTCTGCCTGAGTTTTCCATCTTAAACTGGGAATGATAATACTTATTCTGTCCATTTTGCAAGATCTTTGTAAGATTCAGGTGCTATTACGTGACACTATCGGATTAGGTATCTCAACCCAGTACTTAGGATGGTGAGTGGCGTGCATAGCAGTTGCTCAATAAACATTTGTGAAATGGGCAGCTGTGTTTGGAACTGTTTTGCAAACGGCAAAAGCACAGTACAAGTGTTTTTGTTATACTTCTTACGGATGACACAGGGAGCAGGCAACGCTTCAGGCCCTGGCTTCTGTTGTGTGCGATGTACAAGCAGGCCAGGTCTTGTCATTGCTGGGGTTGACAGTGACCCTTCTCCCAGGCCACAGCGCCTGCTTGGTTTCTGGGATCCCGTTTCCTTGAGTGGATCCGACCTAGTGCCCAGCAGGGTTGCACTAAAGGGACACTGGTGTGTAATTGCAATGGCTGGAGGGCAAACGTTGGTCCCCAGAGGGCCGGCCTTATAAATTCGTAACACCTTTTCATATACCACGAACGACACACATCCTGGCATTGGGTATTTTATTGGACTGGAAAATTTCAAGGGAATTGCAGACCAAACGAGGGGCAGCCCTTAGTACAGTATTATGGTGAAAGAAATTGTTTTGGAAACATTCTTATGGGGAATCCCTATTTACACCCTTGTCATGGAGTGAAATGTATCCCCCGCAAATTTCTATGGTGAAGTCCTAAGCCCCGACTGTATTTGGAGATTGGGCCTATAAGAGGGTAATTGAGGTAATAGGGGTGGAACCCTAATCTGATGGGACTGGTGTCCTTATAAGAAGAGGACAAGACACCAGATGTGTGTGTCTCACTTTCCCTCTGCCCCACTCCCCACTCCCTCCCTGTGCCGCAGAGGAAAGGCCACAGATCAAGGAAAGGAAGACAGATCAAGAAGGTGTCTGTGTGTGAGCCAGGAAGAGATCTCTCCCCAGGAGCCTAATTGGCTGCCACCTTCACCCAGGACTTCTAGAAAATAAATTTCTGTTGTCCTGAGCAATCCAGGCCATCATGCTTTGTTATGGTGGCATGCACAGACTGGTAGAGATTTTGGTACAGAGAAGTGGGGTGCTGCTATAAGAGATATCTAAAAACATGGAAGTGGCTTTGGAGCTGGGTGATGAAAAGAGGTTTTCTTTCTTTTTTTGTTTGTGTATTTATTTTGAGAGAGAGCACCCACACACGCACATGTGAGCAGGGGAGGGGAAGAGAGAGGGAGACAGAGGACCCTAAGCGGGCTCTGCACTGATAGCAGAGAGCTCCATGTGGGGCTTGAACTCAGGAACAGGGAGATCATGATCCGACAAAGTCAGACGCTTAGCCAACTGAGCCACCCAGGTGCCCCAAGGCTGGAAGAGTTTTGAGGTGCATGGTAGAAAAAAATCTTAGATTGCCTGGAAAGGACTGTTGGTATAAAGGTGGACATCAATGGCAGTTCTGGGGAAGGCTCAGGAAGAAAAGAGAAGAGCTGTAGAGAAAGTGTCTATTATCTTAGAGAACACATATCATCATGAACAAAATGTTGGTAGATATATGCAAATTTGAGGCCGTTCTGTGAAAGTATCAGACAGAAAGGAGGAAGAGGTGATGGCAACCTGGAGGTAAGGTGGGCCTTTTTACCCGATGGCAAAGGACGTGGCTGAATTCCATTGGTGTTCTAGCGATCTGTAGAAGGCAGAACTTGCAAATGATAAAATGTTAAATTTAGCTGAGAACTTTTCTTTTTTAAGTTTTTGAGAGAGAAAGAGAGCATGAGTGAGGTAAGAGCAGAGAGAGAGAATTCCAAGCAGACTCCTCTCTGCTCCAAGCAGGCTTCATGCTGTCAGAGCAGAGTCCGACAACAGCCTCAAACTCATGACCCCTGAGATCGTGGTGTGAGCCGAGATCAAGAGTCAGATGCTCAACGCACTGAGCCACCCAGGCGCCCCTAGCTGAGGATATTTCTAAGCAAAGTGTCAAAGGAGCCGCTTGGTTTCTTTTTACGACTTACAGCAAGATGCAAAAGGAGCGATAAATTGAAGGAATTGCCAAGCAAAAGGGAATTAGGAGGTGAAGGTTTGGGAAATTCTTAACCGATCCCTATTACAAAACATGAAGAAGGTGTTCTGAAGACAACACTAAGGGTGTAGCTGAACAACCATTGATAAGGAGAATAGCATGGGCATGAACACAGATTTAATCAGCCGTGGTAGAAAAGCCTAGAACAGGGACGGGATTATACCATCAGAAGCACAACCATCTGGGGTTAAAGGGAACAAAGAAAATAAAACAGAATGAAGGAAGGCTGCCAGAGTTCTGGGGTCCTACAGGGTGGGACAACAGAACTATTCAACTATAGACATGTGTCATCCTTCAAAACAAGAGAAGAATGACCTCAAAGGTGATTCAGATATTCCCAGGGTTACCTCACTCCCACCATAGACCCAGGGGCAGGGCTGGTTCCTGATTGGTTTCAAAGGGTGGAGGGCCATATCTTAGATACTAGCAGTCCAGGCTACCCTTTTCCAGAGCCTGAGCAGCAAGGCCACCACCCTGGGCCATGGGGTGACATTGCCAACCCTCATAGGCCTGCAAGAGGAGCATTGAGCCAAAGACGATTCTTCTTGAGCTTTAAGATTTGATGAAATTGACTTTGCTGGATTTTGTACTTTCCTGGGAACTAACACTCCCTTTCTTCTTCCTAATTTCTTAAAAAAATTTTTTTTCAATGTTTATTTATTTTTGAAGGGGGAGAGGCAGAGAGAAAGGGAGGCACAGAATCTGAAGCAGGTTCTAGGCTCTGAGCTGTCAGCACAGAGTCCGACATGGGGCGCGAATTCACAAACCACAAGATCATGACCTGAGCCAAAGCTGGACGCTTAACTGACTGAGCCACCCACGGGCCCTTCTTTTTCTAATTTCTCCCTTTTGGAATGGGAATGTCTATCCTATATGCCTGTCCCACAATCAAATCTTGGAAACACATACTTATCTGGTTTCACAGGTTTACAACCAGAGAGGAATTTTGCCTTAGCATGAGTTCCACTCACACCTTCTGCATATGAAAAAGACATGAATTTGGAGGGGGGAGGTGGTCAGAGGGTGGACTGTAATGAACTGAATTGTGTTCCCCTCAAATTCATATGTGACTGTATTTGGAGACAATGTTTGTAAGGAGGTAATAAAAGTTAAGTGATGCCATAAGGGATAGGGCCTTAATCTGATGGGATTGGCAACCCAATTAGACACGGAAGAGACACCAGATGCCTCTCTCTCCCCAGTCCTCTCTCCCCTCCATCCATGTGCCACGGAAGAAAGGCCACGTGTGGATGGACCAAGTAAGTGTCTGTCTGCAGCCTAGGAAGAGAGTTTTCACCAGGAATCTAACTGGCAGGCATCTTGATCTGGGATGGCAATCAAGGGAAAATAAATTTCTATTGTTTAAGCTACCCAGTTTATAGTATTTTGTTATGGTCGCTGCAGATGACTCGTATCACCCTCCTCTCCTCTCTGTCTGTCTGGCTCACTTGTGGACAGTTCCACTGATACCCATTTCTCTGTCTCCATCCTCTGTACAAAGGCACGTTGCAGCCCAGGAGTGGCCTGGGTATATGTGTTTGAATATCCCCACGATCCAAGCGTGGCAGAGAAGAAGGGAAAAAATCCCAGCTACAACCCACTGAATGACAATGGATGGTAGAGAGCAGCTCTCCTACCTGTCTGGCCCGGGATAATTTTGACATCTTCCACTAAACTTCTGAAAGTGAAAAGACACAGGCTATTTCAACGAGCCTGTGGAATTTTTTTGTACACTGCATGAATATGGTCTGTGACTTTTTGTGGCATCAGGTTTTATGAAAGCGACATTTCCAGGGTTGGTTATGTCAAAACAACTTTGCCCATGTCGCTGTTCCTGCCACTTGAAGCCACACCTGGCTGACGTTGCCAGCAGACACGCTCAGGGAAATGACTCCGGGAGAGTAGGGAAGACTGTGTTTCGTAGAGCCTGGTGACAGAATGGGGGGGGGGGGGGGGGGGGG
>NW_027530974.1:10671203-10840010 GCF_008692635.1 Crocuta crocuta
GGGGGGGGGGGGAAGCACTGAACTTGGAAATCTCAGGTTTCATTCCCAACCTTTCCTTTTTTGAAAGATTAAGGCTACGGTCTTCTCCTTATTTAGCATGAAGATTAAAATGATTTGACATAGCTGAGTCAAAGTGGGTCTATCACAGCTTCTTAAACTTTAATGTTCCTGAAAATCACCTGAAGAGACTGTTAGGGTACAGATTTTGAACCAGTGGGTTTTGGATGGAGCCCTAGATTCTGCATTTCTTTTCTTTTTATTTTTTGTTAATGTTTATTCATTTAAAAAATTTTTTAAATGTTTTATTTATTTCTGAGAGAGAGAGAGAGAGAGAACATGAGCAGGGGAGGGTCAGAGAGAGAGGGAGATACAGAATCTGAAGCAGGCTAGAATCTGAGCTGGCTGTCAGCACAGAGCCTGACACGAGGCTCGAACCCACGAACTGTGAGATCATGACCTGAGCCGAAGTTGGACGCTCAACCGACTGAACCACCCAGGTGCCCCGTCCAGATTCTGCATTTCACAAGGTCAGCTTGTGATGATGTTACTGATCTAGCAGGGGTCTAGTATACTGTGAATTAGATTGATGACCTCTCCATGGACAAAACACCATGCAGAGCTTCCATTGCTGCTTTATTTTGCAATACCTCAGAATTCCTCCCTAAAAATGCTTCAAAATCTTGTATTTAGTAGAACTAGGGTTTGTAAAATCATTCCAGCAGCAGCTGCTTGACAGGAATATGTGCTTAATACTGATTGGTTGGTTGTTGCTTGGAAAATGGATCTTCAGGGATGTATGTCAAATGTCTGCAAGGGATGTAGAGTGATACAGCCCTATATAGGAGATCTGGAATTCTGTGCATTTCAGGATGAGACAAAATGATAGTATCATAGCCAGTGAGGGAGCCTGGCTAATATGAGACCAGAACAGAGCTTCTCTGCAAATAGGCACTCTGCTGGGGTGAGCAATTGCTTTGGGAAATGGTAAGGAAGCTGTTTTCATCATTGTATGCCTGGGTGCCTCTTGGAGTGAAGGAAGGGCATCACAAAGTTTGGTAAGAGTAAAGGTGGAGTCCTTAGCTGGGAGACTTGGTAGTGTGTGGGTGTACCATTGTTGATTTCCCCATGATTTATGACAAGCAAATTCCTATTGTTGCTTATACCTCTCTGGTCTGCTCAGGATTGTTCTCTCTCCAGTCTCTCACCAGAAACTACCAGAACCAGGCCTGCCGGTGGTGGAACTAGGAAATTCCCAGGGGTCACAGGAAAGCTAAAACTCCTACCTGAAGCAGTCACTTACTATGTGTAAACACATGCATATATATGAATACTGGATAAGACTGTCATTCGCAAAGTAAATTGAAATTCAAGAGCATTTTTTTTCCTTTAAAAATGTGCTTTGGGGCACCTGGGTGGCTCAATTGGTTGAGCGTCTGACTCTTCATTTTGGCTCCGGTCCTGATCTCACAGTCCGTGGGATTGAGTCTTGAGTTGGGCTCTGCACTGATAGCACAGAGCCTGCTTGGGATTCTCTCTCTCCTTTCTCTCTCTCAAAAAGTAAATAAATAAACTTAAAAAAGGTGCTTTATCCACCCAATCCGGTAACTGACTCGGAGCAGGTATCTTGAGATGAATTCACTTCAACTCTTTGCCCAAATAATCTCAAATTTCTGCTTTTCTTGGCCTTATCCATGAATAGAAATTTTCAGCAATGCTAAAAGTTTGTGATGTTCCATGGGAGAAATTTTGGTTAAGATTCAGTTTTGAAAAAGTTCCATGCTGTATAACCTAAAACAAAGTCTATTCCTGCCTCCTTCTAAGCAAACCCTATGAGAGTTAATAAAGGAAAGGGAAAAATATTCCAAATTCTAACATTGGCAATTAGGAGCCCATCTAATGTCTCCTGTTTCCAAAATTCTTCTTACGATAAAAGTCCTCCTTGAAGAACGAATCCTTTAAAAGGTTGCTTTCCAAAGCCCTCTCCAGGAGATAGATTTAAGAGGGTGAGCTCAAATGTCCTTGATGGTGGGAAAGTCAAAGGCTCCCTAAGCACAAATTTCCAGTGCCTCTTGGCATGCTTACCGACTTGAAATTAACCACACGGTCATTACCAATCGTACCATTGAAAGGTATAATGAAATCCAGTAAGTCATTTCTGTTTAACTGAGGTAACACAGGTTAGGCCACAGTCGGGTCCTGAGACTGAGAGGCTAGCATGAATCTGGGCAGGGCAAATATCTTTGAAATTCTGAAGGCATTGGGGTGCCAGGCTGACTCAGTCAGTTAAGCATACTTCTGCTCAGGTCATGGCCCTGCAGTTTATGAACCTTGCATTCAGCTCTACACTGACAGTGTGGAGCCTGCTTAGGATTCCCTCTTCTCTCTGTCTCTGTCTCAAAAGAAAATAAATAAATGAAAAACAATAATAAAATTCTGAAATCATAAAATAAAGGGATATTGGACTGATGAAAGGCACAGACCAGCAAAAATAACGTAATTAGCATCTTAGCTGCTATGCTTCTGACGCTAAGCATTACATAGATACTGACAAGGGGCATATCACAATACACATATGTAAGTCAAAGATATTCCAAAGAAAATAAAAGACCTCTAGTGGGTGTATGGAGCCAAACCCAACAAAACCTACTCAATTCATTAGTTATTTTGCCATTTGATAAAAAGCATAGAGCAGTGACAGATTTCTCCTTAGTGGGAACATTGCAGGGACGTATACAATAAAAGCAATACATGACATAGAACTTGCTGAAAGGTCAATGAAGACGTGAAGCCAATTCTCAACTAAGTCATATGGATCCTTTGCCTTTGATGGCTATCTCACCAAGTCTGAGGTGTCATTCAGAAGACAAACTTGCTTTTTCAGTCTTCTTAACTTCCAAGAGGAGATGACTGTATATATGTCAAATGAGGGCTCCCTTAGGTGACTCTGATAGAAATGGATTTTAAGTTTCCCTTTGTACAGACGTGTATGTGTAAATCTACAATTAACAGCATCCTTTTTCAGTTTCGGTGCTTATGTCAGGCCCCAGTGATCAAACTGTTAGGCTTTATTTGACAGGTTCCGTTTGCTTTGCCTTCCATTTCATTTGCTCCTAAAAACTGGTCGTAAAACAAAAGTTCCTGGTCTGTTGTGCAAACATAAATGATTGCTGTTAAAATTTTGATAGGGTTCTGTTCCTACTGACAGAAGCCAACTTCGAGATAGCCAAGGGATAAATTAAGAAAGAGAGATTTTAATTTCACACATGATTTATGTCTTTCCTCCAAACTATAAAAGACATTAAAAATTAGTTTCTACTTTTGTTCCTCATCATATCTAGCTCTGAAGCTAACTAGATAATACAGGAATTGGAAGAAGGACTCCTTTGGATTGCGTTCTGATTAAGAGCATGAAGCTTTCCGAATGGTCATAATGGCTTTCTAGAATGTTCAGGTCTTGGTAATTCTACAGAGATATGAGGCAGCATGCCTGACTTCTCTTGAGATGCATCAATTGAATTAAAATAAGCTTGGATTGATGGTAAGGGAGAGAAGCGGTGTTCATTTTAAGCTTACCTAAACTTAATTTGTGTGTTTATTCATGTATATATTCATCCAGTATTTACCCCATGCCTACTATAAACCACATACTCCGCAACACACTGGTATATGAAGATGAATAAACGTGTCCCCAAGGAACCATCATTTTAAGTTATAGAGAAATCTCCAATTTGCATCAAAGAAGAAAAGAACAGTTAACCTCTAAAGATCTGAAATCCAGATAACCTCAGAATATCTTCAAAACTCTAAATGCCAAAGACAATGGGGCAGCTTACAGATTTGAGGGGGAGAGTTTGTGACCAGCCCATACTTATTGGTGGTCTCCATGATGGAGAACAGAAAATATACCCCCACATACTCTTTCAAGGGAGAAAATGCTAGAGCCGATCACAAATCAAATAAACTTAGTACCTTAAATTGTGTTAGAAACAGACTATCAGTGAGCAATGAAATGAATGATTTCAAAACTGCTGGTGGATGTCATAAAGGGAGAAGGATACCTAATGTAAACGTCATCTTTTTTTCCAATGAGGATTTAACAAGCCCCTCCGATAAACTAGGCACTCTTCGAGACTGTGAGCTCATAGCAATAAACTAAACAGATAAAAGTAAATAGAATATAAACCTACCCTCATCGAACTTATATTTAAGCAGAGGAATCAGAAAGTGAATAAGATAAGGGCGCCTGGGTGGCTCAGTCAGTTAAGCATCTGACTTTGGTTCAGTTCATGATCTCGCGGTTTGTGGGCTCAAGCCCCCAGTTGGGCTCCGTGTTGACAGAACAAAGCCTGGAACCTGCTTCAGATTCTGTGTCTCCCTCTTTCTCTGTCCCTCCCCTATTTGCACTTGGTCTCTCTCAAAAACAAAATAAAAACATTTTTAAAAGAAAGAAAATGAATGAGATAAAATAAATGAAATGCATAATATGAAATAACCCAATAGTATTTATTTGGGCATAGTATCTCAGATTTTATTAACTCATTTGGAATTTGGGTAGGAAAGGATAGAAGAAGTGAGTAAAAGAGGAGTAAATTCCTTACATAGAAACAAGAAAAAAGGGCTTGATAATTTTCAGAGATTTGCACATAAGCACACCCACCCAACAAAAGGCAGAATAAGGAAAATTATTTCTTAAATAATACAGAAATCAAAGTAAACAGCATTATACAGGATAAGAAGAACAGTTTATCAATGATAGTAACAGTATAAATGTTAGCCAATACAAAGGCCCTCTTCTTATTCTTCATCTGGCTCAGTTTCTTTTTTCTTTTTTTTTATTTTTAATGCTTATTTTTGAGAGAGAAAGAGAGAGAGACAAAGCACGGGTGGGAAGGAGGTTGAAAGAGAGGGAGACACAGAATCCAAAGCAGGCTCCAGGCTCTGAGCTGCCAGCACAGAGCCCAGTGTAGGATTCGAACCCATGAACTATGAGATCATGACCTGAGCTGAAGTTGGACACTTACCGACTGAGCCACCCAGGCGTCCCGCAATCCATCACTCTCCTAATTGTGTTTACCCATCTCTCTTACCACTGCTTTTGCTTATGTATGGCATAGTCATCTCTTATCTGTCCTTTTACCACAATCTCAAAACTACTTTTCTTGCCTCCTGTCTTGTTTCCATCCAATCTGTTCTTCACAGAGAGATCAAAGCAATCTTTCAAAGTCATCTGTCTCCACAGAGAGATCAAAGTAATCTTTCAAAAATTTCTGAAGTGGAAAATCATTTCAAAAAATGATCGTCTCATTTCTTTCCACATAAAACACCAGTGACATTCCATTGTCCAAACTGCTTCTTATCACCCTATGTTGCTTGATTCTTGATGCTTTCCCCAGCTGATATTGCCCTGGTTGCTTTTATATGTAGACACGTGAACATCTGCGATGGCCTGACCCTGTATTGGGCTCTCTCATCCTGTGGCCCTGCATACGCTGTTTCCCCCTCTCTGGAACCCTCTCTTTTCTTCTACCTTCCTTTGGCTGGCCACTTACAAGTGTGAGCTTAAGCATCGCTTCTACTTGTAAACCTTTCTTGACCCTCATGTCTACCAAGTTTGGTTGAGTTCCCCTTCTAAGGATTTCGTTAGAAATTTGAACTTCTCTACCACAACACCTGTTGAATTCGTCTGCAAACCAAACTAGACTGCAAACCCCATGAAGCTCTAGGTGTATTTCAAGGCCAGACTTCTACCCAGAAGGGCTCATAATATTAAATAAGAAAAATTTTTCAAAATAAGCAAAGATTTAACCTAAAAACTTAGAAAAGAGAAGAACAAGCCAAAGTAAATCAATAGAAGGCCCCAACCAAGTTAAAAACAAAAACAAACCCCAAAAAACTGACAGCAAGAAAACAGTATTTCTTTGAAAGAAATATGCGCAAAACAAAGTGCATAAATCTGGCAAATAAAATGAAAAGGAAAAGCGCACACCACAGTGGAAAAATTGGTATGAGAAAGAACGACATATATCAAGGATATTTAGAACTGTGAGTATAATTTAGAACATCTTTTTAAGGGCCCTCTGGGTGGCTCGGTTGGTTAAGTGTCCGGCTTTGACTCAGGTCATGATCTCGAGGTCCGTGGGTTCGAGCCCCGTGTCAGGCTCTGTGCTGACAGCTGGGAGTCTGAAGCCTGCTTCAGATTCTGTGTCTCCCTCTCTCTCTGCCCCTCCCCCACTCACACTAGGTCTCTGTCTCCTCTCAAAAGTAAATAAGCATTAAAAAATTTTTTTAAACATCTTTTTAAATGGCAACTTTCCTGAATAAACATGACTGACTAAACTTGTCTTAATAATTAAGAAGCCTGAAAACTCTAGTAACTATGGAAGAAATGAAAAAAAAAGTTCTCAAATAATTCTATAAAAAAAAGAAAATACTAAGCTGGACCAGCTTTACAGCTTTCACATTCTCAAGGAGCAGATCATTTCTGTTACATACATTGTTCCATGGAATAGAATGAGATTTTTGAATCTGTCAAATTAATTTTATATAGATGAAGTGACTCTGCTTCAAAAGGCTGAACCAATAACTCAAAACTCCTAAACTGAACAGCAATCTTATCTTTGAATGTAGTTGCAAAAAATCCTTAACATAATTACAATCTACATAGAACAGGACCTTAATAAATAACCCACTGCATCCAAGTAGGGTTTATTCTTGGAATTCAAGAATGACTTAGTGGGAGAAATAGGTTAGCACATTACATAAGTGGATGTAATTTTTAAAAAAGATTATAAAGCTATTTCAACACATTCTGGATAAAAATTCTTAGGAGCTAAAACATGAGGGACATTTATTCAAATTGCTTGTGAAAATCAATGGCTACCCAGTAGAGGTACACTGTTAAAACCAGGAATAAAACTAAAAGACCTATATCACCATCACTATATGTAGGAAAGCTCCAAACCTCAGGTTTGGCTTATAATTGACCAAATTTTGCTAGCATGTTTCTGCTTTGATTTTGGCTATGGAAGACTGAACAGACAAACATCTGTTTCACTAGATTTCTGGCACCCTGAGAGCCTGCCCAATCAAAAATCATACTGTTATGTGGACCATCATTACATCTAATCAGTGATGATTGACAATGAACTTGGCCTCAACTCTATGAGAGTTTCATTTTTGTAGGGTCAGAGGATCAAATATCAGCCATTTTTTACGGTTTGGTCAACTGCAAGAACTGAGAGACCGTATGTCTGCTAAATAACTTTAAGGAGAGCGTTGCACCTGTAAGATAAACAGCAATGTCTCAAGAATGAACCAGAAATTGTCATAAGGCGCATAGATAGGAGGTTCTCAATTTAAACTCAACTTCTCTTACACAGTGCTTAGGAACCAGAGTTTCCCGGCACTTTCCTAAACATCTGCCACAAAAGGAGACTTCCTGGGACCTGAACTCAAAATATTCTTCCCCACCACTTGCTCCTATTCCTCAAAGAGCCCTCATCTTAGTAACAGGAGAGCAAACATAGGGGGTCCCTCTGCTGGCAAGCAATCCCAGGTGCATGCGGCTATGACTAGGGAAAGCACCCTCCTCTGGTGGGTGGACTCAGGACTCAGGTCCTAATGCTGAAAGAATTGGTGAGAAACAGCTGACTTACTTCCCGGGACCTTCATCCTGCACCAGGTGATGTTGGCTGCAGTCTGCCTGAGTCTGTGACGTAACAATATCCGTTTTGAACCAACGAAAGTTTATAAAAGACGTTAAATAGCAATATAAGGGAAATAAACGAATTAGATTATCTAGTACTAGTAATCTTCATCGGATGGTTTGCGTACTGTATTCACATCATGAAATAAAATAACCAATGGGGCACCTGGGTGGCTTAGTCGGTTAAGCGTCCAACTTTCACTTAGGTCATGATCTCGCGTTTCGTGGATTCGAGCCCCGCGTGGGGCTCTGTGCTGACTGCCAGCTCAGAGCCTGGAGCCTGTTTCAGTCTGTGACTCTCTCTCTCTCTGACCCTCCCCTGCTCAAGCTGTCTCTCTCTATCTCTCCTAGAAATAAATAAAACATTAAAAAAAAAAAAGAAATAAAATAACCATTAGAACTGTATTTAATTTTCAGTTATTTTACTTCACTTAAAACTTGGGTATTTCCAGAAAATGTGCTGTTTGGGAATCTTCTACATCTTGTGAGGATGCATTAGCAGCAGAATGTCTACCTTGCTACCTTGAATTTTCATAAGGAGGTAAAACTCCAAAATCATGTAAAACCACAATCTTGATGACTTATATTTATATGACGAAGAGTATTTTTAAAAGCGTGTAAGAGAAAAATGAGAAATCAAAAACACAGTTGGATGTTGCCAGCCTACACTCAAAAAAATAGATTTAACAAGAACGCTCTAAGAAGGTGATCATTTATATTTCTGAGTCCTCAGAGGTAAAAAGAAAATGTTTACTAAAAAATTGCTTGAAATGATTGCTACAGACTGCAATTTTCCGTAGTTGAAAATAAATGTTACTCAGATTTGCACAATATGGAAGTCCTAGGTACGAAGTCCATTCTTTGTATACATATTACTAAAAAATATTTTCCTGAGTTCCATTTTACTGTGCAGAAAAACTCATTAATGTTATAAGACGTGCTGCCTCTGTAGTTTGTGTCTTGGTTGGGACACATAGAACCCACTAGAAGTTCTCTTAAGTTTGACAGTGTCATGGGTTTATGCAGAATTAGCTACGTTTCTCTTTAATGTGCCCAATGAAAGATTTGAGGATACCAGCTAACAAGATACTGGATTTGACTGAGGAAGTATTTACAGAATGGAACATCAGTAAAGATAACTATTATCAACAAGGGACAAACAAGATGAAGGCTATGAATAACTTAGGAATCATGCACATACACTGTTTTACCCATTCCCTACCGTTGTGTTTAAAGACCGATTCTAGTACAGAGTATTTTAACAGGATTACCTACCCAAGAAGAAAGATCACAGGACTCTTTTCATTCTTTGATCAAAGACAGACTACATGGTGTTCAGGAGATTTGGAAACTGGTTTGCCATGTTTTAAAAAGGTGGTAATGCAGCTGTAATGCATAAAAAGGCTGCTTGAATCAAATAAAGCCTCACTACTCTGCATGTTACAGATAATGGTACCAGACTAGCAAGATATACTAGTCACCAACTTGTTTTTTTTTCTTTCAGAAAAAGTAGTTTGTTCAGTGGAGGCTGTTCAAGAAATACTCAAGCTGATGAATGTGAAGAGTGCAAATATTTCTTGCATAGATTCTTGCTATAAAAATTCGCTTATCATTTCATTCCAGAAAAGATGCTATAATTACTTTATGGGCAGTGGAAAGTGAGATGCAGAGGGAATATCAGAGATTATTCTGTTACCCTGAAAGCTGATTGCATTCCATTGTCATATTTTTAGATCCAAGCCTCAAGGAGAGATTTTTTTATCAAATGATTTATTTGAATGCAAAATGTATTAAAATAAAAGCGTGAGTGACGGTAAAAATCTCAAATGCAATCCTGAAAGTGTATAGAAAGCATTTTCTTCCAGCAAAGCACAAAACTTCAGTTGGCAAGATGGTTTGTTTCATTGAAACAACATTGACACCATCAACCAAATCTTCCCGGCCAGGAGCTGAATGGAAGGTAATTTCCCTTCTTTGTTACTGTCAGAGAAGAAAGAAAAGCTTGGTAGTACCTTGTCTATCAGCAGTCCCTATTCCGATAAAACCACCCGGAAAAATCTCTCCCCTTTACCAGCCTTGCTGAGACGGAGTAAATATTCTCTTAGAAATATTAACTGCTACACACTTGAATGATAAAATTTTACTAACAATTTTAAATAAAATTTCAGGTTAATTTTGTATTCCTGCGATTTTATTTTGTTGATGATATACGGCTTTGCTATGTTTTTGGCTAAATACTAATTGTTAACATTTGGTCACTTGCTATTCCTTCGAAATGTATCATCAGATTCTCGCTACTTAATATTGTTTTGAAAACACTGGCTAATGTATGAAATCAGGAAATGGAAATGAAGTGCAATTCCTGAAAGACAGGAGAGAAAATTACCATTATTTGCAGATGACAAAAATATAAGCTTGAAAACTTAAGAGCATCCACTGAAATATTCTCAGAGTTAATGGGACTTCATTAGCATCCCAAATTTTAGCAGCTCAGAGTTTTCAAATAAGATTTAAATAAATCGAAAGATACAGCTTTCAGTAGGGAGATAAATGAAGTATAAAGATCTAAATACTTCTCAATTAATTTGTTGGTTTAGCTTCTGGTCACAATTCCGGTGGAATTTATTTTGGAGCTAAACTTGAAAAAAACGTCAAAAGAGGGTGGCTCAGTCAGTTGCATAGGATCGAGCCCTGCATCAGTATTCTTCCTCTCTTTCTCTCTCTGCCCCTCCACCGGCTTGCGCACTCTCTCTCTCTCTCAAATAAGATAAAATAAGATAAATGAAATAAAATAAAATCTATAAAAAATGCCAAAAGATTATCAGTGGGTGAAAGTGGCTAAGACTTTTTAAAAAATTAAAATGATAGAGTATTCCTCTTTCATATATAAATTATATTATAAAGTAATAGTATGTAAATTAATGTGATTTTACTGAGAAAATGGAAAGCTAGATCTGAAATGAAATAGATTGTTAGAAACAGATCACAAATCTATGGATGAGGGGTGGGTGTTTCTGGTGAATAACATAAAGAAAATAAGCTCTTTGGAGAGAAACAACCCACCTACCTCTCTCATGAATTGGGTTAATATTTCAGACCAGATTATATTAGTGCCTGGCACATAGTAAACTCCATTTAAGTGTTTAGCAAACAAATAAGACACAAAACATCAAGAGAAATGAAGAACCTAAAGTAAAAAACTTAAATCTTTAGAAATAAAATACAGGTGAATCTGAAACATCTATAGGAAAAAGGCAAAAAATGATATTTGTCTATATTTTGCCCAACACTAGAAACAAAATACAAAGTAAACAACAAGCTGGGTAAAATATTTGTGGCAAACATGGTAGACAAATATGTAAACAGTTCTTACACATCAATGAGAAAACCAGTAACACCTCTTGACAAAGTACATGAACGCACAAGTTACAAGAGCAGTTTGACATTCTGACTTAAAAAATACTAATTCAAAATAATAACCATTTTAAAAGTCAATAAAGACTTCAAATAATCTTAACATCTCAGAATACCATTAAAATATCTTTTACCAAAGTTCATGGTGAAAAGGGTCTTGGGGTGAAAATCAATAGGCTTCCTTCCCTTCTCTCTACTTTAAGTCCTACTCTCTGAAGGCAAGCACTGACTTCTTTGTTTCTTCTTATGTTTGTTTTCTTATCTCTTAGTGATAAGCGTACATTGCTTTCCCTATTTTTGTCACTTTTATACCTTAATTATGGATGTCTGAGGTGACAAATGAAATTTCAGCTCTCTTGCAACACACTTGCCTCTCCTCTCACATTTTACCCTTGCAATTATATCACATTTTTAAAGTTAAATTACTACATTACTGTGACCATGTAAATACTGTTTCCTTCAAAACCAGGTCATGTTTTATGATTATATGTCTTTTACAGTCTTGTGCCCCCTGTTGCCTGGAGTTTCTGATTGCCTTTATTTTTTTATAGCACTAATTGTCTTTATCATATTGTCAAGTTCTTTTCAAACTCTTTATCACACCAGGCTTGCTAGCAAATCCTCCCTTGGACTTAGACCACCCTCCCAGAATCCTAGATCTTTTTGCTCCTGTCTGGGGTAGTTGCTCTGCAAAGATTTGTTTAAAAGATTATATAGAAAGAAGAGGTGTGGTGAGACACTCTACGAGGGCTGGTGGAGTGCAAACTGTGTTTACAACCCCTCCAGAAAGCAAGCTGTCAATATTTGTCAAAAGCTATAAACATTCAAAGACTTTGACCCCAGGTGTTACTTCTGGAAATTCCTTCTAAGAAAATCACCAGAGATATTATACGAAGTTATGCTCAGTGATGATTATGATTACTATGACTGTGCTCGTGTGAAAAACTGGAAGCTACTTAAGTGTCCACTTACTGGGTAGCGGCTTCTAGGTTATGGAGTACTCTGGATTCATTAAACTTCATGGGTGGAACATTTGTGAATTCTGCTTTGGGGAAACACCTCAAAGAGAGAAGAGGCTATCTTGAAGCCACTAAAGCCAAGGTGATTGTCAGGCAGCTGAGCCATGTTACATACATTATGAAGATGTATACCAAGCAAAGTCTGCTTTCAAGGTGATCTGCAAATCAGAAGATGGCGCACACATTGCCAAGTCCCAAGTGTTAATTCCTGTAGGGTGGCTCTTCACATGGGCAACTCTATGTAGCATGGATGCTGCAGGTGGCTGGCAGGGGCTTTATTTTAAAATTTCATGACGGTAGTGATGCTCCCAAGCAATGCAGTGGACAGCTCTGAGTGAATGGATGTCAGGAGTTCAGTGGGTAGGTGAAACTGACAAGGAGAGGAGGAGGAGTCCTTGGAGGGAGGCCCACAGTTCACAAAGCAGCCACAATCATCCTCACTCTAAGACACTGGGGAAAGGGTGTGTGCGGGGAATGGGAAGACTCACCTTGCCGTTGGTAGGGAAAATGATGTCATCAGGGGAAATCCAGGTTTCAGCTGGGATGAGGCAGAGAAGGGTGTATTTGATAAAGAGGTTCCAAATTTCTGAAATCTTGTTGGCAACCGAGTAGGCCTAGAGGGAAACATCGTGGCCACGGGTTGAGGGAGGGTCTGAAAGGAAGAAGGTTCCAGAGAAGGGTAAGGTCATTCTGAATGGAATGGAGAGAACAGATTCTCTCCTAAAGGTGGGCCGACAGAATGTGTCCCGTAGTGATCCCCCGTGTGGGAAATTCTGGGGGTTGAGGGCCGAAGATGCAGAGCGTTAACAAAACCAACAGAACAGACCCGACAGGCCAAGGATTGCAACGGAAAGAGGACTTGAGCTTGTGCAAATGCCTCCGCAAACCAATGTCTCAGCTACTTCAAGTCCGCCTAGTTAATTGCCTTAGGCTTACCGGGACCTTTAAGATTGACTATGCACACAAATATTTCAGGGAAAATCCTATGGCTAAGGAATTTGAATGACTACTTTGCAAGAGAATGAAGTGGTAAGGAGTTTCGATTTAGGATTATTTGTTCAGGAGAGCAGAAAGCACATATGAAACAGGGCTTGAGGTGCACAAATCAAGGACTGAAAATCCAGGATTGGTTCAAGAGAGCTGGGACAGGCTGAGTACCCCGAGGGAACAAGTGGATTGCCCGGGGATGTTCTTGGACTGTGTGGAATCCTAGCTAAATTTTAAGTCAGGGTGAGGCAAGGTGTGGCTTCCAAAAAGAATGGACCTCATTCTCTTGTTGCGGCAAAAATCTGTCAGATATGGCTCTGAGTTTGGACCAAAAGGAAGGGGTAAAGAGTCAATTAGTGAAGGAAGACCAACAGAGGGAAGGAAAAAGACTCTTAAGAAGACTCATAAAATGTTTCAGTTAACCACCTGGTGATGTTTTTGCGCTCCCTCTTCTCCAAATGTTTATTTTTAACGTGGGGCACAATTCAAAGTGGGTGGGATTGTGGGAGTTGAGTATGTTTACATGTACTTTCTTATTTCTGGGAAATTATCAGGAGCCAAAGTGCACAATCCTTTTTAGAGCAGGCCATAGAGCTGTGAAGAAGACAGTCCAGTCCTCTTAGATCATTAGCATTTTTAATGATTCCTTGACCCAAATTTTGAGAAAGGGCATATGGAGATAATAAGGAATGTACTGCATTTTCTGACAAAGAAGATTCAGAATAACTCACTTTCAGACCAGACTGTGACCTCATTCCAGATTTCTAAGCAGCCACACTTATATTTCTGAATTTTCCCTGTTAAATATACAAGTTTTTGGTAAATCTAGGAAGAACAGTCTGTCCAAAAAGAAATCATAGTCTGTATTATATACCCACAGCCACGTCTACCAAAACTGATGGAGGCAATTTCCCTAAGGGCTTAGCACACACAAAAAAATCTATTCCAAAGGATGTACAGATGCCAGTTATTGATGGAGAACGAAAACACATCCAAGTTCCATTTGTTACTTCGGTCCTCATCCAGGATCCTGGGCATTCACAAAGAGGGCTCATTTTTCACCCCTTTGACATTGTCCAGTCCACTACTCCGGGTTCGTAGAGAGGCTTCTCACTTCCTAATACTTGATTTCCATCATCAGAGTGCTCACAGAAAAATCTTTCACCACCATAAATCAACTTGGCCATTATTGATGCTTGGCCCAAAGTTAGACAAACACTATAAGATCTTGAAAGAGGGGGTTAAATGGATTATTCTGGACATCTTTCATGAGAGTTACATTCTCCTCACATTTCTTTCCTGTGTTTTCCTTTTCTGAGCAGCTCCTTAATTTCAGTATAATTATTTTCTCTATCCTTTCCAGGTCCTTGTTAACAAAAGAAAGGAATGCGTTTCTTAGAAATTGTGTTTGTGAACTGACCATTGCGTTTCAAACTAAGGCTCCACTGTCTTGATTTCTAAAGAGAAGGAAAGGGGCTGTGATCCTGTAGATCTAACTCTCCCTAAACTTAGGTTTGAACTCACTAAACTACTTTTTGTTTTGAACCTCATCCAAACATCTAATTTAATTTTCACTGGGAAACAAAATGTAATTTACCAACAGATCCCATATAACTATTTTTACCTGTAATTCTCAAGAGTTTCTAATGAGTAAAGAATAAAGAGTATTATCTCATGGAAAACTAAGATGCATGTAATCTCTGATAAGAGTACAATTTTTCTGGGGACACCTGGGTGGCTCAGTAGGTTAAGTGTCCGGCTTTGGCTTAGGTCATGGTTTGTGGGTTCGAGCCCAGTGTCGGGCTCTGTGCTGACAGCTCAGAGTCTGGAGCCTGCTTCATATTCTGTGTCTCCCTCTCTCTCTGCCCCTCCCCTGCTCTCTATCTCTCTCAAAAATAAATAAGCATTAAAAATAAAGAGTATGATTAGGACTCTACTGAGAGAATAAACCCAGGCAACCACCTGAAGCATCATGGTTTGGAGTAGGGGCACATGATTAGGAGCCTGGGGTTTAGAACGAGGGCAACTGGGGCTTAAATCCATTGCTCTAATAACTGTAAAAACTTGACAAACTTTCTTAACCTATCTCACTTCAATGTGCATAGGTGATAAATAGAGGTGTGGACAAGTAATGGTCCCAAAAGACAGGTTAACCTGTATAGAATTAGTATAGAATTAGTATAGAAAAAGGATTATTAATTGAGCTTCTTGTTTAAATTCACTAAGCCGAAGGGAGATCAGTGAATAAAGGATGTTCTAAATATAAGATGTGATATAATGGTGTCTTCAGGGATGAAAGATGGGAGAAGTAGATGGAAGATCAGCTGGGGAGTAAGAGGAGATGAGGAAAGTGAACAGTGACTAAGTCAGTCTTTTCTGCCCACATGTTTCATAATATTAATAATGGCATTTTTTAGTACAGTTTTATATCATAGTGTTGATTTCTTAATAGGGGATTTCCTTTATGAACCTAATCTCAACTTTGCTCTCTCTCTACTTCACTCACCTGAAGAGACAAATTCAACTCCCCAAAACAAGGAGAGATTAAATGGCTGTACCATTTAGATTCACTGTAAGTGGATAGAAATGCTGAGTCGCAGATGAGTGTGGAATGGAGGATTGTAGAAGTTTCCAAGGAGGAGAAAATTTTGAAGGAAGCTTCCTGAATGCCAACAGCAGTAGAAGGTCTTGAAGTGAGGTCTTTTTTCGTTGTAGGATGCTTTGTAGCAGATCTTGTCCAGTGCCCAGCAAGGGACCTGAACTAACACAGAAAGATTTCTGAGTTTGTTAAGTAAATGCAAATAAAAATTTCCCTGTTAAGGGTTGAATTGTGTCCCATCTGAACCCCAGACACCCAGTATTTCAGAATGTGACTGTATCTGGAAGGCTTTTAAAGAGGTGATTAAGGTAAAGTAGAGTCTTTAGGCTGGGGTCCTAATCCAGGGACCAGTGTCCTTATAAGAAGAGGAGATTAGGACACACAGAGAGACCCTGGACAGGTACATGCACAGAGAGATGATCATGTGAGAACACAGTGAGAAGATAGCCATCTACAAGCTGAGAAGAGAGGCCTCAGAAAAAATAATCCTCTTCACATCTTGATCTAGACTCTAGAACTGTCAGACAACTGTGCCTTACTTATACTTGTCTATCCCCATGGTAGCCACTCATTTTTTGTAATGTCCTAAATGACTAAGCTAAATGACGAGAGAAGGAAACTGACTTGGAGAAATAGGAACATGCGTGGATGCGCAGCGGAAACAAAGGCACATGAAAATTGCAGTTGAGATGGTAAAAGGCCCACATGATATAAGGTTGAGGGAGCCTCTCCACCTTTTTCCAGTGACTCAGTGACTGGTCCCTGCTTGACAGAATGCTTCCCTAAAGAATTCATCAGGGTTCAAAGAGGAGGCAGAAATCAGGGCCATCCCCTTCGCTCCCTCGTTCCGATTCCAGATGGGGGTGAGTGGGAATGTCACAAGGAGGAGAAGCTGGAATTTGGGCCTTGAGTAGGGATATAAGGAGACCTGAGGAAGAGCTTGGGTCAGGGAAAATTAATCCTGTGACTGTCACATTTTCATATCTGCAAAACAATGCAGGACAAACTTCAAGGGAGAAGAGGAAGCTCATGATTATGGAGTTTGGCTCTTCTTAGAATGTGTGTCAAAGGGAGCCTTGAGAGGGCAAAGAAGTGGAGAAGATGCCCCAGAAGCTCTAAACTGAATGCCAGGGGTGGCCCACGGGGTGTTTTGGGAGATGGAGAAAGGGAGTGGAGGGCAGAATGTGATCGGTGCTAGTCCAGTTTTTATTAAATGCCCTTGAATTGCTCTCACTTATTTAATGGGGATCCAATCATGAAACACATGGCCCAACCTCTCCAGGATCTCCCAGTCCAGTGATGAATACCTAGAAATTCACTGGGAATATACTACAGTGTTACAAGTGGTAAGGGAGGAACACAATAGCATGCATTAAGAGCACAGAGGAGGGGCAACTTGCTGTGGGGGGGAGGAAGGGAGTGGTCAGAGGAGGCCTTCCCAGCCTCCTAAGCCAAGTCCCGGGAGAAAGTAGGGGGTGGGCAAATACAGAGAGAGGTGAAGTGCATTTCAGGCATGTGTAAAGTTGGGAGAACATGACTCACTCATGCAAATACGAGTAGGTTATAGTGGGGACATATAACAATATTTCTGAATCTTAGTCTTTTCTCAGTGGTGGGAAGGGAGGGCAACGGAAAAGACAAGACGCAGTGTTCCCCTCAGAACACAGAACACAGAAAAATGTCATCTTGATAATGTAAATGAATGTATGCACATGATGAATCATCTGGATGACTTGCGTATTCAAGGGCTATTACAATGGAGATAACTTAGGACAACACCAAATTTAGCAATAGCTTTATTTATTTATTTTTTTTAAGGGATATGTTAAAACACTGGTGAGAAGATGGCAACTGGAATGGTGGGCAGGACTGCATGTGTGAAGACTAAGGCTTCCCTAGAAAGTTCCCGGGTCTAACAATAGCTTGGGGGCCTGTAAGGTGCAGGGGCCTGAGTAAGTACCCCAAGTCATCAGGTGCTAGGAAAGATATGTTAGGGGACTCCCGGTTCAAGTGAGAGTCTTGTGCTCGCTTCGNGTGGCCGACTCTCCATTTTGGCCCAGGTCATATCTCACGGCTAATGGGTTCGAGCCCTGTGCCAGGCTCCATGCTGACAGCTCAGAGCATGAAGCCTGCTTTGAATTCTGTGTCTCCTTCTCTCTCTGCCCCTCCCTGCTATGCTTTGTCTCTCTCTCTCTCAAAAATAAATAAACATTAAAAATTCTTTTCTTAAGATTTTATTTCTTTTAAGTTACCTCTACACTCAGTGTGGGGCTCAAACTCCCAACCCTGAGATCAAGATCCACAGGCTCCACCAACTAAGCCAGCCAGGTGCCCTCTTTATTTAAAAGTTTATTAAAAGTTTAAGAACTTTTTACTAAAAGGCTCTATGACTTCAAGAGCAGATCAGTTGCAGATTAGTACAGAACCTTGTCATGTCATCAAAACACATTGGGCGTATTTAATAAAACATGGAAAGTTCCCAGTAAAAGAACATAGCTTCCTGATGCGAAAAAGTGGCCATTTATTTTCAAACTGTTAATATCAGTTAAGCCCAGATCCTTGTTTCTTGTTGTTTCTTCCCCAGTTTGAATTTAAGGACGAGATCAGGAGCTCTGATGCTCACGACTGTATTGCCAGCACGTAGAATACAGCCTGTCCATAACAGACTGTACATAAATATTTCCAGAATGAACTAAAACCATGTACACACCTCCTTTGAATCAGGCACTGTTTTGGTTGCTTTATACATTTTTTTTTTTAACTTTTATTCACTATTGAGAGACAGAGAGACAGAGCATGAGTGAAGGAGAGGCAGAAAGAGAGGGAGACAGAGAATCCGAAGCAGGCTTCAGGCTCTGAGCTGTCAGCACAGAGCCCGATCCAGGGCTCAAACTCATGAACCACGAGATCATTACCTGAGCCAAAGTTGGCCGCTTAACCAACTGAGCCACCCAGGTGCCCCTGTTTTGGTTGCTTTAAAATCATCATCTTATTCGGCATCCTGTTGGCCATTGGACACTGAGGCTCAGAGAGGCTAACTATAAGACGAATAACTAGTAAGTGTCAGGTCCAGGATGTGACGCAGGCATTCAAACTTCATTCTCAGGAATATTCCGTTTACCTTGGGTTTAGGGAATCATTTTGCTTCTTTAGTGGGAGGACTGAGTCCTGCCTGCGTGAAAATTTTTTGAAGTTTCTCTTCTTTCTATTGGTATATATCCCAAAACACCTCTGATGTAAATCAGATAAATTACTAGTCTGTTTCCTTGTAGATCCAAAAATTTAGCAATATACCAGGGCACTTTCAACCTCAGAAAACTTTGATCCCACGAGCAGTTCCAGTGTTCCCCATGGGGTCCCACAAGGGGTTCTTGCTCCTATGTTGGCTATATGGCCCTAGGGTCCCTCACTTGGCTTCTTGCTTCTGGCATTCCCCTTCCTTCCTTAACACACATGCTTCCTTACAAGTCACATGGCCAAAGAGTATTGTCCTGATGAGTCATTTTTGGCCCTGAAGCCACTTCTCACTAAGGAGGCGGGAGAGAGATGGGAAGGAGTCTTGGCATGAATTCTTGAAGAGGGAGACTTGGCCCAGTTACACATATTTCTTTTGTTATAAAATCCTGATTAAAACAGACATCTTTCACTTGACACAGCAGATCTGCAGTTCGTATTTTTCTTTTCTCTGTAACCCAGATTCATTTTTCCCCCAACCTTTGGACTTGACCATGAAGATGATACCTCATCACATGAATAGAAAATTTCCCCCTCTCTTTATAATAGGATCCAGAGCAAACACTTTCAGGTAGGCTAAACAAATGCTGTTTTTGGAATCATCGTATGGGACATTTTAAGGGCAGACGCCTTACATCCAAATCTCCTTGCTTAATGATCTGGTTAAAGTGTCAAGTCAAATCTTGGCTGCGAAAGAGGTGAAGCGCGTGTGTTTGGTGTGCGGGTACACGTGGGTAAGATTGTGTGTCTCTGCATACAAGTGGGGGAAAAAAGAATCCTAACATACAAAGACTTTGTTATTTATACAGAGATGTTGATGGTTTCAGGACAGTCTCCAGGAGTAAGAACTTTTATCCAACTGGCATTTTCATTCTTTCTTTCTTTCTTTTTATTTTTTTACATTTATTTATTTTTGAGAGACAGAGAGAGACAGAGCACAAGTAGAGGAGGGGCAGGGAGAGAATGAGACACAGAATCCGAAGCAGGCTCCAGGCTCTGAGCTGTCAGCACAGAGCCCGACGCAGGGCTCCAACTCACAAACCACGAGATCATGACCTAAGCTGAAGTTGGACACTCAACTGGCTGAACCATCCAGGCGCCCCATAAGCTGGCATTTTCTTTTTTCTTTTTTTAAGGCAATATAATTGTTTTATTTTTTAATTTTTTTTCTTAAATAGTTTATTTTCAAGTTGGTTTCCATATAACACCCAGTGCCCATCCCCACAAGTGCCCTCTTCCATGCCCATCACCCCCTACCCCTCCTCCCCACCCCATCTGCCCTCAGTTTGTTCTCAGCATTCAAGAGTCTCTCATAGTTTGCCTCCCTCCCTTTCCCCAACTATTTTTCCCCTTCTTCTCCCCCATGGTCCCCTATTAGCTTCCTCCTAATCCACCTATAGGTGCAAACATATGGCTTCTGTCCTTCTCTGCCTGACTTATTTTGCTCTAAGCTGGCATTTTCTAACAGAGCAAAGAGAAGGGAATTATGTGAAGGTTAGCTCAGACCTGTGCTGGAAACTTTATGTTCGTTACGAATTCAGTACCTTCGAGAAGTAAGTGACTGTGTAAAAGCTGGGAAACAGAAATGAATAAAGGGCATTCCTGCACACCAAGGAATTTACAGTCTGGAAGGTGAGGCAGGAGAGTAGCTGGTAGCTCTAATCGGGTGTAGGAAGTGTTGTGCAAGACATCTGTACCAAGTCATCCAACGGGAGCGCTTAGGAGGGGCTTAATCTCAGCCCGAGGATGACAAACTTCAGTATCGGTTTGGTAAATATGTGCATGGAGGGGTTTTAGGGAAGACTTCCCCAAGGAGGTGGCATTCACTCTGGCTCTGGAAACTCTGGTGCAGAAGAGGAACGTTGCTGCTGGCAAGAGAACACACACACACACACACACACACACACACACACACACACACACAAAGAAGCCTCTGCCTTCTAGAGAGAGCCTGCCCTGATCAAGGACATTGCTTGCATACCTATGGCTGGGAGACAAGGCCATTTTAGAGCTAGATTCCTCAGTTTAGGACTGTGAGGAAATCAGTGAAGGATTTACAGTGGGGGAGGGGGGATGGAACAGAACTAGTTTTACACTAAAAAACAAAAAATCAATCTGTCAGCATCTTGAATCAAGGCATATGATTACTTTGGTTTGTTTTTGTACTTTTGATTATCTGGAATGATAAGAAAGGAGGGACAGGGACCTTGCTATAAATAAAAATTCATACAATCTCCTGATTATTAGACTCAGAGTTAGGCTAAATTTTTCCCCAGCAAACTTTTTATTGAAACATCTAGTAAATTACAAAATAAACTGATTCAAGTTCGTTGTCTCACAAGGTGGTGAACGCCTCGTAGAGAACGGTGGAGACTGGCAGTGGAGGCCAGCCATGAGGTTCTCGAGCAATCTGTTAACCAGGAACTGGACCTGATACAGCCAGAAAGGAGGGGTGGAAGGGAACCTGGCTTGGGCAACTTGGGCGGGTGGTGATCACACAATAGCTAACATTTATTGAGCACTAATTATATGCTAACTATTCTACATGCCTTACCTAAATGAACTGACTTGGTGCTGACAGCAGTAAATGCTGCAAGCATGACTCTTTCCACATTTTACAGACGAGGAAACGGAAACCTAGAACAAGGTAAGTAGCTTGTCCAAGGTTCCGTCATTAGGAAGAAACAGATTTAGGAGTGGTCAGTTCATTTAGAGGTCCTGAAGGCGAAAGAACATGGAGAGAATGACCCAGAAAGGTGAAGAAAGGAAAAAGCCGAGGGCAGAACTCTGGGAATTTCCAATATTTCAGGAGTTGGCAGAGGAAGAGACGCGTCTGAGAGAGACAGAGTTGGACCAGCCCAAGAGGAGCAAGAGCTCCGAAGACAATAGTTCAATAGACGCCCAGGGCCTCCAGGTTGGAACTGCCACATGCCTTTTCCAGGTGAAGACACGCACTCTGGGCTTTGCTGCCACCCCCCATGCTATGCTCCTCGAACCGCTCCAGGGCCCCTCGTGACGTGAGGTGGCCTTTGGAGGGCGAGCACATGATTTTTATTTTTGGACTCTTGATGAACCAGAATGATAAGGAATGAAAGACTGGGACTTGGTTACGAATTAAAAATTCAGATTATTCCCTTATTATAATGCCGGTCTTTGGTCTAATTTCCTGTGTACGAACTCTTCGGCTGGAACACTTCATGAGTTAGAAAATTAACTCATTGAAACTACATCTCTGCTTTTCTCTTCAGTAAGAACTAGCTAGAAAGTATCAAGGGGGAGTAGCAGCAGACCCCCAACTAGGGTCCATTTATGGGGATCCAGTTGTCTCCCAAATACTCATTGTTGGTATGGGTGACCTCGATAGCTTCCAGCTTCCAAAGTTTGTTGGCAACCTTGCTACCTGTGATAATCAGTAAGGAAACCTACTGCAATATGTTCTCCAGATGACAATTCAGCACACCTACGAATTCTCAGAGATCTCAGCTTTTCTTGGGCCACTGGGCAGCCAAGCCTTTCCTTTTCTTGAGATGTGTCAGCTCAAGAAGATGCCTGATGGTCGTCTTTGTCCTTACAAAACTATCCCTGGGGCAGCTCCTGAAGGTCCTCCAGGGTCTTTAAACTCTGATTCCCTGGACACTCTCCCTTCTTAAGATAGTCACAGCCATATACACCTTTTTACATAGGCCACACATCACATGTACTTTTCCTTTAAATTCTATACTTAAAAGTCTCTTGCAGAAGCCAGCTTGAACACTTGAGTCATTTATAAAGCTTGGTGCTTGGCCTAGTTTTTGAAAGAATCCTGCCTTTCCATCTGAATTTGTGTATTTTTAATTCCCCTTGACCCCCTTCTGGCAGTGTTTGTGGCTAACCTCTCAAGATCATACCCATAAAATCGTCAGCGTCTGTGCCTGCGTGGCCTGTAGCAGAACCTGTCAATTTTTATTTGTCCATTTACTTGTTCGCCTGCCTCTCTCGCTTCCTTGAGGATCTAAAGAGACAGGAATGGGGCCTCTTTTTTCACTCAGCAATGCAGATTCTATTTACAATCCGAGTTCAGAGTTGTTGTTGATGTTGTTGTTGTTGTGGTTTTTTTTTTTCTTTTCCACTACAACACACTGGGACCAGAGGCAAGGAGGGGGGATACAGCCTATAAGCACGGCTTCTAGAAAATGAAACAGGAAGGCCAGGAGCTCTGTCTCCTGAAGTTGCCCAGGACAGTGCGGTGTTCGGGAGTTAGTTGGAGGGAGGGAGGGGAGCTGCCCTTGCCAAGGCGGAGCTGAGCTGAGAGCATATGACAGTGTCGGGGTGGAGGAGAAAGGGGTCTCTAAGCCAGGATGCCACCAAGCTACCCCCAGACACAAAAGAGAAGCTGGGGGGATGAAGTCAGGGGTCACAGAGAGATCAGAATTGGGCGAGTTCGGGTAAATTTTGTTAAGGGAGGGGGTCTGAGAACAGATTTCCCTTTGTTAGCCAATCTCACATGCTCTCGCTCTGCGTTTCCTCGCATAACCATCTCTCAGAAAGAAGTCATTGGGCAAAAGTTGAACGGAAGAGGAAAATCTGGTGAAACGAAAGTGATAAGAACCTTAAGCGAAACTAATGACTTCTTACTCATTCCAACAGTGCAAGAGGGATACTCCAGAATGACTATAGACACATCCTGTGGATTCCTAGAAAGTAGATTTCAAAACCCATGGCAAACATTATGTGTAAACCTGCAGCGATTGTTAGAAGAGAAAGCGTTCAAGGAGAAGGAGGAGGCAGAAATGTGACTCCAAAAAAGTATCACTCGAAGAAATCCAGTCAAAAGTAATTTGGATGAAAAAGGAAAAGGGTAGAAATCTTTGTAACTAAAAAGGAAGAGAGCTTGTTGGAATCGGTCATAAAAGCCCTACATAAAAAATGCAAGGAGACTATAACGAAGGACAGATGTAAAGATGGCTTTAATCTATCTGTGAAAAAATAATTCTGCCACGAAATAAGGGAAGAGAAAAGCTAGTTTCTTGGAGGGAGCTAAGCCTTGCAAAAAAACAAAAGAAAACAAAACAAAACTTAAGCAGAACAACAAAAGCGTCCTGATGTTCTCAGCACTGCGTATTAACTTTGCTTTCTCCACGTTGATGTGAATTGTAATGATACAAAAAATGTAAGACCAGGAAAGAAAATGTCTGTGATAACTTAATCTTAATAGCATATTCTCTTGTTATTAATAAGAACGTCATACTCCACAATAAGGTTTTGCATACACAGCTGTTTTTAAATAAGACCTATTTTCTCCTAACAATTGGAAAATCAAACTTCTTCATTCTCTATCTTCCTAACTAGGGCATTTTAGTGCTTTGCTTTATCTATGATTAGTTTAGCGACTCTGCAGCCCAGCTGAAGATTTCTATAACAAATTTCATCCCAGATCAAGAAAAGATTACAGGCAAGGGGTAGCTGCCTAGCTCGGTGGGTTAGGCATCCGACTCTTGATTTTGGCTCAGGTCATGATCTCATGGTTCATGAGTTCGAGCCCCATGTGAGGCTCTGAGCTGACAGTGTGGAGCCCGCTGGAGATTCTCTCTCTCTCTCTCTCTCTCTCTCTCTCTCTCCCCCCTCGTTGCCCCTCCCCTACTCTCTCTCTCAAAACAAATAAACTTAAAAAAATTATAGGTAATTAAAATGAAAAGGATTTTCCCCCTCAGAATAATTTTCCCCCTCTTTAGATATTTACAAGCCATGTTTTCTCTACTGCCACCTCGTAGCTCAAATCCTGTATTTTCAGTTGGAATGAAGAAGATCTCACACGCTCTGTGTCTGAACCCTATCTTCCTGTGAGTGCCCTGGACTTTCTTCTTTCAGACACCTGTGCACAGTCTCTTGTATTTCAGGTGTTTTGACTTTTCAAATTGAGGATCTCTGCCATTACGATTTTGTTGCTAAGTGTCCCCACACCCACCCAGTCAACATCCAGTAATGGAGCTTGAGATAAAAGTGTTCTTCCTCTGTCCTTCTTTACACGTCTCTTATTCACATTTTGCATTATGAAGTCTTGCCCCTTCCTCTTTTAGTAGATCCTTGACTTAAGAAAAGAATCACAAGTGGATCTCTGTATATCCTTCACTAATTAAACTCTTCCAGTCAATATGGTTGTCCCCTTTCTTTGACAGACAGCCTCGACTAAACACTTTTATTTAGGCACCTTGAGCAAAGTAGCAGATGATACGTTCTCTTTTTATAATGGGAGAAAGCAGAGGTGAAGTGCTTTGTGTGAGTGAGGGGTTGTTCAGTTAGGTCACATGAGTTCCTTCTGAGTGGTATAACTTATATGTGACTCACGTCAACATTAGGAGTTCCACTTTCCTAAGAATTGCGTGTTCTCATAATTTGGCGTTCTGATGAAATCAGAGATTGGGCCACTTTCTCTGGTTAAGTTTTACTTTCCTAATGTTATCCTTCCGTTGGTGGGTGGAAACTACTCTAAGAGGGATTGCCCTTTTTAGATTGTGTTCCCTGGAAGCCCTTGAAAAATTATTGAGAATCAATTCTTTATTTATCACTTCTTATGTTATATATCTAGGGTTTTGAAGTGACATCATATTATGTTTCATAAAAGGAAAGAATGAAGTCAGAATAGGGGTGCCTGGGTGGCTTAGTCAGCTAAGTGTCCGACTTTCGCTTAAGTCATGATCTCACGGTTCATGGATTCGAGCCCCGCGTCGGGCTGTGTGCTGACCGCCAGCTCAGAGCCTGGAGCCTGTTTCAGTCTGTGACTCCCTCTCTCTCTGACCCTCCCCTGCTCACGCTGTCTCTCTCTCTCTCCTAGAAATAAAATTAAAAAAAAAAAAAAAAGAATGAAGTCAGAATAGATTTGATTGACAGAAACCGAAAACACAATCAGGATTTAAATGTCCTACACATTACCCTGTCATCCTTTGAGAGCAGGAAATAAACAGCCCATAGCTCTATGCACATATATAGAAAAAGATGTTAACCCATCAAGGAGGGGAGGTAGGTTGAAATCTCTGTGCATGTTGGGAACCTGTGTTCTTTGTCCCATTTTGGGGGGTCCAAGTCACCATAAAGTGATAAAATGCTCCTCATAGGGGTGAGGGGTATTGGAAAAGAATTGGGGAAAAGGAGGCCACTGGTGCAGAGACCTGGTCATTCGCCCGAAAAGATAGTTTCTTCCAGATAATGTACAAAAATAGAATGGATGCTGGGGGAGAAAGAACAGCCCAAAAAGAAACAATGCTGTTCAAAGGCTTTATCTAGAAATGCTAGCCCTCCCTGATGAGTCTTGAAACAACTTGGAGGAAAAACTAGTGTTTAAACAAGCTCTTTGCAGTTCACAAAATCTTTTCCACTTTGTAGCAAGATAATGCGCTTTACATGAACATTATCAGTTTCCAAATTCTCTAACTCATGTTTCCCTGCTTCCCTCACTTCCCAGGAAGGAGGGGGAGGAGCACAGCTCCAAGCCTGACCCTCTCCCCGCAGCCTCCCCTCTCTACTCCCTCCCCTGTGAGTCCCTTTTCCTTCTCCCTTTCTCTCCCCCTCCCCTTAACGTGAACCTTCAACACTGCTTTCCTTGAGGACCTCCAGTGGCCTGAAATTCAGCCATAAGCAGACACCACCCACATTCCTTCATTTTACTCCAGTCTTCTTTTCACCATATTTCTCTAAAGGGGGTCAACCTAAGATGGTAACACCGTCACCGCTATGCATTCTCTGCTCTTGTGAGTCATGGAGGAAAGGCATAGACTTCAATGTCTTTTGACTTAGCTCACTGTCCTTAATAAAAACTACACTCAGGGAAAGACAGTTAATCAATCAATGTTAAATAATATTAAAACAAAAAGTATGCAGGATTTTTTTTAAGTTGCACAGAAATAAACACAAAAAAAGTAAAGACATCAATTTCCAGGAAAATTATTCTTGTAACCACGCCAAAAGGTTTTTTTTTTTTCATCAAAAGCACAAATGGAAAAAAGTGCCAATGCCAAATAAAACAAAACCCTTAGCGTTAAATACATTCTGGAGTTTGTGAAATTAAATTTGCATGTTTAAATGGATCCAAATGCCCCTTTAAAAAACTAACCCACTCTTCCCCCATTTTTTCCCCTATGATGACAATGGGTAATAAATATTCTTTCCTTTTTCACTGCATATTCGTATTTGGGAAAAAATTATTATTGGGAGAGAAATTTACTTTTGTCAGAGGGATGGTTTCAAGAGCGAGGTTTGAATTATTACTTGTAGGTAGAGCAGATAAGAATGACAAAAATAATCCTTGCCTTCATTCTTTTTCTCATGAAAGGAATGGAGTCAAGAAGAAATATAGGAAGTCAGACAACCTTTCTAGAACTCCACAGTGAACACATCTTTCCCCCAGAAAATAACCGAGTCCACAAAGGAGAGCTGCAAAATGTGGGAATAATTTGAACTCATTTAATATTTTCTAATACAAATGGAATCCAGACCTTCCAATGGTGACATTGTCTACCCAATGAACTGTCAACATCATTTGAGCTTGTGCACCAGGAAGGAGTTCTCCGTGGTTCCTGTGGTTTTTTCTTTCAGTGGCCAATGTCCATCAGGACTTCAGAAACCACAGTGTGAAAACTGTAGACATTCTACACTCTATTGGTACGTTATAGGAATATTGGAAACATTGACCACATCTGTCACTTACACAATCTTTCTCTCTTTCATCATCAACCATCTGGTGGCACTGAACCTGTAAATCCAATAACCAAATCACCTCATTAAAACTTCCTGCCCCTTCTTCGCTATTTCCTGTCCTTTATCCCAGCTCCCAAATTCTCTCATCTTCGAAGAGCTTTCCTGTAATCTTTTAGAACCTCCATTCTGCCTCCTTCATCCCATGACGATGATGATGATGATGATGATGAGTTTTTAAAGAGAGAGTGAGCACATATGGCAGGAGAGAGAGAGAGAGAGAGAGAATCTTAAGCAGACTCCATGTTCAGTGTGGAGCCAGACACAGGTCTTGAGCCCACAACCTTGGGATCATGACTGGAGCTAAAATTAATAGTTCGTCACCCAACTGAATAAGCCACCCAACTGCTCCTCCATGCTTATTTTTTGAATCATTTAGTGCCTAGTATCCTCGCAACCCTTGCTTCTTTATAAATATCTTCACTTTCCACACTTCAACTATTGTCCTTCCCACCCATCCACAGTTTTGCTTTTCACCCAGTGGCTTTATTTTATTTTATTTTTGAGAGACAGAGAGACAGAGAGAGACAGGGTGCAAGCAGGATAGGGGCAGAGAGACAGGGAGACACAGAATCTGAAGCAGGCTCCAGGCTCTGAGCTGTCAGCACAGAGCCTGATGAGGGGCTCAAATTCGTGAACCGAGAGATCATGACCTGAGCTGAAGTCAGATGCTTAAGTGACTAAGCCACCCAAGTGCCCCTACCTGGTGGCTTTTATTAATCCCATACCAGGAGTACGATTTCAGGAGTAGATTCCTTAATGCCCCTTACCCATTAAGCCCACCCACCTCCCACAACCCCTCTACAGCAACCCTCTGTTTATTCTACATATTTAAGAGTCTCTTATGTTTTGTCCCCCTCCCTGTTTTTATATTCTTTTTGCTTCCCTTCCCTTATGCTCATCTGTTTTGTATCTTAAATCCTCCTATGAGTGAAGTCATATGATAATTGTCTTTCTCTGATTAATTTCACTTAACCTAATACCCTCTAGATCCATCCATATAGTTGAAAATGGCAAGATTTCATTCTTTTTTTTTCTCTTGCTGAGTAATACTCCATTGTATATATATATGCCACGTCTTTATCCATTCATCCATCGATGGACATTTGGGCTCTGAAAATGAACTTTAAATGAATCAGTCTTTTTGCTACTTTCCTAGGGTAGCTCTAAATTTCAGCAGGACACCAAATGACTTTTATTACACAAAGGTAGAGAAAGACTTAAGACATTAGGCTTATTTTTTGTCATTATAGATGAGGTGCAAAAGAAACTTTTTTCAACTTTATGGTGTTTTTTTTTTTTTTTTTTTACGTAAAACATTGTGTAAGGTTAAGGTGTAGCTACGCTTTGACACACTTATCTATTGCAAATGCTCAGCACTGTAGGGTTTGTTAACACCTCTGTCTCATCATATAAATACCATTTTTTCTTTAGGAGCACCTTGGGTGGCTCAGTCAGTTGAAAATCTGACTGTTGATTTCCAGTTCAGGTCATGATCTCACGGTTTGTGAGTTCAAGCCCCACATCGGGCTCTCCATTGACATTCAGCGCCTGCTTGGGATTCTCTCCCTCTCTCTCTGCCCCTACTCCCCCCCACCCCCCGCTTTCTCTCTCTCTCTCTCTCAAAATAAATAAGCTTTAAAAATATTACCATTTCTTTTTTGTGGTGAGAACACTTAAATCTACTCTTTGAGCAACTTTCAAGTATGCAATACAATATTATTCACTCTAACACCATGTTGTTCATTATCCCCAGAACTTACTCATCTTATCATTGGAAGTTTATACTCCTTGACCTATTCTCCCCATGTCTATTACCCTCCACCCACTGGTGACCACCAGTCTATAAAAAATTTTTTAAAAAATAAAAAAAAAGCACAATCAATAATGAAAAGGCATCACGACAGCACAACCAGAGACAGACTATTGACTGTCCCACAAAAGCAGTCAGACTAAGAAAATGCAAAGTCACCACATTTATGGAACCTGCCTCTAGAATTCATTTCTTTTACCACTTCATTCAAAAATGTAGAAGCAAAGCTTGCCTAGAATGATGACATAAATCAGGTTTAATGAAGTGACTTGATTCTACTCCACTCACTCTCAAGTGGTGTTCTTTTTTAACCTCTGCATCAGAATCTCCTTAGTTCCACATGTCACAAATTACACAGAAACAAAATTAAAGAGAAAAACATGGGGAGGCAGCCACTGGCCAACACTTTTTTTTTTTTTGGTCTCTCTGATGTGTGAAATATTACAATTATTCTCCCATTCCAATCTATATGTCCATATGTGGGGTGTGTGTGTGTGTGTGTGTGAGAGAGAGAGAGAGAGAGAGAGAGATGGAGAGAGATGCCAAGGAAAACACTCAAAGAGGGTGTAACTTCAGGGTACACAGTGAAAAATAAGATAGATGCCCAAACACTAAAGCAACTTTTTTGGATATGAACTCTTTGTTCTTCTGGATCCTTTTTTAAAATTTTTTTCAATGTTTATTTATTTTTGAGACAGAGAAAGACAGAGCACAGGTGGGGAGGCACAGAGAGAGAGAGAGAGAGACCCAGAATCTGAAGCAGGCTCCAGGCTCTGAGCTGTCAGCACAGAGTCTGACGCGGGGCTCGAACTCACGAATTGTGAGATCATGACCTCAGCCGAAGTTAGATGCTTAACCAACTGAGCCACCCAGGCGCACCCAAGAGAGCTGAACTAAATCAGTGTTTAATTCTTTTTTTTTTTTTAATGTTTTTTTATTTATTTCTAGGAGAGAGAGAGAGAAAGACAGCGTGAGCAGGGAGGGTCAGAGAGAGGCAATCACAGACTCTGAAACAGGCTCCAGGCTCTGAGCTGGCAGTCAGCACAGAGCCCGACGTGGGGCTCGAACCCACGAACCGCGAGATCATGACCTAAGCGACCTAAGTCGGACGCTTAACCGACTAGGCCACCCAGGCGCCCCTACCAGTGTTTAATTCTTAACATAATAAAGTATAAGCCACTGTCATGGAAGGAACCGTGGGCACTGGTATTCATAAATAAGGTGACAGTATATGGCTGAATATTGTTTTTTCCCAACAGCTTAATGAACACACAGTAATTATGTTTACTTTAACATGTATTAAACTATGATTTCCTGGACATTATTTAAACAGGTACACCATGCCTTCACGCACATTATTGCTTATAATGGCTGCAATAGTCCGCTGCCTTAAAATTACTCAAGTAAAAGAAATTAGCGAGGTAATGGAGAATCTTCAGTAAAAATGTACAAGAGACACACAAATACGGCAACATGGTGAAAGAGGTTTATGAATGCCTGGGGCTTGGGGGCTGCTAGGTTCAAGAATTGCACACATTCTAGTAGACTCAAGACTTGCTGTTATTGTCTTACGGGCGGACGAAAGTGTCAAGGAAATTGAGTCGCATGCATTACATGTTTGTAAAATGTACGAGATGAGTCTCTCCTGACTGTTATGCTACTTTCCTGTGCTGAATCACCCATTATACTCCGGGCTGTAGGAAGGAGCGGTGCGGCTCATGACTCCTGGAGGGGTGTAACGTAACATGGAGTAATGTCTGTTGGGCACCGTCTTTCACAAACACGCTCTGCAGCGTGACAATGTCAAACAGTCAACCACATCTGATTGAACCAAGTCTAGTGACAGGGAGAGCTTCACCCTGCCTGGAATAAACTCCTTTCCCCTTCCTCGTGCTATCATCCAGCCACCTCACGGGGCTGCTCTTTTTGCTGAGCTAAATGCAACATCTCACGCCAGATTTATTGGGCTTGGCAAAGTTGCAAATTTCATTACGCAAAAGTTGAGAAAGAGCAACGCTGAGGAGTGCTAAAAACAGTACACTTTGCTACTGTGTAGTACTGTGTTTGGGGCTCAGGCTGTTTTATTTATAGATATCTATTAATACACAGCAAGAGATACAGAAGAAATACATAAAAAACAGCTTTATCAAATAGTTTCCAGTATTTCGAGTGTAAGAGCAACATCAAGAGCGGCCACAGAGAAAAAGCCATGTTCTTGCGCCCCTCACTCCCTTCCCTTCCCTGTCCTCTCTGAAGACCGTGGCTACGAAGAGCCTACACCCTCTTAGATCTTGGAGGGCTGGGGTGGGGGCTGTGGAGGGAGGTGGGATGTCCACAGATATTACTCTGTCCAGCTGTTTCAACCTCTGCCTCTCCAGCCTCCCTCCCTAGCAGTGCTGTATGCGGAGGAGAAGGGGGAGCTTGGAGCTTGTAAAACTGGTTTGCTGGGGATCTTTCTCCCTCCAGGTCTTGCTTCTTGGGAAAATGTTTTGCGCTTTCTCTGGGCTCGCAAGGGGCTTCCTTTCCTCCTGCAGCAGGAAAGAGGGCTGCCCCCAGAAGTGGAGGTGGCGAGGCGGATGGGAGAGGCAGATCCCATCACACTTCCCCCAGGACACGCAGAGCCCTAGAAGGCCTGGGGGGAGAGGTGGGGGTGGATCCCTACTCACTTTTGTGTTTATAATTCAAATATGTTCCCAGGGTGACCCGCGCAGGAGAGGAGGGGAGGGGGGACTGTGGGAAGGCGTGTGGGCAGTGTGATTTTGCTTCGCTTCCACCTGATTGCTGGGGGCAGCCTGGCTAAGGCGGGGTCGGTGGGGAGAGGGACTTCCCTGCTGGAGGGTAACCCAGGCTCCACCTGCAGAGACTGGGGAGGGCGGGGGCGGTCGTTTCCCGGCAGGAGCTTGGGACAGGTTGGTCCTGACTGCTCCCAGGCTTCTGCCAAAGTTGCCAAGAGGCTGAAGAAGGGGTGAGAGGGATCCCAGGCTTCCTATCCCTCACTGGGGGGAGCTTGGATCCAGTGACAATGACATGGGCTCTCCTTTGCTCTCCCTGCGGTCTGCTGGGGGGGAGGAGGTGGGGACACAGTGGCCAGAGCTGAGGTGGGCAGAGCTGGCTTCCGGCTTGATGTCACCCCCGGTCTGGGGTGAGCTGTGGCCTCCCCAGCTCCCCAGGGCTGGGCTGAGGTAAGCCTCTGAAGAGGCAAAGGCCCAGACAGAGTCCCCTGGGGACTGGGTGGAGGCCTCCCCCGGTGTGGGTGTGGGAGGGAGGGTGCCAGCCTCTCCTCAGTCTCCAGCTCCTGCTGCAGTGGCTCTTTTAGGGGACAGGTCTCCCCAGCGGGGACTTCCAGGGAGGTCCACACTGCCCACAGCTTCCGTGCTGGGATAAAATCTGTCCTTTTCATTCTAGAGGTGAAGGGTAAGCAGGGAAAAGGAGGACATGGTTTGATGGGACCCTCCTGAGTACATGTGACTACCCCCTCCCGCCTCGCCCACCCTGGGTCGGGGATTGGAGTTAAACAGGGTGAGGAACTGGAGGAAGCATCTATTTGATGGTGTAGACACACCTTTCTTCTGTGTAGGGAAGATGCTCTGAACTTACTCAGGGCACTGCATGAAGTTTGGTAGAGCATCGAAACTCTGGGGGCCTCGGTTTACCCACCTGCAAAATGAGGCTACTTGAAAAAGCCACTGTCTTACATTTACGGTTTGCTTTGTGTATGACCAAACATTCAACTCCACCGGTGGCTGCCCTGGGGGTACCTCAGGGGATATTTCAAGGGCATATAGACAGAAATCGCTTGGAAAATGTAAACCATTATTTAAATGTGAGGTATTATCTGACCTCCTTATTCAGCATGGCCATTTCCTCCTTCCCAAACACCACCCTTATTGCACATTCACTTAACCCCCTACAAGAACACCCCTTTGCCCTAAATGAAGAAACCAAGGAGGTGGGGGGGTGGGGGGAGAATGATCCAGAAAAGATGCCCCTGTGCTGGGAGTAAGTGAAGGTTCTGAGAGGCGGCCCGTTCTCCCAAGAGGCGCAATTCCTTGCAGCTCCTCAGCTCTCATCGGGGCTGCCTTCCTTCTGTTATATGGGAGCCTCGGTTTTTATTTTTTGTTCTCTTTCAAAATCAGCCCCTGTAGCTCTCCATCCCCCCCTGGCGTTCCTTTCCCGCAATTTCTTAACACTGGTGCTATTGAACCTGGGGCGTTCCGGGAAGGGGAAGGAGCATGGGCACAGCAGAAAGCTTACGGGGGCTTGTACTCGATGATACCCAAAGCACTGGCTATGTGCCCGGAAGGACTGTAATTTTTTTTAATTTCATTTCCTTGCCATTCCTTCGCCAATCTTTTTCACTGTACACGNAGGGGGAGAGCGTTCCCTTGTTTGATCAACACTAAGAAATCGGGAGACATAAAAGGAAAATGCAGTGAACAACAATTAAAAAAAAATCCCCGCGCACAACAATACAATCTATTTAAACTGTAGCTCATACTTTTCATACCAATGGTATGACTTTTCTGGAGTCCCTCTTCTGATTCTTGAACTCTGGGACTGGCAGCTCGCAAAGGGGAAGCAGACTCAAGCACTGCACCGGCAGGTTTACCAAAGGTCTCTAATGGGTATTTTCTTTTTCTTAGCCCTGCCCCTGAATTGTCAGACGGCGGGCGTCTGCCTCTGAAGTTAGCAGTGATTTCCTTTAGAGCCTGGCCTTATCTCCGGCTGCACGTTGCCTGTTGGTGACTAATAACACAATAACATTGTCTGGGGCTGGAATAAAGTTGGAGCTGTTTACCCCCACTCTATAGGGGTTCAATATAAAAAGGCAGCGGAGAGCCGTCCAAGGCAGACGCGCTTCTGCAGCGGCGCTGGGGCGAGAGCGCAGAGGGTCCCGGGCGCGCTGCTGTGTCCCGGGCACGCCACCGCCGCATGCGTCTTCAGACCGCTCCCACTGCGGCCCTGCTGGCAGAAACTTCTTTTTTCTGTCCGTTAAAAGAGCCCTTAGGCTGAAGGATCGCTTTGAGATCTGAATAACCAGAAGCGCTCCGAGGCAACCGAAGCTATTTTTCTTCGTTTTTCCTTTTGGGTTACGTTGGCACGGGAGAATTTTGATCCATTCCCTCCCCACTTTTTTTTTTTTCTCTCTCCAAAATGGATTATTTCCCCATGATTTTCTCTCTGCTGTTTGTGGCTTTCCAAGGAGCTCCAGAAGCAGGTAGGCACGGGCGACTTGTAAAATCTCTGAATGTGAATGTCTTCTTGTCCACCTTAATGTTTTTCTTGCTTCTGTTTTCCCGTTCTTTTTATTACTGCAGCTCGGATATCAAGTGTCTGGGAATTATTGCTTAAAGCTACTTAAGTTTTTGTTTTTTGTTTTTTGGTTTTTTTTTAGTGGGGGGAAAAATTCCTCTACTGAAAACAATTGCTCCTATAGCATTAAAGTAACTTATTATTCTTGTGAATGTATTTCCTTGGCTTTTAAAAACGCAGTTCAAGAAAATAAAGACAAGATACAATGTAGCCAAAGGTATATTTGTAATGTATGTGTTTGTACAGGTAACAGCACATATAGGAACTTATATATCTTATTTCAATACTGTTTAAATAGTGGGTGAATGTGTAAAATATTTAAACATTTCAGCTTGAAGCCAAGGAATTTTATTCAAGTCATTCAAGCAATATATGAGCAGTAAAATCACCTGCAGAACAGTCTGTTGAATAACCCCGGGGCAGTTTCAGGGTGAAGCAGATGTTTTCCTTAAAATTTGTCATGATTGACTTCAGGCTTCTTTTGGCAGCTTTTTGGCACCCCAAACAGCGTGAGGTCTATTTTCAGTTTTATTCACCTGTTGTGGGAGGGAAGCTAGGATAAATACTGGCTGCTTAAGGATTTAGATAGTACGTGTGCATCTGCCCGTTTCTCCCTTCTTAGGGTCAGTGCTCTTTTTTGTGTGTCTTTTCATGACCCTGACTAAAGAGAAAAGATGTCAAGGGAATGAAAATCCTGGAATGTGTCTGATCATTTGAAATGTACAAAATTGGGCAGATAAGCCACATGGGCAACTTGTCAGTGAGCAGAGGCGATTCTGTAGTGGGGAAGGGGGAGGTGGTGAATCCGACACATGCCTTCCTGCTCCGGGGATTCTGAATTCAAACTCCACAGAACCTTGATTAGGTCCCCAAGCTGCTGCTCAGTCTCACTGGAGATCAGTGGTTTCTATAGAGTTTACCACCTGCGATGAGTATGGTAGAGCTGGTTTCTCTTCTTTCTCTCCAATCATCCCCCGAAAACTCTTGAACTTCACCTAATTTCAAGGGCCATGTATCACCTGGGCTAGTCCCTGCCCTCCGCCAGGTGTGAAGTGGTGGATACTCCCCTAACCTGCATGGGGGTGTGGCTCCAAACTGAGGAAGAGGCCGGTGATTTATTTAACTGTAGATCTTGGGTCAACAACCAACTTTAAGCCTCTGTCCCACTAAATTCCATGCAGAAGGCACCCGATTTCTAACAGGCAGTGTGTCCGGTCGTTCCTAACAGGCAGTGTGACCCGCTCCATGGTGGCCGGTCCCCTTTACAGGTGACTGTTTTCCCTGCACACGTGTGATCTCCCTGAAAGTGGATAAGCCAGTGGGGGTAAAGGTGAAGTCACATAAAGAGCCCTTTCTGCTCTGTGTTTCTTGCTGAAGGCTGGCTTTGATCCGGTCCGCTCGATCCCAGGAGACACGCCCCGCTGACCCACTCTTTCTCTCCCCAGCGGTCTTGGGCACAGAGCTCAGCACAGGCCCGGACAGCGGAGGGGAGAAGCCGGCTCCCAGTGCGCCCTGGCGGCCCCGTCGGTCCAAGCGCTGCTCCTGCTCTTCCCTGTTGGACAAGGAGTGTGTCTACTTCTGCCACCTCGACATCATCTGGGTCAACACTCCCGAGTGAGTCTCTAGGGGGCGTCGGAACTCTAGCTATCCCTTACTTCTGGCTGCTCCAGAGGCTGGAGCCCACTTACTGCTAGTTGCTTTGGGGGGCAGGGGAGCCCCGGGTTTGGATTCTGAAGCTAGCATTTCTGAGAACATGAAGGTGCCTCAGTGGCCCTCCATTCCTGAGAGTCCCCAGGCAGGTTGGTTCTTTGAAACAGAGAGGGAAGGAGGGTTTTCTGAGGCCCTGTGGCTCAAACACTCATGACAGGAGAGATGGAAAATGTTGGTGACAAGCAGGTCACTGCCACACATTTCTAAGGGGGACGATCTCCTGGTGGGGTCTGTCTGGGTTTCGGGAATAAGCTGCTGAGGTCATATGTGGGCTAGTCTAACCTGTTACTCTTGAGGCAGAAGGGATGGTAGATAGTGACCCCTTCATTTTACTTAGAGCAAGACTAAAACCCAAGGAGTGAGTCCAGGGCAGGGCCAGAACATGAATGTCCTGACCCCTACGTCCTTTCCCTTTAGAAAAGCCCATTTCAAAACAGCAATGGAAACAGGGTCCATAGATTTCTCTTCTGCCTCCAGCTTGAAGAAAACCTTGCCCACTTCCCTTCATCTTGAAAACTAGCTGGCCCATCAGAAGCAGCTGTAAACAAACACACTCAGGGTCCCATTTTGGCAAGACATGACCAAAATCCAAACAAAATCAAATCAAACAGAGCCCACGGTGAACCTAATACTTAAAAGATGATGCTTCCCAGAGGATGAATTTATTCCTTTTAGGTGAGACTCAAAAGGGACACACCTCCAGTAATTTCTAGAGAGCCTTCTGGCCATCGAGTCCTTCTATTAGTCACCTGATATCACCAATTGCAGGAGGTGTGCAAACCTGGGTACAGTAATAGGTCCTCTCCGGGCCCCCTCAGGGGGCACTTTCAGCATTATCATGGGACTTGAACTGGAAACAGATTTTCAAAATCTTGTGGGTCATGGTTTTGCATTGAAGTCCCCCTTCCTTGCAATAGCTGTTAACTAGATGGAAANCCAAAGCCAAGATATCATAATTTTGGACAAAAGAAAAACAAATAAAAACAAAAACAAAAACAAAACAAAAAACCACAGAGCTGCTTGTGTTGAGAAGAAAGTCAATGCTGTTAAGAATTAAAATGGAATTTCACTGAGTTAGAAAGACTGGTTTTCCCCTGGTGAGGTACACACACTCAGGGCCACTGATGAGCGAGGGACCCTGACGACCTTCACACTTGACCTTCCTAGGTCAGGCTACCAAGAGCTGTGTGGTGAGCCCCTTGTCTCCCACTGCAATGAGTTTGCGCCATAGAATGCATCATTTTGAAGACTGTTAGTCATGCTAATGTCTTGCGTTTGTCTTTTGTGATAACAGGCACATTGTTCCATATGGACTCGGAAGCCCTTCTAGGTCTAAGCGATCCTTAAAGGATTTGTTTGCCACGAAGGCAACAGACCACAGGGACAGATGCCGGTGTGCTAGCCAAAAAGACAAGAAGTGCTGGAATTTTTGCCAAGTGGGGAAAGAACTCAGGTGAGACAGAAACACCTTTGCTTTCAATCAGCTTTATGGCTTCTCATTCTTCCTGGCATGGTGTTGCTGCTTTTTTGTTTAAGAGAAATTAACAGAGACTTTGGGAGGAATGAGAGTCCCATTGCTGAAATATGTCTCTCTATCTGTATCGTAACAGGGACCAAAACAGTATGGAGAAAGGCTGGGATGACCAGAAGAAAGGAAAAGACTGTTCTGAGCCTGGAGAAAAGTGTATTCAGCAGCAGCTGGTGGCAGGAAGAAAAATAAGAAGGTAAGAGACTCCCAAATAGGAGAAAGGCATAGAAGAAGAGAACAAAGATTTTCATAGTCTGTAGATTAAAAAGAGCAAAGGAATCCCTGTCAGATTCCTTTTTTTTTTTTTTTTTGAGGTTTTTCTGAAGACCTTGAATGCTGACCTTTGCCCCCTGTGTACTTTGGTGATCTTAAGCACATGCCACCCAGTCTGATGGTAGACGTTCCAAACAGAATACATCTACAGGCACCTTTGTCATTTGGTCATAGCTAGTCCTTGGTTTTCTGAGCCAATGTATTGACCACTTTCCTTGAGAAATTAACAATCCTTTTAGGGAGAGGGGTGTTTTTAGTTGCTTATTTTATTTTTAATCAAAGTCTCCCATATGATCAAGTTCTTCAAAAATTGTAGCAGTTATTCCAATGGCCGAAGGGAGAATGAAGTCATTAGGTAGGGTTGGTGAGAATTAGAATGTGCTGTGTTGGGGTTTTTTTGGTTTGTTTGTTTGTTTGTTTGTTTTTGATAGGGAAGTACACTTGGTGGAGAGCCAATGTCCTTCTGAAAAGCTCTCCTATTTTCTAGTAGGTTGTGAGCTGAGGCAGAGAAAGAGCATAGATCAGGCCACACCGTAGGGTTGTGATGGATCTCAAGCTCTTGAGTGATGACCCTTCCATATCCAAAATGTGTCAGAATCCACAAGCTGGAGGGGAGAAATCTGCATTCAGATCTGTCACGTGTCCAACATTTCCCTATCATGGTCTGTGGAAACTTTTCCTAGAAATCCAGTGGCAAGAAGTTCTACGATCAAAGTGTTCTGAGCACAGTCCTGACAGTCACGAATGACTTCTCAATGGTTTACTACGGATGTGTGGGACATCCTTTGCTGTCTGTGACTTCTCACTTTGCCACTGCACTTTCCATATTTATAATCTCACTTGGAAATTATTATTGCTTTTCTGTTAGTTTCTAGTTTATCAACTCTTAAATCAGTGTTACAGTTCTTTCCTTTTTCTTTTTTCTGCACAAAGAAAACATTAAACCTGCTATATATATATAATATATATATATATATATGGTTTTTAATTGTGGTACCATATTTGCTTTGAGCCAAGGCTATATGCCTCCTCTCCTTGTAAAGTTTCTTTTCCATCAAGTCACCTTTAATTCTTTACGTGACAAAGCAGATATCCATGATTATTTGAAACCTATGCTGAGTCAGTTTCTCCATAGAGTCCCACGGTGGTAGTACTTGGGATGCAGCAATAGAAGAAAAGAGAAGATCTCTAGTTTACCTTAAAAGTGTACTTTAAACTTGTATTTAAAACCCAGCTCCCTTTAGATGTGACCACGGCTCCCTCTGCCCCCTATTCCAAGCATAAGGGGCAGGCGTTACTTTCAATTGAGGCTAACAAAGTTGCAGTCGGCCCAGTTGTGGTCTGTGGTGAAAGTTCAGGCACTGGACTTAGATTCTAATTTTAGATGCCTCTTTTGCCCAGCAACGATTTTTAAGAAGATAACATTTGTTCTCTCTTGTCTTGTGCTAATAGGTTGGACGCCATCAGCAACAGCATCAAAACAGCCTTTCGTGTTGCAAAGCTGAAAGTAGAGGTCTACAGAGAGAAGAAAGTGACCCACAACCGAACGCACTGATGGCAGGTCGGTGGGGCCTGTCACATGCCATCTCCTCCCCGGAGGGAACCCTGTGGCTGATTCTGCACTCTCTCCACATGGCTGGGATCAGAGCAAAGGCATCCTCCCTGCTTAGACCGTTTCTCGCTCCAGACTGGCAACGGACCAGTGTCCTCACTCTAAACATTCCAGGAAAGGTTAAGGAGTCCCCCAATCTGTCTTCATTTGCTTCCATCAGTGGTGACCGCTTCCGTCTTTCCTCATTTGGGGTCAGAGTTGGACCCCTCAGAAAGCAGAGAGACACAGTGACTTGCGGATTAGAGTGGCAGCCTCCAGACGGGGGAGAGGAGATTCCGCGCACCGCGGAATTTCTGAAGAGGGTCCGAAGGGAGTGTTTGCGTCTCACTCAGGCGCCTGGCACATTTCAGGGAGAAACTCCAAAGTCCATGCAAAGATTTTCCAAGGAGTGCACAAATTGAAAACACACTCGAAGGACACTCAAGTTAAAAAAAAAAAGAAAAAGACTTTTATTTTATTATTTTTTTTAATTCACAAAATGCAAAACTGAAAGACACTGTTACTACTGTAAAATCAAGATGGGTTTAATGGATATGAGTCTACCTCACTTCTGTTGCACTCTGGCAGAAGTATTTCCCCACCTTTAATTATTGCCTCCTCTGGCTCTTCCCCTCCTGCTGTCCCCTCCTCCCCAAAACCCCTATGGTAAATCTTGGCCTCATAGATGTCTAGTCTAACATGTCAGTAGTAGATGTAACATTGTCATGGTAATCTACTAGCTCTGATCCACAAGAAAAAATGATCATTGAATCAAGAGGTTCCCTTACCTTGATCTTTGGAAACACAATGGTATAGAATTGTTTATGAAAGACGTTGAACAGTAAACATGTGGTTATGCTTTAAAGCAGTACAATTATTTTCCTTTATGTAACTGGCTAATGGAAGAGGTTGGAATAAATTTTGATGTACTTATTTTTTTATAGATATTTATATTCAAACAATTTATTCCTTATATTTACCATGTTAAATATATGTCTGGGCAGGCCATATTGGTCTATGTATTTTTTTAAAAAATGTATTTCTGAATGAAATTGAGAAAATGCTTTGTTTTGCCTGTCAAGGTAATGACTTTAGAAAATAAATATTTTTTCCCCTACCGTACTGATTTGGAGTCGTTTCTGAAATTCCCAAGTGGGCCACAGTGCTAAGAATTATGAAAGGAAATGACTGAATATGGTTTTTTAGGTTGTCATAAGAAGGAAAACAGTCCTGGCTGATTACAAAAGAACTCGATCTAGATCTTGCACGCTGCCGTTAGATGACATGAAGGTAAAAACAAAGCAAAAACCCAGCTTTGATACCTCTGTCTTTCCCCGGATCACAGCCTTCTGCTTCCTCTCCCCCTGAAAACTCTCCAGGGACTGACTTCATCCATTAACTTTACTTAGGCGATTAGACAGGATCCAACCGCTCAAGTGGATGGTGTGGTGAGAGGCACTCTCTCCATATTAACGGGCTGAAAGAAATGATGGCAGGAAGACTCCCAAAAAACGTTACCTAATTATACACAGCTCCACACCATTCCAGAGATGGAATTCCATTCCGCATTCCAGAGGAATGCTTCAAGAAAGCAGCCTGCTCAGGGCAAGTTAGGGGGGCCCCATAGCCTTTTCAATGTTATTTATTTATTTGTCTTCGGCTCAGATTAAAAGCTTTGTTGATTAAGGAACACTAAGTGCCTTGCTTGTCCCCAGTAACCCAGGACTGGACACAAGCCGGTGGAGGAAGAGACACCAGGTGCTGGTTCTGGAACACGGGCACTACCGCACACCCTCCTGGCCTCGCCAAACCATCGGGGAGACTGATATGGCCAAGGATCGTTACCAACAGAAGCCCATAAAGGCCTGATGAGCTTTCGAGACTCTTTGCCATCCTTTCCCAATAGGAAGGAATGCCTGGCATTCAACAAATATTAACTCATGATGATCACTCCTGTGCAAACAATGACACATTTGAAGGATGTTAAGTAACAGCTTTCAGGTGTGGATAGACAATGTCCCCGGCAGGGTTGCTATCTTTATTGACATTGTTTTTAATCTTCCATTCTCTCTCTCTCTTTTTAAGGGACAGTCCAATCTCTCAAAACACAGTTTCTGGAAGTCCATTTAGAACGGCTTTCTCTCTCGCACCAAAGGCCAGGCAGAGCTTTGATCTCAGGACTCTAAGGACCAGATATGGCTTCATCTAGCAAACCGTTTCTCAGTGTGTGACTCTTAAGGGAATTGTGGACTTTTGTCCACAAATGACAAGGGGCTTGGCTTGAACGTGGGCACTGTTTAATAATCCTGCACAACCATTCAGTCCCTCTGCATAGTGGGTTTTCTCCCCGGTTAAGTGAGGGAGAGGGGAATTTCTCTAAAGACTCCAAGAAAGAGCCTGCGATGTCATAAAGAAGTTGAGGTGACATGAGACAGTGAAGGTCTGAACTTGGAGGATATGGGTCCATTACCTTTAAGAGGGAGTTTTGATGGGAAGAAGCCAGTGAGTAAAAGAACAACACAGCAACCGAAGGGAATAACAGTCTCTTCTTTCTTTTCTTTTCTTTTCTTTTCTTTTCTTTTCTTTTCTTTTCTTTTCTTTTCTTTTCTTTTCTTTCTTTTCTTTTTCTTTTCTTTTTCTTTTCTTTCTTTCTTTCTGTCTGTCTGTCTATCTGTCTTTCTTGTCTTTCTGTCTTTCTTTCTGTCTTTCTGTCTTTGTCTTTCTCTTTCTGTCTTTCTTTCTCTTTCTTTTTTCTTTCTTTCTCTTCTCTCTCTTTCCTTCTTTGGGTCTTGAAACCCATCTCCTCCATGCTTCCTGCTTCAGTAGCCTGCAAGGAAAGCCAGAAGCATGAAGCAGCTCTCTCAGGGCATGAGGGTCAGTAGGAAAATAAGCTGGAAGGTTTAGAGGAAATGAATATTTTTCAAGTATGTAGAGGAAAGATTTGATATTATTAAAAGCTCATGCTTGCTTTAGGGGTGAAGTGGTGGAATGGTCTGTCACATTTCCTGCTGTGTTCCCAGTAAAAAGGCTGTGTCTGGAAGCCCAGTTAGGACAGATTTCTCTCTTTATGCTAAAGGCCAGGCAGAGCTTTCATCTCAGGACTCCAAGGACCAGAGGATCCTGGGTGGTGAGCAGCCATCTTTCGTTGGGAGGAGAGAAGACCACTAATGGGTACTGAATTTTTCCCCCCAGGAAATGGCTTCCTTTGTGATGGCATCCATTGGCTTTTACCCTGCCTTTGCTTCCTGAAATACTCAGGGTATTATACTAAGTAGAGTTCTCACAATGCAGGGTACTACAACATAAGCTAGAGTCTTCTCAGGAAGACTTTGTCTTTCCAGGTAAAGAAGCCAAGGTCCAGAGAGAGAAGTGACTTACCTAGGATCACACAGCAAGCTATGGCATCTCTGGACCCAGAACCCTTGAACATAGAGGTCTTACCTGAAGACACCTGGAGGTCGCTGGAGACAGATGCCCAAGTAAACCTTAACAGAGGGTTCTGGGTAGTGAAGGCAAAGTTTTGTTTTCCAGCCTCACAGGCGATGTTTGGCACTATATAAAGGAAGAAATGGAAGGGAAGACAAAAGGAATATGAGGAGGCATACAAGTCTCATGGCTTCATGAAGTGAATTGCTATAGGACAAAATAGAGTATAACTGGGAACTTGTATTTATTATCACTTTTAAGGGTTTAATTACTAAATAATCCTTAAATCATACAAGTGAAGAGGCATTCCTTTGTTCAGTTCTCTGACTCTATAGTAATACTCAAGTACAGTAGTACTCAAGATACTGTGCTTTATTTCTTTGTCTAAAGTCCTGAAAATGTTAATTTTCAAGCCCAAGATCTCAATGTGTAAAGTTCAGTTTTTAAGCCCATATATTCAATGGAATTTTTTCCACCTTGGCTTTCTCTCCTTTTTGTATTCCTCACTGTTTGGGGATCCTGGTTCTGGGGCTCAGGACATATCTAGTGCAAGTGACCGTTGCTATTCTCAGAACCTTATGATTTAACAATGACCTCTGTCACTGTAACAGAGGTAGAGAGGTAGAGAGCTAGACTTCCCATAATATTTTCGCTTTTGTCATTGAGACCCTCTCTCCCAGTGATCTTTTCAGGATTTGGGGGCCATCTTCTTATACCCTTTTGACAGCTGAGGAAACAGACATATTAAATGAATAAGTGACTTGTCCACACTCTTCCATCAGGTGAGTAACAAGACAGGAATGCAAGACCTTTGACTCTTTCTCCTAAAACTGCCCCAGAGCAGAGCAGAGGGAATACCACTGGCCCTGAGTTTTGGACAAATGTAGAGTAGTTCCATCTTGCCAGTGAGCTACGAGTGGTATTAACTTCTCATTACTCTCTCAGGAATATCAGTATTCCACATGTGTCCCAAACCCTAGTCCTGGGCATTTCCATCATACAATACTTGGTTACTACATCATCCTTAGTATGCCAATGCACAGTTGGTAGGGAAACCATGGCAATTTTCGATGCCTGCTTCCAAACCTGGTACCACAGAATGCTTCACTGACAATCACCGGCCACGGGTCCAATGCAAGGGAAGAAATTGTCATGAGAAATGTGGTGGCAGAGGGCCTACCATTTCCCCAAGGAAAGAGCTAGGGCTGGTGCCCTTAGATAATGAAAACAGAAGGGCGTGGGCCTTAGGGACACCGACTTGATGGAAATCAAGGGTCCTAAGCATGACAGGCTGCTCCCAGCTCTGAGAGGCAGCACACTGAGAATTTGACATGCAGCCTTGCTGGTTCAGCATTTTGTGTATGTGTGTGTTTCTGCATCTTATTTGTTCACTTTCACATTCCAAGTCTTTGCAGGCCTGGACCATAAACAGCTGTGGAAATATCTAGGGATGGAACTTGAAATATTAACCTACTACTGGCATGGCATGGACACTGGCTAGGTGGAACAGACAGGGACAGAACTGTGGGGGCAGATTCCTGGTGGCCCCCAGGTATGCCAGGATGGTAAGCCTCCAGGTGTTGGACTGTGGGGGGTGTCCAGTGGTCTGGGGAAAAAGGGGTGGGCAGCGAGGGTGGGGTTTCCAGGCTTCACCAACAGGATATTCCCCAATAGGATGGAAGTATTGCAATATTTTAAAAACTGAGATAGTCTCACTGGTCCATGCCCCTGGGCGTGTCAGACTTGGAAGTATCAAAACTTGTTTCCACTCGGTAAATGATCCTCTCACCAGCTTCCCTGAGTGGGATCCCATTGTTTCCATTCCCGTGGAAGTTCAGTGTTGTGTCTTTGTACCTTTCTGTTGTCCTGCGCACTGCCATCTTATTCTCTCACTCTCTGTGTCTCCTGCCCACATGCTTTCATCTCCTTTGGTAGAAGTGGAAATACTCTAAGGAATTCTTTGTCTCCTTGGAAGTTTTTAGCAGGGCAATCTTGTGCTTGCCAGATCTGAGGTTTGCCTTGGGTCAGGGCATGCTGGGGCCCTAGATCTGCCCTAGGATGGTCAAGAAGAAGGAGCTGCTTGTAAGGTTGGTCTTGCCCTTTTAGATGAGCTTCGGACCATGAAAGGGGGGGCCTAGATAATTTTATTATTAAAATTGGGACACATGGGGCACCTGGGTGGCTCAGTCTGTTAAGCGTCCAACTCTTGATTTCAGCTCAGGTCATGATCTCATGGTTCGTGAGTTCGAGTCCTGCATCGAGCTCCGTGCTGAGAGTGCAGAGCCTGCTCGGGATTCTCTCTCTGTCTCCCTCTGTCTCTTTCTGTTCCTCCCCTGCTCATGCATTCTCTCTCTTAAAATAAATTTTAAAAACTTATAAAACAAACAAGTGGGATACTTTTGTTAGAGCCTGGTGACACTTTTAGCAATTACCAGAGAACCACAGACTGTCATGGACAAACTGAAGCACGTGATTACCTGAGACCAAGATAAGCCTTGAAGCAGGTCAGAGTTTCAGAATTTCAAAACCTCCTTGGTCTCTTAAGGATGACCTAGACCTTGGCCTGTTTAACCAGACTAAATGTCTACAACTCATTATGTACAGACCAGGTTAAGGCAGAGGACTTTCACCTTCTCTAGTGCCTCCAGTCTTGAGCATGGAGCTTTGGGCATTTATAATGCATCAATGCATGAATAAATGTAGAGATGAGTTATGGGCTTCAGTTAGGGAGAGGTGAAGATGATACTTCCCTAGCCAAAATGAAGCTAGATTAAAGATGGTGTATAAGACCCACTTATAGAGGTCTCTTTCGGGAGTTTGTGTAGTTGAAATAGTCCTCTACTTAGGCTCTACGCTAGTGGATCTTTTTATTTCTCTTGACTCCAATTCACTCACCACCATAATAATAATCTTTCCCAAATGCTTTGATCATAATTTCAATGAATTCAGAGGTAGAAAGAACCTAAAAAACAATTTAGGTTATTTCCCCATCTCAAAAAAATCTTTCATTGCCACTCTCTGCCTATAGAATAAAAAATGTTATGTACTGAGACAGGAAGCATTAGAGAGGGGCCAGACTGAGAAGGAAGGCTGGAAAGTATTATAATTTCGGTATTGGACATCCTGAGTTTTAAATTTTTTATTATGGATATCTTTAAACATACCCGAAATTTGAGAGAATAGTATGATAAACCCAATAGTATGATAGAGTTGCCAAGATATAATTGGTGTTGTTTCCACCCACACTCTGCCTTCCCTCCATGAATTACTTTGAATCCAATCCATGGTATCATTGTCAGCTCACCTGTAAATCTTTCAGTATAGACATAACTAATTCGATACGCTTTGGTCGATCCAGTGAAATGTGAAGTACTCAATCGGATATGTGGGTCTGGAGCCTAGAGGGAATAAACAATAAATGTTCCCAGACCTCACGGGACTCAGAATAACCAAGGAGACAGACACATGTAATAGTTAACATTTATTTAGTGCTTACTGTATGCCAGATACTCATTTGAGAAGTTTGCACTCATCAACTCATTTCCTCATTACTATAACCGTAGGAGGTAGGTACTTTTATTTGCCCTATTTTATAGATGAGGAAACTCAGGGAAAGATAGAGTAGTAACTTGTCCAAGGTCAGGCAGCAAATGAAGAGGCTGAGCCTGATATGACCCAGATAATCTGATGTGCTGCCCTTTGTGACTAAGAAAGGTACAGTAATAAAGGCTGCACTATCGGATGAACGAGTTCTACAATGGTGTAAAAGTGGCAGTGATCACTTCTGCCTGGGGACAGGGAGGGGAAGGTGGTAGTTTCAAGGAAGGTTTCATTGGAAGAGACTGCAAAGAATGTGCCTTGAGCCTCTAACTAAGGAAGGTACCACTCAACAGATTTATAATTCTGCCAATGGTACATAAATCCCACTAAAATGCTTGGTCTACAAAAGATACAATAAGAAAGACATAGCCTAACTTGCCCAGGTGACAGACTCCCTGTAAAGACACAGAATAAGTTGGGGCACCTGGGTAGCTCAGTCGGTTAAGCCTCCAACTTCAGCTCAGGTCATGATCTCACGGTTCATGGGTTCGAGCCCCAAGNTGAGGGTCAGTAGCCCAGTGGATTCAAGAGGCCACTGGAGGAAATTCTACAGTTACACAGCCCCGCTTGCTGAGTCTCAAGCAAGGATGTTGATGCTTCTGATCATGTTGTACCCCGGCCATACACGACCCTAGCATTCCACCAGGCTTATTTAATAGTCCAGAAAGTGCCTTTTCAGGGGGAAATCAGACCCAAGAATGGCCTGCTCTGGTGCTGAGTCCTTAGAGACACAGGTCAAGCCAAAGAGCTTTAGCTCACAATGTGCCTTTGGATCCTGGGGCAAAAGACCAGCTGCCAAGCAACTGAGTCTTCACGGGGACCTGGACAGTTAGGTTTTAGTGCTCTGTAACACTGGGTCAAAGTGTCAAAGCAGGGAGAAAAATTGGAACCATCAATTTGATGGATCATAGTCAGATATTAAAGGAAACTGGAATGATGGAAAATCTGATAAGGGTTGATGATTTGGAAAAGTGGCAGGAACCAGTCCAAATCAAAGATAGGTACCCAAACTGATCTTCCATAGTTGGGGAGCAAGTCAATTAAAATAGCCACCAGACAAGACAGAGTTTGCCTATGCATAGTTATCCACAATTTAAAAAGATATCTACCCAATAGATAGTGGTAAATCTACCTAAATGATGGATTTAGGGTCTGACACCAGTAATCTGGAAGGGTCTGCAACATGGCATACAGTTTCCCTTAAGATACAAAATCTCGGGGCGCCTGGGTGGCTCAGTCAGTTAAGCGTCCGACTTTGGCTCAGGTCATGATCTCACAGTTCATGGGTTCAAGCTCCGCATTGGGCTCTGTGCTGACAGCTCAGAGCCTGGAGCCTGCTTCGGATTCTGTCTCCCTCTCTCTCTGCCCCTCCCCCGCTCATGTCTGTCTCTCTATCTCAAAAATAAATAAACATTAAAAAAAAACCCACAACCATTTAAAAAAAAGATACAAAATCTCTCTCACAGCACTTTCTTTTTAAAAAAAAATTTTTTAATGTTTTATTTATTTCTGAGAGAGAGATAGAGACAGCATGAGCAGGGGAGGGTCAGAGAGAGAGGGAGACACAGAATCTGAAACAGGTTCCAGGCTCTGAGCTAGCTGTTAGCACAGAGCCCGACACAGGGTTCGAACCCACGAGCCATCTCTCACAGCACTTTCAATGAAAGACAATCTCAAAGGAAGATTATTTTTGATCACAAAATCAGGCTAGTTTAATTATGTTTGGCATAGTTATTTAGATAAATGTAGCAGGAATGGTCATTTACCATTCAGGCCATTTTAAGTTTACTTTCTGGGAATTTTCATAAGGAATTTCAGACTGGATATTTGAAAAAGTCTCTTGATGTTAGGATGTGAAGCTGTGAACTTCTTACCAGATTTCAACTATAGTAGTTATACATTTGGGCAAATTCTTTTCTTCTTCTTCTTCTTTTTTTTTTTTTTTTAATGTTTTTATTTCTAGGAGAGAGAGAGACAGCGTGAGCAGGGGAGGGTCAGAGAGAGAGGGAATCACAGACTCTGAAACAGGCTCCAGGCTCTGAGCTGGCAGTCAGCACAGAGCCCGACGCAGGGCTTGAACCCACGAACCGCGAGATTATGACCTAAGCGAAAGTCGGACGCTTAACCGACTAAGCCACTCAGGCGCCCCAAATTCCTTTCTTCTTGAGATCACTCAGATAGTCTGAGATTCATGCACCTTCCTGGAAGTGACCTCTCTTATTCACCTGTAAGGCTGGGAATTTGCAAGCCAGGTATCAGGACTGTTTGCCCAGGAGAACTTTGTAAACACTGGCTCGATACAGCCAACCATAATTTCTTCAAAGTGTTTGGTCCTATCTGATTAAATAAGCAACATTCTCCAATATGACATTCCAGGCAAAGCCTTGATTGCATAACCCATATTTTCAATTATGTCATGGTAACAAGGACATATTGTTATTGAACCTTTGTGAAAATATTGCCACGAAAATAAAAATACTCAAACCAGAGTTTCTGAATTCTGGATTAATTGGGCAAGAAGAATAAAGTGTCATTGGCAAATCTTCAAGCAGACAAAAACAGCATCTACTAAATGACCCATTACAGTGTAAGAGGAAAACGTAAGGGCTTCCTTCTTACTCAGAAGATGGAAGATTAGAGCAACCACCTTCCAAACAAAAGCACAATCATTCTTCATCAGCTTCCGGAATTAAATCTTGTTCTTCTCTGCTTGGAGGAGCAGTTTCTTGAGTCCATCTGTTTTTCAACTAGAGTTCTAGAAATCCTGACTCAGTGCATTGGTATGATCTCAGTCCACTTGTTTAAATGATGCCACCAGAATTCAGTACCCAAAAGTACGTGGCCTAGTCCTTTTCTATGGGGTTCTGAGACAGTCCTTCTGGGTTGAAGAGGAAATAATCATCAGGCCTTGAGCTGATTGCTAGAGCTTTCAGGGAAGCATCAGAGTAAAACAAAAAACTCTGTAGATGATATAAGACTTAAAACAGCTAGGGTCAACTTATTACTGATAGTTTTCAGTAGTGAAATACCTGAGGGTAGTTCCTTCCAAGAATAATGCAACTGGCAAAACAATATTGTTGTTTATGTGCCATGTAAAATAAGATAATAAAGTCAATCCAAGAAGTTTTAGACAAAGTTATAGATATAATTGCTATCCCTATTTCAAAGAAGAATGGATATCATATTTAATTTATGAAAATAGATGAACATTATCTTTACAGAGGAAAACTATCTTCAAATATAACTCTAATTATCCTGATACAATATACCATGAATATGGGATAACAAACATAGCGTGAGAATATCCAAGAATATGTCAGGAATGTTACAGAAAGAGGTTCTGTAAGTTTGGAGTATATCCTATGCATCCAAATGTTAGTAAAACTCCCTAGGCGAGGGATGTGATTCTCAAATTGAAAATCACCATCCCAAAGATGCCAGATTCAAATTAAAGAAGTAAAATTGTGATCAAGTTAATATTTTTACAAAATAATTGAACTTATGACCAATACCATTATGCTGTTGTTGCCTAATATTCGACAAAGCAGGGGCGCTTGAGTGGCTCAGTCAGTTAAGTGTCTGACTTCAGCTCAGATCATGATCTGACAACTCAGAGCCTGGAGCCTCCTTTGGATTTTATGTCCCCCTCTCTTTTTACCCCTGCTCCGCTCACATTCTGTTTCTGTCTCTAGAAAATAAATAAACATTAAAAAAATATATGCATTCGACAAAGCAGCCCCAGGAGTCTGATAAACAGAAACATGTCATGGACAAAGGCAATGACAATTCTTTAGGAACCTCTCATAGAGCACACAATTTCTGATATATTTATAACATTGTATCCATACACATTTTACCTAGAGAAAGTTAAGCATCGCTTCTGATGTGCTAACTTACCAATATAGCATTTCAAATATGCTTAATTATTTCTAGTACTTTTTCTTTTTTTACAAAGATGAAAGAATAAATCATGGTGATTTTCCGGGGACCTATTAAAAATTATGTATGTATGTACACATAGGACATCTCTGGACTACATAAAAATAAAAGGCAAAATTATAATGATCTAGCTGGGTAATGAGTATCCATTCATTTACACCATAAAGTTCAAAGTTTTAAGTTTCTTAAAGATCTTGCAAATTATCGTCAAGCTAACATACTGGACAACATAATTATACTGAAATACAATTTTTCAGAATAATGATTCAAATGGGTAAAACACAAATTTACATTTTTCATAGTCTTAAACATTTACTAGAAGTCACGTTACCTTGTTCAATCAGCAAATTTGTAAGGTTGAGAAAGAATATACACAAGTAAAATATAGATCTGTGCTTAGATTACATTTAATACTAATAAATCAGAGAAAACAGCTGTTTTCTTTAAACTGAAATTAATAAGCGAGTATTACTTGCCAAAACTTACCTAAATTACGTGAACTGGAATTCTTAAATTCTTTCTTTCATTTTTCTTCCTTCCTTCCTACTTTCTTTTTTCCCTTAGTTTTATAAGGATATCTCTTTTTCTTCCCACACCGAAAGTGTTAGACATCCATTTTTTTATTTCTGGGAATTTTAGGAATATTATATAATTGCTTATTTATCTCTAACCCAATCAGACTAGAGCTCCTTCAGTTTAAGAGATTTCTAATCTAGTTTGTTAATACCATAAGGACATAGGAAAATATTACACATTCACACAATGAGAGGCAAAGGCCCTTCTAAATTATAGGTGTATAAACATATCGACTCAAACACATAGAAAGCTGATAGTTTCCATTCTAAAATTTCAGCTATAGGTCAATCATAAACCCAGAAATACAGAACTCATCAGTCCATTCACTTCCTGATTGGCAAGCATTTCTTAGTTGATTAGAGCTCAATATAGACAAGATATCTATAAGCCATCAACTGTTTACAGAGATCATTGAATGGTCTGACCAGGAAACCAAAAGAGAGTGGTACCAGAAATCAAACAAGTGCTCAGAAAGACTCAAAATAAAATTTTTACTGTGCTACCTATGAGTATGGGGCACAAGAGTTGAATTTACTGTTGAGCCACTGAGTCACCAGTCGGGAGCACAAAGGGCTCAAGCTGGCTCATTCCCTGGGTAGAATGGGGCTCTGCAGGTGATGTCCAATTCTACCCAATCACTGCACCCAATTGAGAGAGTCCCTGCTTACAAGGAGAATGTGGGAGGAAAGGGAAGCCAGGTTGGCACAAATGAATGAAGGAAAGTGGCCCAAATGCAGTCAAATGGTGAAGAGCATGAATTCAGGCAGACCAGGATTTAAATCATGGGTCTACAACTTATGTGACCTTCCTAAAGCTATTTTACCTTCCAGAGTATCCATCTATTCATAGATAACACTGGGGATGACAATGCCTAACACGTAGTGTGATTGTAAAATTAACATTCTACATAAAACTCCAGAGACCAGCTTTTAATACATCACACAAACCTTTTTCTGTGTGCCTCTAACTTACTTTTTCCTCTTTTGTCTTCACTCTTCAACATCTACCTTCTATTTTAGGGTACTGTTTTAAAGCAACGTTTCTCAAATTTTGTGTGCCACCGAATTACCTGTAAAATTGGCCAGAAATGAACATTCCTAGGTCACAAACCCCAGGAATTATGATCTAGTACATGGTGGCATGCAGAAAACTTCATTTGAGCAAGCATCCAAGGGGTTTTGATGTAGATGTCTCTTCGATTATAATTGAAAAAATGTTACGTTAGCTGTTCTTCACTCAGACTGTGAGCTTTCTCTCTATCCTGGGTTTTCATATACTGTTTCTGCAGTGCCCTTTCTTCATGGTTCTCCTGGTGAAATTTTATTTATTCTTCAAGGCTCCCTTCAAATGTTTTCTCTTGTATGAAGTCTTCCTGGACTCCTCAAGGCAAAACGGCTTTGCTGTCTCTACTCTGGTATTTGTTTATACATCTCATTCCCCACTTGACAATGAGCTCTTGTAGGGGAGGGACTGGGTTTTATTTATCTCTGTGTCTTCAACATGAAGAAGAGGCACTCTTTCAATGTCTAGTAACTGAAATGACAATCCCAACCCCATATTTTGGGGAGAATGATTGGAATCTCTCCCTTCCTTGGCGTTCAACTCATCTACAAGCCTGAACTGAGAACTGTAAAAAGGTTCAGTCCAGAAGACAGTAAGATGGCAAACAATATTTGCAGTATATATATGTGAGATAAAAGACTGGGCATCTCTCTGCAATGCCAGTCTCTAAGAAATGATGTGAACACATCACTGTAATAAATCAGAGAAACAGTGCTTGTTAACTCAGGTCCCCAGCAGCAACTCTTTTCATTGCTGGCAAAACAGAACTTTCTTCTCCTTCTGCTAAAATACATAGTGCATTTCAATAGAAATAAAGACCTTCCTAGCATCAGTGTATCCCTGCTATCTTTGCACATGAACATATTACGGGGGCAATGACAGATTGTTAACTGTCTCTGACTCCAGACCCGTGACAATCACCCAAAGTCAGCAGTAATAGACAACAGACATTCTGAACCCAAACAAGGCATGGTGAGGTGCTCTTTCCAGAACAATGCTTTATAATTTTAGGCATATCACTGACCTCTACTTAAAGAGTGTGATTAAGAACTGCTCTCTAGCTATGGGCAACAAAATAAGCTATGAAATGAAAGACTGTTCCAAATAAGTTGAAATGATAAATGTAGCCCTCTGTAAACATAAGGAGTCTTACCAGCTCATGAATTTAAAAAATAAAAATAAAAAAGCAGTTCCAATGTAAGGAGTCAAGACCATAACTCCCTTTTGGGGGGGGGGGGTGCTAGCAGAGAGCCTGAGGGACTCATGATGTTTTATTTCCTGGTCCGGGTGCTGAAAACATGGGTGTGTTCACTTTGTTGGAATTCTTGGAGCTGTACATTATGATATATGCTGTGTGTGTGTGTTATATTTCAAGAAAGTTTACCTCCTCCTCCCAAAAAGCATTTTTCCCCTTTCTCCAGCAAATAAATGCTGAGCAAATATGTATAGAATAATAGTTTGAAGGCGTGCCAAAATTGTAGCATGCCTCAAGGAGCCATATATGTCTTGGTCTGGCCTGGGCATCAGATGTGTGTTTCTACCCACCGCGGTTCACTTCGTTGTTTCACAGCCCAGCTTTGCTACTCAGAGCCAAGGCCTCCTGAGCGTTTCTCTTGCATAAGGTCCGCCATCTTGGCTACACGCGGAAGGCCTCCAGCGTTGTCGTCTGCTTCAGAATAGTTTCCTTGTACACGTTGCCTGGCTTTGTCAGGTCTTGACGCCATCCTAAAGATGGCGAAATGAGCCAAGTGATTTCATCTCTCATGGCACCCCTTGAGGACATTACTTGGGCACTGGCCAATTTACTGCTCACAGCCTGAGACACGTTTTTTTTTCCCACGAGCTAGCTTACCTCCCCCTCTTTCACAAAGAGCTTCCTCCATGGGAAAGGACACACCAGAGAATATGGAGCATTGTAGCTAGTGGGAAATGGGCTTGACCTGGGAGATGCTGTCCCCACTCCCTCCTCCCCCACCCACTCCACACTGACACATCAACTCTAATTTCTTACTAATGCTTGGGTTTCACTCAAAGCTTTCTTTGCTAGCTCCTGCTCATCAACAAATATATCCAGGGAAAGAGAGCATCAAGAAAGCCTGGCCTGTGTGTAAGTGATTCTTTGTTGTTGCTGATTTGCTTTGAGCAGCTGGGAAAATTGACTCCGTGAACTTCTTTGACAGAAGTAGGTGCCCAGTGAACTTGTTTCCTTCCACCTGTGACCTGGAACTAAATGCCATGATAAACACCAACTGGTGGGATGTGTTCGTTGATTGACACTTGACTTCAAGACCAAGATGAGCATTTGCATTCTTTTGGTGATTTCCACTGGTCCTTCCACTTGGTGGGTTCTACAACTCTGATCCAGAGCCCAAGGAACACAGCATCTCTACTAAGCCAGACACAACTGCAATACCAAAAAGGCTGAAGTGCACAGGAAGTAGAAGCCAACCATTAGACTTTTGTTAGGTGGTAAGAGTGTTGCAGCCAGTTGGCTTCAGGGAATCTTTGTTTTGTGTTTCTCCAAAAAATATTTTCAGAGATCTTGCCTTTGGTTTTTCAAGCAGTTTTAGAAATCATAAGTCTTTTATGTTTAAATAATTTTATGAAGTATGATTTCTACGCAGGAAATGTGTAGACTTAGATTATACAACGTGGTGGGGCTTGGCAAGTTTACACACCTACGCAAACCAAGATGTAAAACATGTCCATCACCTAGAAACATAAGTCATGTCCTTTTTCAGCCAGTAGCCCCCAACACACACTCTTTCACACTACTCTACCCCCAATGGAATAGAAAGGAAAGCGTTGTTCTGATTTCTTTCACCATAACTGTTTTGCCTTTATAAATTGTAGTCCTACGATACGATGTGTCTTCTTTTGGGTCTGGCTAATTTTGCTCACTGTGATGTTTTTGAGATCTGTCCATGCCATTGTTGGCAAAGGCACCTCATTCTACATTATCCCTGTGGAGTATTCCATTGTATAAATATATCATAATAAATTCATCAGTTCTCCTGGATGGGGTCAATTGGGTTGTATTCAGTTTGGAGCCATTATTTTATTTAAAAAATTTGTTTAAATGTTTATTTTTATTTTTGAGACAGAATGTGATCTGGGTAAGGGGCAGAAAGAGGGAGACTCAGAATCCGAAGCAGACTCCAGGCTCTGAACTCTCAGCACAGAGCCCGACGCAGGGTTCGAACTCACAAGTGGTGAGATCATGACCTAAGCCAAAGTTGGATGCTGAACTAACTGAACCACCCAGACACCCCAAGTTTGGAGCCATTATTAAGACTGCTAAGAACACTGGTGTAAAAGTTTTCATGTGCTCATTTGCCCCACTTTCTCTTGTGTAAGTAGAACCATAGGACCATAAAAAGATATATGGTAACTTTATAAGAAACTTCCAAGATTTTTCCAGAGTAGTTATACCATTTTGCACTCTTCTTGGCCATACATAAGAATTTCAATTGCTTCATATACAGAACTGTAAATATTTTAATTTTACTTATGCCAACATGTGGTAGCTTCACTTTTCATTATTTCAGCTATCTTGATTTATGTGAAGTAACATCCTATTGTGGCATCAGTTGGCAGGCTCTCAATAATCTATGACATTAAGCACTTTTTCCATGAGCTCTTTGGGAATTTGTTCTTTTGTGACATGTCCTTTCAAAATTTTGCCTATTTTTACAAACTGAGCTGCTTTTAATTTTTGTTTTTACGGGTACTACATATATTCTGGCTATGAGCCCTTATTGAATATGTCTTACATTTATATTTTCTAGTCCATGGTTTGATAATTAATTTTTAATCATTAATTTTATGAATAGAAATGATTAATTTTCATGAAGTTTGACTTAACAATTTCTACTCTTATGATTCGTACTTTTTATGTACTGCTTAAAAAAACCTTTGCCTTCCCAATGGCTGTGACATTCTCATAGGCTCTCTCAAAGTTTTGTATTTTGTCTTTATGTCCAGACCTATGATCCATATCTTATTAATTTTTGTATGGTATGAAATAGAAAGTTAAATAGTCAGATGTCAAAGCAGTTCGAAAGATTCACTCAAAGACATATTTCTTACTAGAGTGACTTGGTGCTTTGGATGAAAATCAGTGGGTATATACATGAGTATGCTACTTCTCAGCCCTCTGTTCTGTTTCATTGATTTATTTCTGGGTCGTCTGTGGTTCCACAGACTATGCTCTCAATTCCTGTAGCTTCAGATTAAGCCTGAAAATTGGTTAATGTAAGTCTTCCAACTTTTTTTTTCTTTATCAAAATTGTTTTGGTTATTCCAAATCCCCTGGATTTCTATATTTATCTTAGAATTGGTTGTCATTTTCTTTAAAAAAGTCAGCTGGAGTTTTAATTAAAATGTATGTTGAATTTATCATCAATTTAGAGAGAAAGGATGTCCTCATATGTTGAGTCTTCCAACCTATAAAAATAGTATGTCTTCTCATTTATATAAATTTCTTTTCTCTTAACTATGTTTTATAGTTTGCAAAGTTTAGAGATTTGGCACATCTTTCATTATATTTATTCCTATTTAACTTTTTGGTGATGCTATCATATGTCTTAAAATCTTTATTTGCCAATTTTTTTATTGCTAGGGTATAGTGTATACCCTAGGGTATAGTGACTTTGTATCCCGAAACTTTGCTAAGTTTACTTATTAGTTTTAATATTCGTGCAGATTCTGCAGTGATTTCCATGCACCAAATTGTTTTCTTTGGATAATGGTTTGATTTCTTCCTCTAGAATCTTTATGCTTTTTATTGCATTTACCTGTCTTATAAAATTGCCACATCTAGAATATTGCAGAATAGAAGTATGGAGGGTTCTTGCATGAATTCCAGTCATAGAGGAAAAGCACTCAATGTCATTAGTTTAAAGAATAGCTTGTAATTAGATGGGGAAAGGTTTCTTCTATTTCTAATTTGCTGATGTTTTTATCACAAATGACTGTTGAATTTAGTGCATTTTCTGTATTTATTGAGATAATTGCTTTTTCTTTATTGTCCTAATAAATTCATTCATTTAAATTACATCGATTCACCTTCACATGTTAAACCAATCTTGCATTTCTGGATAAATCTCATTTGGTCATGACTTTCATTTATGAATTATGACATTTTGTGTGTTGCTGGATTTCATTTGCTAATATATCATTTAGGATTATATATATACACATATATTATATATGTATATAATATATATTTAAGGATATATACAATTTTATTTTATTATTATTATTTTAAGTAGGCTTCACACCCAGCATGGGGCCCAACATGGGGCTTGAACTCACTACCCTTGAGATTAAGACCTGAGCTGAGATCAAGAGTCAGACGCTTAACTGACTAAGCCACCCAGAAACCCCAGATATATACATAATTTTATAGACTCTTTCTGAAAATACCAACACTCCTTGAGTTCTGGTTATATTGATTATTTTTCTTTGATTTTTTTTTTTTGGCTTGTTTATTTTCTTCCTTTTTCTCATGTTCTTTAATTTTAGGCTTTCAGTGTTTCTTAATTTTAGATTAAATGCCAGACATTGTGTATTAATCAGAACTTTAGAGACCCCAGACCAGTTATTTTACACCAAGAAGAAGGCTTCTCTCCTCTTCTGTCAAACTTTCAGTATAGAGGTTTGGTCAGTAAACTTTGTAGTTGAGGTGGGTTGAGGCTCTGTTGTTAGTTTAGTTCTTCCGTCCTGCTCCCAGCCCTTGGCAGGCCACTGTGTTGCTCTTAGTGAAGTCCCGGAGTAGCTCAGAGGTACATGTAGCTCTCCCATCCTGCCTCCAGTAGAAGCCAGGAGTGCCTTGCTGGGATTCTATCAACTTCCCCGCCTTATCTCCAGCCTTTGGCAGCTTCTGCCTTGTGCTAGTCAGAGACCCCATGTAGCTCATATCTCATGGGGAAGATCTCTCAGGACTGCCACTCTGCCCCCAGCCTTCTGTGTACTATCCTGTGTACAGGCAACAGCCCATAGGCAAGATTTGGAGAGTGAGCATGGACTTCATTTGTTACTAGGGCTCCTTGAGACTCCAGTCCACCATCCCAGCCAATCAGTGAGTATCAAAAGTCCATCACAATTTCAAGTGACTTCTCACCCCATCCACAGAAGACTCCTCCATTCCTCGATCCTCAGCATCGTCCTCTCTCCTGAAATTCCTTTCATTTAGGTTTTCTTGCTCTACAGGTCTCTGATAGGTTTCTTTAAACTATAATTATGTAGCTCATCTGGATGTATTTTGCAATGATCTCTTGCTACTTTTCATATTCTAACAGGAAGAAAAAGCTTAAAAGCAGTGTTAAAAAAATCATTAGGCAACTGAAATTCTTACACCACCCATTCAAACACACACATACAGAGGCTCCTGGGTGGCTCAGTCGGCCAAGTGTCTGACTTCCAGCTCTGTGAAACTGTGAAAACTGAGCCCTGCATCAGGCTCTGTGCTGACAGCATGGAGCCTGCTTGGGATTCTCTCTCTCCCTGTGTGCCTCTCTCTCTCCTCAAAAATAAATGCACAAACATTAAAAAACAAAACACACACACACAGAGACACATACACTGGCCATTTCCTAATTTCTCTTAATTCTTGCTCTACTCAGCCATCCATATCACTTTCTTGCCCACCTCTTGTAACTGAATGGCTTTCAAGTAGGATGCTTTTGCTCCCCAAGAGACATTTCTTTTTAATGTTTATTTATTTTCAAAGAGAGAGAGAGAGAAAGCAAACACACAAGCAGGGGAGGGGCAGAGAGAGAGAGAGACAGAGATAGAGAATCCCAAGCAGGCTTCATGCTATTAGCACAGAGCCCAATGCAGGGCTCCATCTCATGAACTGTGAGATCATGACCTGAGCCAAAATCAAGAGTCAGACTCTCGACCAACTGAGCCACCAAGTCACCCCATCCAAAAGGACATTTTTGATTGTCATGGTTGGGGAGAGGGTGGTATTGACACAGAGTGGGTAGAAACCAGGGATGCTGCTAAACATCCAACAACGAATAGGACAGCCCTCAACACAAACAATTATCTGGTCCAGAAGGTTAGTGTTGCTGAGGTTGAAAAGCCTTCTTCTAAGGGAATATGAACACATGTCCATAGCAGATTCAGACTTCATTCAGGTGGGTACCAAGCAAATCAAAGAGGAATGGAAGGAAAAGGAAGAATATATATACTATTTCCCTAGTCCTGAGAAGGCAGTGCGTGCATTTTAGACTTTGCCACATCTCCTGTCACAAGGATATAGTGACTTACCATGGTAGGGTCAGCAATAAGTCCTTGCTGAATGACGACATGGATAAAAGTGAGTGAAGTGTAGATGTCACTGCTAACTGCTAAGCCTCATGTATGAAGTCCCTCCCTGAACCACCCCAGGACTAGTCAAAGTACGAGGACATTTGAAATTTGTGTCCCAAAAGTTAATACATTTATGTTCTGCTTTTGGAAATTAATTAGTCCAAGCAGCCCCTCACTTACTTTGGGTGTTTGTTCAAATATCCTCTCATTTCTACATTTGTGACAGGCCATCATAGAGCCCTGAGATGACACACTGAGTATTGATTGCATGGACTTTGCCTTTACAGGATCCTTCCCGGTATGTGCTAGACAGAAAGGCATGTATCCTTGAGTCACCAAAGTCATGTTCATGATGGCTATTTTGAAAGCATAGCCTCAAATACCATTTAAAAATCTGAAAAGATAAAGAGAATTGAAGATGCTATAGTCTTGATTAATAAATTTACTTCTCTGAAACTCAGCATTTTCCCCCCCGATGATCGGTAGAAATTTCTATGTTCCAAAATCGCTTTGGGGACAAGATACAAGGCTTAGAAACAATTTACCCAAGCAGACAAGTGCCACGGGTTAGACTGGTGTGGGTAGCTAGCTTTTATTTATTTATTTTTCATTTTTCATTTTAAAAGAGAGAGGGAGTGGCTGGAGAGAGGAACAAAGGGACAGAGAGCGAGCGAGCTGGGGAGAGGGGCAGAGGTAGAGAGAGAAAGGGAATCTTAAGCAGATTCCATACTCAGGGCAGAGCCCAGGATTTTTGTTATTTTTACTCTAGTCATCTGATGCAGATATTTGGAAGAATGATTTTTTACCATGCTTGAGTCCTGAGGCTTTTTCACTGAGGCTCGAATAGTTAGCGAGGACATGTTTTTCAAGTATAGGACTATTCAGACGATTTAAATAAATTATGTGTGTATGTGTGGGCATGTACATTTGTGCTCCGCATCATCCAAGAGAGTTACAGCAGTTTTCCTTTCCCTTTAAAGAGCTTTTCAGACGAATACATTATGAAAACCTCATGAAGGCATGAAATACAATTCCTTCATCTTTTGGATCATCTTTTTAAATTTTTTCCCCCTTACTTATTCATTTGATTTTTCTATGGCTACCCTGGGTTTGTGGGATTTAGAACTCTTTCTTAAAATTATTGTAGTTTTGGGGCGCCTGGGTGGCTCAGTCAGTTAAGCATCTGACTTCGGCTCAGGTCATGATGTCCTGACCTGACATTTTTTTGTTTGTGGGTTCAAGCCCCGCATCGGGCTCTGTGCTGACTGCTCAGGGCTTGGAGCCTGCTTCAGATTCTGTGTCTCCCTCTCTCTCTGTCCCTCCCCCATTCATGCTCTGTTTTTCTCTGTCTCAATAATAAATAAGCATAAAATTTTTTTTTTTAATTATTGTAGTTTTAGGAGGGCTGGTTCAGCTGGGGGTGAGGACACAGCATGACCAGCTCCCTGGCACCAGTGAGTATTAGGAACACATGCCTGTTTCCAAACTAACCATGAAGTAGGACCCCAGCCAGCTCCGTCTGCTCATGGTCACACCTTTGTGTATCTGCCTCAAGTTAGGTTACTGTGGATAAAGTCCTCTTAGTGACTTTGAGTCAAAGAAGGGAAACCCATCTCAAATGAAGAGGTTGATCTGTGGAAGAAGCACAAAGAGTGAAAGGTAATGCCTGCTTCTACGGGGCCGGAGAACTAGGCACCAGGCGTGTCCCAGGTATGATTCATGAGTGTGGAATTTGTTGAATTAGCTCAAGGAGGCCACAGACAGTATTTACTATCCTTCTATCACCCTATATTCAGCCGAGAGCCCAGCTTGCCAAACAAGACTGCGTGACTTGGAATTGGAAAGAAACGATCTGTAAACTAAAAGCCTGGAATCTTTGTTGACCTTGGTGTGCTGCCTCTGCCCTGGCTTATGGAGGAATAATTTCCTTTGTATTTCTCACAAGAAATGGACTTAGGAATGTTAATATCGTCAATAGGGAATGAAGCTCATATCAGTATGTCTTCTTTTCCCTCCATCCCGGTCTCTTTTCTCCTGCACACAGGCAGAGGAGATGGGGGCATCTGCCTTTCCAACTGTCACTGTGAAATCATGCTACGGATAAGGTCAGCAGACGCCCACTGAGGCCGAGTGCTTACGGTGACTAACTGAGGCTTCATCTCATTCTGCTTCTTGGCCAAGGATGTAGTTGGGAAATACGGACAGGAAGGACAGGTTTTCTCACTCTTCTGGAGGTGACCCTGCTTTTGTCTTCTCTGTTGGCAATACCCTGAGGGAAAGACATCTAAAGGGGGCCTGTCTGTCACTTTCTGGGTGGTAGGAGTCCTGCCAGCTCCTGGTTGGAAATTCTTAGCTGAGGAGGGACCTTGTCAACATCCTCGAGATGGGTAGTAACAACAGCTCACTCATGAAGCCTTTGTTTCCGGATCCAAGTATCTAATTCGGGTTTTGCTGGTGGAATTAGAGGTGTTTCTTCTTTTAAGTGCTTTGACAAAAAGGAATGGAAATGGGGTGGCTGATAGGAAAGTCTTTAAACATATATTAGCTGCTGAGACCAAGAAGAGAATAATAATTCCCCAGCGGAGGAATTACTAGGCATTTGATGTTAAGACGAAAGAATATCATGAGATTCGATTCCCTTGCTCTCTTAAAGAACATGATGAGGCATAATTTCTCCACAATTAGCAAGATAAAGCCAGCTTGGAGGAAGGCACCAGGCATCACACAAGGCATGATTTATTCATTCATTCAGAAAAGTTAATTTAGCACCTGCCAAGGGACCGGCAGATGCAAGATTGTTCTGGGGAATACTAATCCAATCCAGCCTTTAGCCCTCATGTAGCTCATAATCTACTTACCAGAGAATTCAGTGATTTATTGAGACTTCTGATTTTTGACTTAGTGCAGAAAACCACGTCTAATAATATTGGGAAACTAGATTTTTAATGGTTGGTATTATACAGAGAGCAGGCTAAGATGTGAGAGACTACTATGCTCCGCAGCTTGCTTATTTATTTATTTTTAAAGCTTATTTATTTATTTTAAGAGAGAGAGGAAGAGATAGAGGGAGAGAGAAAGAATCTCAAGCAGGCTCTGTGCTGTCAGTGCAGAGCCTGATGTGGGTCTCAACCCCACGAACCATGAGATGATCTGAGCTGAAATCAAGAGTCAGATGCTTAACTGACTGAGCCACCCAGGTGCCCCACAGATTGCTTTTTTAAAGATCTGACTCCTAATGGGCTTGCATGTTGGTCCCAGTTCAGCTCTTTAGCTCCCACTGTTGCTGTCTTGAACTCACCTCCCCTTTCCAGCTACATCCCGAAGGCTGTTGATGGGGAGGTGGTAAAGAACATGTGACAGTCAATCCACAGTAGTTACCAGGCACCCTTTGTGTATGAAGCACCATAACCAGATGCTGAAGGTCAGGGGGACCTACTGATTTAAGCAATTCATCCATATTCTGCTCAGTATAATTAGACAAATTGCTACAGAAAGTGTATATCCTGGAATGGTACCAAGAACAAAATGTCCCAGGTGCCAAACAGAACATGGAGAGATGAGATCCCCACCCCTGAGAAGTTTCCGTTCCCCATGGAATACTGATATTCCTTCTCCTTTACCCCCAGAAAACTGTGGATGATTTCATTGGCAAAGCAAGAGGAAGGCTCAGGATCTTGTGCAAACTACCCAGGAACAAAGGAAAGGAAGAGAAGAAGGTGAGGGCTTGATTACCATCTCAGGCAAGAGCTACTGATACTTCAACTTCTATACTCTACATCGAAATCATGGGTTCATGGTTTGCCTGCAGTTTACAACATGTGGAGAAAAACCCACCAACTCATCAGCCCCTCATCTGTATGGTGTGGCTCATCATATGAAAGCAAGGTAGATTTCTGCTTGTTCAGGTCTATATCCCCCATATTTGCTAAGTGACAGACATGTGCCAATAATGCTGAGAGCATGGTGATAAACCAGATTGCCAGCTCTTGGGAAGTTTGAGTCTACTGGAGGAAATCATCATGAACAAGCAGAATCATCATAAGACTAAAAGAAATATATACTAAATGTGGGCATGATAAGCTGCAAAAATTTCAACTGGCAGAACTCTTTTTGGGGGAAATACTTCAGATGAACTAGTTGGAGTGAGGAGATAGACTGCTGAAACACAGTCACAATGGATGGTTTCTATAACACCTTAAGGGGAGAGTAGATCTTGTTAACTGAAGGGCAATTTATCTTCCAAACACTGTGGGGGAGTTGATTACATGCTGTGTGTGAATAGAAGATGGGGCAATGATGGGTCTCTTTGCATGGTAGAGAGAAAAGAAGTCTTTTTTTTAATGTTTGTTTATTTCTGAGAGAGACAGAGTGTGAGCAGGGGAGGTGCAGAGAGAGAGAGAGGGAGACACAGAATCCAAAGCAGGCTCCAGGCTCTGAGTTGTCAGCACAGAGCCCGACACAGGTCTCGAACCCACGGACTACGAGATCATGACCTGAGCTGAAGTGGGACACGCAACTGACTGAGCCCCTAGAAGTCTTAAGTTTATAGAGAGCAGGGATCTGAAAGGAAGAAGAGAACTGTTTACCAAGCAGGAGCACGGGAGGGCATCATGGTCACAGATGCTGTCAGCACGGCTTACTATGTAATTGTGATAGAAATTGTCCCCCTTCTCTGGCCTCCCAAAGGAATCTTTAGTAAAATAGATGATGGTTAATATTGCTTTGTGTATTTTTTTGAAGAACTTGAAACCCCACTTAGAGTTCTGTCTGGATTGGTGGGAAAGGTGGGGGAGCAAATGAGCCTTCATGGACTTCATGCCCACTAATGACCACCAACCTTGTCAATTGCCTTGACTGTGGAAATGGGCTTCTGGCTGGTGTCCCTCTGTCACCTTTTCTCTCCAGTGGCCTTTTCTCCCCCACCTAGACTGAATGATCCTTTTAACACATAAATCAAATTGCATCTGACCTCTGTTTAAAACTCTAGAGTAACATCCATTTCTTCTAAAAAATTTTTAATGTTTATTTTTGAGAGAGAGAGAGAAACAAAGTGCAAGCAGGGGAGGGGCAGAAAAAGAGGGAGACACAGAACCCAAAGCAGGCTCTACACTCTATGCTGTCAGCACAGAGTTCAACTCAGGGCTCAAACTCATGACTGGAGAGATCATGACCTGAGCCAAAGTCGAATGCTTAACCAACTGAGCCATTCAGGTGCCCCAAGAATAGCATCTATTTCCTTTAACACAAATCTACTTTGCTAATCATGGCTGACATGTCCCCACTTGACTGGTCTCTGGCTCTTCTGGGGGCTCCTCTCCTGCCACTCTCCTAATTCTAACCCTGCTGCAAAAAACATCATTTCCTTCTTCTTATTGCTTCAACACTTGAAGCCATTTTTAATGTCAGGCATTTGCATTTATTGCTTTGCTGGGGTGCTCTTCCTTCAGAAGTTCACCTAACTCCCTTTTCTTTCCTTTCCTTTCCTCAAGTGTCATTTTCTTGTTGGTAACATCCTGTCTTCTGTTTCTTACTGAGCATTGTTCCACAATCATCCCTTCCACTGACCTACCACTCTTTACTTTACAGATTGGCCCCTACCTCCCGCTAGAATGTAAATCCCATGGTGGCATAAGTTTTGTCAGCATTGTCATGTGGTGTCTCCCTGCCTGGTACAAGGGAGGTAATTGATGAGTAAGTGTTGGAGGAGCAGATGAATGGATGAATAGATGGATGAATGGATAAATGAGCTTGTACAGGGAGAGATCATAGAGTAAGAAGAGAAACTTGACATAAAGTGAAAATCTAGCCAACAACTATGAATCCTTCAAGGATTCTTAACGACAGTGGCAGGGAATTGTTTCCAAATAGTCGTGTCCATTTTCTTTTATTTTTGGTTTGGCACACGGTACGTCAGTGATATGTTTTGTTTTATTAAACAACCCTTTTGGAGGGAGGCAGAGAGGAGAGGGTGGGCCTGGCCTCTTCTCTGGCCATGCAAAAGAGACCTCTGGACAATAGAATTCCTAGCCAGGGAGCCCTGGGAAGGCAACTCAGGCCTGCTTGTCCTTCTGTGCATGGGGTTCATGTAGCTCCCCGCTTGGGTGCCTAAGGGCTCTTTAGGCTGGAAGTGTAGAGAAGAAATTATAGTTGTGACAATCCAGAGAGAAGAGCAGAGAATGTAGAAGAGGGAGAGGAAAGAAAAAATGGAAGTGGTGGGGTTAAGAAAGTATTTTGGAATAAGTCTGGGTATTTATAAAAAAGGTGGGGGGCACAAGGTAGACTAGTAATGTGGACCTAGAATTCACTCATTTATTTCTCCACTAAGGGATTGCTCCTGGCCCTCTTCTCTTCTCTCTTGTCCCTCCTACTTTGTATCACCAACTAGAAGAAGCATAGCAGTGGCTTGGATCTGTTTGTTTTGTTTTGTTTTATTTTGTTTTTCAGGATCAAATATACTTGGGCTACAATATAAATCTTAAAGAATAAGACAAATGATATATGTGATAATGATAATATCTACCAATTGTTTTTTTAAAGTTTATTAATTTATTTTGAGAGAGAGAGAGAGAACTAGAGAAGAGAAGGGGCAGAGAGAGAGAGAATCCCAAGCAGGCTCTGCGCTGTCAACACAGAGCCCAATGTGGGGCTCAAACTCACAGACTTTGAGATCATGACCTAAACCAAGAGTTGAACACGTAACAGACTGAGCCATCCTAGTACCCCTGTCTACAAATTGTTGAGTGTCTCCACTTACTCAGCTCGATAGAAGGCCCTTTCCATGGATTACTCCCATTCTTAAACAGCATGGTAAGGTGGAGATTATTTCCAATGTACATCTGAAGAAGCTAAAGTTTGAGAAACACAAAGTAAATCTAGACCTTTTGTAGCTTAGAAACATTCTTCTTTGCTATTTTCTCTCTTGCAGAAGCCCATATACAGCCTTGAGTAGAGTTGATAGTTAGTCTAAGCAGTAATGAATTGAAGGAAAGTAGAAACCCTACAAGACTAGATTGTAATTATCTTTGACAATGTAGTAGTGGGTAACACTGCACTTCAACAAATGCCTGGCAGACTGGAGTTAAGAGAATGAATGAAAATCTCAAAGGTTGATGAGATCAGACAGACTGGCAACAGGAAGGGCTCACATCTGTATATCATCCCCCCACAACACACACACCTTACCACAAGCCCTATGTTAGAATGGCAATATTATGTGGTTAAAAGTGTGAACGATTAAACACAAAGGGACTATTTCTTTGAGGAAAGCAGCTCAGTGTTGCAACTCCAAAGGAGACCCTTTAGCAAGCTTTGAAGTGGTTGCCGGGGGGCGGGGGCAGGATATAAGAGACCATTTCAAGGGGATTATGAAGAAGCAAAGATCTGCTCCAACACCAACTCTTGATTACTCATCACTAGGGTCCCAGAAAGAGGGAAGGGATATAAAAATGCAAAAACTAAACCAAACTAAACTAAACAAAACACCCCCTACAAAACCCAAAAAAACTAATATCAAAACCTCATATTGCCTACAGCAAATCTGCTTGGAAGACTGCTAAAAAGTAGCTACATTCATAATTTACATTTCACTTTCCTTCTCTGTCATTCTTCTTCCTTTCCTAACAGGAGGATGGACAGACAGACAGAGCCCAGGTTATTCCAAGATTTTATCACAGAATGATGAGGATTTGGTTGCGTGCAGTTTGGGGAGCATAGTTTCCAGTTGTGTGTGTGTGTGTGTGTGTGTGTGTGTGTGTGGCTGAAGGCTGTCTGACCTATCAGATGACCACATAAGAAGCTAGCTAATTCATCCATTAAAAGATTTGTCAACTAAGCAGCTCATCACAGAAGAGCTGCCCGAGTCTTCAGGGCAAAGAAGCCAAAATAAACATCAGTGGGGCCCACGAGTTTGGGTCACTGGGATAAAAGGAAAGGAAATTTCTAAGGTGCCTGACCTGTGTTATCTCTTCCCAGGCTGCCGCTCTTGGCGTTGACTGCCATGAGGCCCGACGACCTGAGGAAGTTCCTGGTTGAGAGAACCAAATCATTCACTCATCTCTTACTTCTTTTAATTCTTTGAACCATTTATTCACCCGTTCATTCATCAATCTCAGCTGACTTCCTCTGTAACTCGAAGAGGTGGGTCTGAAGGGAGCTTAGAACGACCCTGAAGAGTCTCAGGTGACCTGGATTATAGTTAACATCGCTATGACTTTGAGTATAAAAGACATGCTTTGGTTCAAATACCTGATGAGTCCTTGGTAGGTGGGGATAAATAACCTAGAAAAACCATAGCAACTGAGGCCCAGGTTTTCACCTACTTGAGCTCTCTCATACTGACTTATAATCCCCTATTTATTTGTTGCTTTCCACACTGCAGTCAGCTCTTGGAGGAGCACCCAGCACCCAGTTCCTGGCAAATAGTAGGAGCTTAACAAATATTTGTTGAGTAAATTGAATGAGATTGGGCAGATTCCCATGATGTCAGCCCTGAGCTCTTTTTCATGAGGTAGGTGTACTGAGCAGGTCCTCTGGAGCATTCTAGAAGGGTGAGTGAGTACCTTGGGGCCACAGACAGCCTCTCATTCATCCCTGTGTCTGGAGCGCTATGTTTGCTTAAGGAATGACTGACTGTCTTATTGCTCCAAGAATGAGCATGTGATAATCTATCGGGATAGTCCCACCCTATTCTCAGCGGGAAGGTCCTCAGGAAGTCAACATAGAAATGTGTCAGCCAGATGCCTGACAGTTGTGGAAACATCTCCAGGGGGACCTAAATGGGGGCACTTTCTACAGGCCATGCTTTGAGTTTGTAAGCTCCTAATAACAGCTCAAAAACTCAAGGAGGTAGCCGCTGGGGCAAAAGGCCAAGGTTCTGTTAGCCAGTTTGGGGACAAAAAACACAGGGGCCAGAAGGAATGGCTTTAACAGTAGTACTTTGTTATGACTGCAAGAAAACCACCCAGGAAATGCATACCCTACTGTCGATAACTATAAAAACAGGAAATGAATAAAATGACAAGATAGAAAGAATGAGTAGGTTGATGGAAAAGAAGAAAAAAAACAACCAAGACTCATGACTGTGCCATGACTCTACCTTACTTAAGACCATTCATAAAACTAAATTCAATATGGACTTGCATTAAATATGAAAAGGAAAAACAGTTAAAACATTACAAGGAAATATAAGAGATTTACTTTTATCTGCTCTCTTGGAAGGGAAACCATTTCTAAGCACAAAAGCAAAAACAGAAAGTCAATTGCAAAAGAGCAACTTATATGCATTCAATTAGAATACATACAGAAAACTTTGTTTCCTTCATTTAAGCCTTCCTTTCCATATTATACACAATAAATGCATGATTCCTGACATCAGAAAAAAATAAAAACACTTGGGGTGCCTGGGTGGCTCAGTCGGTTAAGCATCTGGCTTTGGCTCAGGTCATGATGTCACTGCTCGTGGGTTTGATCCCCACATCGGGCTTTGTGCTGACAGCTCAGAGCCTGGAGCCTGCTTCAGATTCTGTGTCTCCCTTTCTCTCTGACCCTCCCCTGCTTGCTCTCTCTCTCTCTCTCAGAAATAAATAAAATACTAAAAAAATAAAATAAAAACATGTGTTTAATAATTAAACCAAAGTGAACAAAATACGCATTTGTTCCATAACGTCTCACACCAGGCAAAATACCACCTCTCACCCCACCCACCCCTGCTGCCACTTAGGTTGGCTTTTGTTGTGCTGGCTAAATTTCCAACCTATTTTCAAAAACTTGTATAAACACATGTGTGGAGGACCAGGGAAGGCTGAGAAAGCACAAGCACCGTCTGATTCATGTCTGGTCCTGAGACTCTTCAAGGAATGATCTGTAGACTTAGATGTCTCCTCTCTTAATTATCCCACTGTCCCAGTATTTTTGTCTGGAGAGACAGCCTTCATTTCATTGGCCCTAACTCCTCCCCTCTTACGTTTTACATTTGTTTCTTCCTCTTTCTTAGCCTGGCACTCTCAACTTGTCACTGTGGATTCCATCCCCATGTCCCATTTGGCACACATACCCATAATATGCTTCATCCATCATTGCTATACCTGGGACATCCATGGACGTCTACACTTCGATGTTGTTCTCTCTACCTGAGTTTTGTTTTTTTCTCTTTTCCACCTAAGAAACTCCACTCATTCTTATTTTGAGAGAGAGAGAGAGCCAGGGAGAGACACAGAGAGAGAGGGAGGGAGAGAGAGAATCCCAAGCAGACCCCACACTGTCAGTGCAGAGCCCAATGTGGGGCTCAAGTCCATGAACCATGAGATCATGACCTGAGCCAAAATCAAGAGTGAGACAGTTAACTGACTGAGCCACCCAGGCACCCCCAAACTCCACTCATTTGTTAAGAATCAAATCAAAAGTGACTTCATGCATTATCAAGCCTTTCCTATTGCCCCTGTTAAAAGATACCTCCCTGCCCCTCAGCAGTCACAGCAGAGCCCCCACACACCCTTGTCTCATTTTATCACATTAAACCCACTAAATGTATGTGGCTTTGTAACCCTGACCCCATCACAGACTCCTTGAGGGCAGAAACCATGTCTAATTCCTGTCTAATTCAGCTTCATACCCTCAACATTTTGCATGGTGCCTGAAATCGAGTAAATGTTTGTTTCATGGTGAATGAATGAGTGAGTGAATTAATGAATGATATTGTAAATGGTAAAATATAAACTGGTTGGCGTATTCTCCCTTGAACTATTTTTTAAATTTATTTGTAAAGTTTACTTATTTATTTTGAGAGAGCAAGAACATGCACAGGGGAGGGGCAGAGAGAGAGGCAGAGAAAGAAAATCTCAAGCAGGCTCTGCGCTTCAGTGCAGAGCCCTATGTGGGGTTTGAACTCACTACCGTGAGATCATGATCTGAACCGAAATCATGAATCACATGCTTAACCAACTGAGCCACCCGGGTGCTCCCCATGGATTAGTTTTTACCTTCTTAAGGCAGAATATCAAATTTGGCTTCTGAGGGAAATAATTCCCACATCAAGACATATTTCTTTTATGTTTTATTTTACAACTTCTTCTATATTGGAGTCCAATATGTCTAGAGTCTGAAGCCCAAGATTTACAAAGAAGTGTCCATAAAGACGATCAAAGAAATTCCAGCCTGTGGATTCTGCTCCTTGTTATTACATATCTAAAGTTCCATGAAGTGCCTGGGTGGCTCAGTCAGTTAAGCATCTGACTCTTGATTTCGCCTCATGTCATGATCCCACCAGCATTGTGGGATCAAGACTGGCAATGGGCTCCATGCTGAGGTTAGAGCCTGCTTAAGACTCTCTCTCTCTCTCTCTCTCCCTCCCCCTCTCCCTCCTTGTGGTCTCTCTCCCTCTCTAAAAGATAAATAAACAAACAAATAAGAAAAAAAGCTTCAGATATTTGCAGTTATTTGAAAGTGAATAATAAAGCCCTAGGGGTTGCACTATTTGTAAGGATTCATATGTTGATTCCAATGACAATGACTATATTATTCCTACAGTTTCAAACAGCCCCCAGAAAGCTCCAGAATCAGCATCATGTTTTTAGTGAGTAACCGGTGTACTTAACCACAGAAATGGGACCACTGTCTGCTAATAGGCTACTAGATTTTCTTTCTTGCTGGGAGCCTACATGTGAAGTCCAACCCAAAAAGTTTTGCAAGTCTAGGGCCATCCAGGGTGAAGGGCTAGCCTGAAAGGGCCCGTTTGCTAAATGGTGATGAACAGGTGACGTTAATGGAGAATCATCCTGAGCCAGACACCATGCCACGTCCCAGTCATCCATGATCTCAGGTTCAGTGTCCCCAGTAGCTGTGTTCTACGTATTATTATGATTATTTTATCATTATTTACAGATAATGTAAATAATGAAAAGAGAGCCTAAGAGAACTTAAATTATTTGCCATAGCTCATAGAACTAGTAAATAGTGACAGATTCCAAGCCTTTTCCTCTTCACTAGGCCTGTTATCTCATGATGGTAGAAATTTCATAAGTCAACAAGGGGTGAGTGATAGTGTCTTTTTATCAGAGTCCTCTAGGCTCCGAAACACTGCACTCACGGTGAAAGGGCAGATGGTTAGGACTTCCAGGCTTTCCCCTAGGCCAGGAAAGAGCCAGAAGAGAAGGTGTGAACTGATGACATTCCCTGNCAGCAGCCTGGGATTTTCAAACTGTCCCATTTTCATAGGCTTTCAGTCTTTGCTGCTTTCAAAAGTTCCTTATTTGTTTGTTTCTTCCCCTTTTGCTTATTTGGGCAGGAATGAGGAAAGGGCATGTACAGACACCCCTCAGGTAGCTCAGGGGTGGCCGAGTGACCCCTCTCCTTGCTGAACCTTCAGGGCAGAGCCCGGCTGAGAGCTAACATAATCTCGCATACCTACTGACAAACAAATAAACAAAGGAGGAGTTTTTACAAGTAGCCATGACAAAAGAGCAAACAGAAGCAGCTGGAAGTGAAGAAATCACCGGCAGACTGCTTCTGCAGTCACGAAGCCCAGCTGGCCTTAAACCTGGAAGATTCTAGAAACAGTCCTAGAAGCTAAATTTTACCTGCTCGGCCGAAGGCCAAAGGCCATAAAGATGGCCCCCAGCACAGCAGGGAAGAACATAGGGTTTGTGTCTGGACCTTTGCCCCACACCCCTCACCTCAGCAGTGTTATGGGGCGTGTCACTTGGCAGATGATAAGGGCTTTCCTGTGTCACTCTCCTATAGGGACAATTGCCCTTTTGACAGTGGAATGGGGAATCCTCCAGAGCTCATGTAATGTTGAATGTTTATTTCCTCTTACTCAGTTCTGTTTCACATTTTTTTTTTGCTTCCCAATTAGGATTGATGAATTATTTAATCAAGCAAGCACTTAATGAGACTTTGTCGATTCCAGACACTGTCACCTGTAAACTCCGTTTGCCTGGGCACGTTTTACTCGGATAGGCAGGTCCTGATGGGATTCAGATGACACCTAGAAATTCACGGGCCATTCAGACTCAAAGGAACCTTGGAAAGCCATACCATTAACAGCAGCAATAGGATGAATAATAATAACATTTACTGCACGCTTGCTATGGTCAAGACTTGTGCTCAATTTTTCTGTTTTCTTATTTTGTTGAAAACTCACAACCGCTCTACATGATCTCCGCTTAAGGGGAAGTGAGCTGACCAGACGGTGGTAAGAACTTTCCCAAGCCCATGTTCTGAAGCCCATTCTGGCAGAATCATGGTGTTATCTTTCCTCACCCAGTCCTGCCCTTCTTAACAGAAGGAAAGACATTGGGTAACTGCCTGGGGTCACACAGAGGGTGACTAGCCATGCTGCTTCCATGGTTAATTGACTGAATGAAGCCCATAAGTCTCTGAGAGTTAAGGAGATAAAGGTGTATATCCAGAATGATGAATATTATGGTTGCTATGTGGAAGTTGAGGGAAATTGTCTGGCTCCTTCAGAAATCAAACCACCTAGGTAGCACCTTCAAAACTTTTTTTGTTTTCCTAAGTTTTTATTTATTTGTTTTAGAGAGAGAGAGAGAGGTAGAGAGGCAGAGAGGGAGAGAGAGAATCCCAAACAGGCTCCAAGCTGTCAGTGCAAAGTCGGATGCAGGGCTCGATCCCACGAATGATGAGACCATGGTCTGAGCTGAAATCAAGTCCGATGCTTAACTAACTGAGTCACCCAGGTGCCCCACCTGTTGCTGGGGCTGGGGGGCTGATTTGCAAAGCCGATGATGCAGAGATCATCAAGTGAAAAGAAACTGAGAGACAAGCAAGGGAAGAAGGGAGGGAAGGAAGAAGCAAGAAAGAACCCAAAAATCTAGAGCCAAGGGAGGTCATGTCTCTGCAGGAGGCATGAGCAGTGAGTTTTGAGAGGAGGTTCAAGGGTAAGAGGCTGGTGAGCAGCAGTAGGTGTGAAAAGGATCAGGAGAGAAGAGGACAAGAGTTTTAAGGAGAACCCATCAGGGTTGTGAATCAGCCCTTTCTCCTTGAAAGTTTCTCAGGAGACATGGCAATAATTGCAATTACTTTACCATTTTTACTGGTGAGTGTATGCAGTGTTTCTCTGAGTAGATTGGCAAGTCAGGCCACATGGAGCTCTAATTTTCAGATGATCTGCCCAACATTTTCCCAGCATTTATTGCCATGAATTTTGTCCTAAGGATGCAAAGATAAAAAGGCAAGAGCTTGGAGATTAAGAATCTCACAAATAGGTGTCTACCCTCCTATCTGGAATGACTGTTAGACCTTTGCCCTTGGATCTGCACCCAAGAGGAAACAAAACAAAACAAAGCCAAGGTCCTCGGCTTGGGAGGGGTGGACTGTAACTCACAATGCCGGAAGTGAATTGCAAAGGAATTTAATTCAAGCCCTTCATTTGACAAATAAGGAGAAACTGAAGCCCCGAGGGTGACAGAGCTTGCTCCAGGTCCTGGCACAGGAGGACCCCAAAGGGAGTGGAGACACCTTACTCTGTCTGTCTCTTCTCACAGTGGGCTCTCAGGCATTACTGGGGTAAACCTGCCATAAACACTCATCGAGATTTTATTTGGTATTGACTGAAACTCCGAACACCGCATATCTTTGAAATCCCCTGTCTTTCACACACTTGAGTTAATGATCACTGTTTCATTGTCTCTTTGTGCACATCCTTCACATTTTTAAGCCTTCTGATCCTAATAAATATGGAGCCAGGACACTTACTCTGGGCTCTCGTCTCCTCTTGGACATTAGCCTCTCTCATATTTAATTCTGCACTTGCTCTCTTGCTGGACAAGATCCCTCTTGTCTCCAGACTCAAAGAGTCTCCAGACTCAAAGTCTGTGTGACACTGGCCCAGGCAAAGACCTCCTGGCTGCTCTTAAGTTCCATCTCCCCTTGAATTCTGGTCTTGGTGCCCCTTCCAAGCAGGTCAGAGGACTCTGGTCATTCAGTGTTACCTTTCATTGAGGAGAGAAGGACAGAGGACTGAGAGGCTCTGCCCTTTTCGAGAGAGTGTTGACTTCCTGCCTCTCTCTACAGCCTCATCAATGGGAGGCCCACTCATCAGAGATAAATTGACACTTGGAAAGATCAAAGGTTTGTCAGGACGGCAATTCGTTCCAATGATCTATCAGCTGTTTGGGGTTGTCTTGGCAGGGAAACAATCGTTCTGCTTGAGATGCCACCAAAACGTTGTATGGATGGCTGTGGAGCTGAGGAGGCTGGGTGGCTGAATGTGCCCCAACCGGTCATTCATCAATGGTGTCAGTGGTCCTGACACCTGATTGACTTGTTCATTTGGCATGTGGGGAGGAGACATTCTACTGGGTGTAATGCTGGATGGGCCAACCTTATCTGTCAGCCCAGTGGTGAGCCCACCATCTGCCCATGGAGCAGCTCAGTCCCTGGAATGTACTGTCAAGACAGGGGAAGAATGAGGCTGGGGACAGATTTCCTTGTCTCCAATGAGCCCTCCAGGCTCTGGATCTGTCAACGCCTGGAGGCTGGAGGCGTAAACAATGCTTCCTCTTTTTCTCTCAGACCCACAGGGGCCCCAAGACTGTTAGGTTGAGCATTGTCCTGAAGACACTGTGCACTGGGGCTAGCCCTGGGGTCTAGACACCTCGCTATGGGCTAATGTAAATGACTGTGTTCCTAGCCTTTCCAACTCCCCTCCCAGAAATGCAGGCCATTCCATGAATTTACTGTGTAGTCATGAATAAGCCCCCAAACTTCTCTGGTCCTCAGTTTCTGCATCTATCAGTAATGACTTCTGCTCAGGCATAATAGGTCATGTGTTTTCCAAAGTGTGATTTGTGCCAACCTCTGCCCCCACTCCCTATCAGAAGTCCTAGGGACATTTATTTAAAATATGTGTTCCTGGATCTCATGCCAAGGAATTCCGATTTAATGGTACTAGGGGTTGGCCCATGTATCTGCATTGTTAACCAACTCCCAAGGTGACATTTTAATGCATTTCACTTCCCTAAGTTCATGTTGTGGCAAACTGAGCCATTCCACTGAGTACCGGACTGTGTCATTTATTGTGTCAATTTTCAATGTTTTCAGTCACATAATGCAGCCTGCTTTGACCAGCATGCAGGCTCCATGAGAGCCAACATTCTAGTCTTTTCCTTTTTCAAAATCGCCCTGCAGTGGAGATTGATTAGGATGGAAGAGGAAGGAACTTTCTAGGGTGACAGAAATATTAGGGGGTATAGGTTACACCGATGTAGCCATTTGTCAAAGCCCGTTGAATTGTAACACAAAGACCCTCGGTATTGAATTTCACCACGTCCACGTTATACCTCAATTCCGTAAATTCAATCAATTAGCATTGAAAAGAACAACAAAACGCTGACTCCAAATTCAGCTACAGGTCACAGAGAGGCAGCAGGCCTGAGTCAGAAATGCTTCCTTTGGGGGGATATTGTCAGCAACATTTGAAAACATTCTGCAGCCAGAAATTTCTTTCTAAACTAAACCCGCTCCCCCTACTAATCACCAATGGTGGCAAAGCCAGTCATCGCAGGGTCAGCTCTTGGAGCGGGGACTGGTAGGATTCTGGAATGACTCAGGGAAGTATATGGAGAGGAAGGAGTGTCCCGTCCATCCCCTCCTGGCAATTGGTGCTGAGAGGCCCTCAAATACATGTCTGATCTGCAGCCAATCCGCCCCCGGCTTCTGCCCTTTGCCCCGCCCGCCACCCTCACCAGGATAGAGCTGTGAAGACTGTCCAGCTTCATTCCAGACATTTCTCAGAGGCTGCTTTCATAAGTGAAGATGTGCATTCCTTCTTTCCTTCCTTCACTCAGCATTGATCGCGCATCTCTGTAGCAGGTGCTGCGGTCGCTACAGTGAATGAGAAGCTGTCATCTGTGCCCAAACCCCCACAGTCAAGGGGCCCAGCTAAGTACATGTGCAATTTGAGGGAGGAATGGGAACTACAGTCACAGGTCCATGAGTCTGTGACCACGAGGAGGGATTCACAGCTGCGGGAAGGGGCTGGTGGTGAGCTAGGAGGGCTTTCTGGGGATGGGAGATGCCCTCATTTGGTTGGGGGCGTGGTGAAAAGAGAGACCAGGGAACGGGCTAGACTGCGAGTTGTCTAAAGAATTTGGACTTTATCCTGAAGCTGCCAAGTCCTGTTGTTGTTTTTCCAGTACAGGAGAGACACGCTTTGCATTTATTTCCCTCCCCTTTTAACCTAAGGAAATGCACAGTAATTCCGTCCTCTCTGTTCTCCACCCCACAGTGAGAACAGCCAGGCCCTGAGCTCCAGCCGCTGATGTCCCTGGATGCCGTCTCCTTTACTACTCCCCTTCCAGTCCTGAGGAAATGCAGAAGCAGGGTGTGTGGACCTCAGGTTCTCCAAGCACCAGTGAATACCTGAATCCTGATCTTCCACAATGATACCCATGACTCTTAAGCTGCTAGTGACTTCCATGCCGACTTGTTCAATAGCCACTTCTACCTATCTCAGTAGCGGGAATGCACAGTACCATCTCACCCATCCCGAGGTGTTCTGTCTGGTAACCTCAACTATACCAAAGAGACCTGGGAATAAGAACATTTCCAAGTGTAGAAAGTCAACGCCATTAGATCCATACTGTAGACACAGTCAGCCAGTATTCAGTTAGCCCGGTCCTTTATGTGATCTGCTCATGTTAGACACAATTGGGACAAGCTTGGCATTTTCCATTTCCAGCCCAGGGCAGATTAAAAGTAACAGCTCAGGGGCACCTGGGTGGCTCAGATGGTTAAGTGTCTGACTTCAACTCAAGTCAGGATTTCGCGGTTCGTGAGTTTGAGCTCCACTTCAGACTCTGTGCTGACAGCTCAGAGCCTGGAGCCTCCTTCAGATTCTGTGTCTCCCTTTCTCTCTGCCCCTTCCCCCCTCATGCTTTGTCTCTCTCTCTCTCTCTCTCAAAAATAAATACACATTAAAAAAAAATTTTTAATTCAGCAGCTCAGAGCATGGGCAAGATCCAACTACATACCAAGCAGGGAAGATGGAGAATTGATTTTTTAAATATTTATTTATTTATTTTTGAGAGAGAGAGAGAGAGAGAGAGGCAGAGGAAAGGGGAGACAGAACCCTAAGCAGGCTTTGTGCTGTGCTGTCAGTATAGAGCCTGATGTGAGACTCAAACTCATGGAACCCCAAGATCATGACAAGAACTGAAATCAAGAGTTGGACACATAACTGACTGAGCCACCCAGGTACTCCCAAGAGAGAGAATTTAAAAAAAAAAAAAAAAAAAACACCACACCCTCCTGCAGCTATAAGGGAGAGACAAAAGTCCTCATAACTCCCCTTAGCCCTGGGGACACTTCTTTCCAGTGGAGCAGACATTTTCATTGTTGCAAGGAAACAATCATTTTACTAGTTATCACGTAAAGGCTACTCAGGTTTGTGGTGCTCTGTTTAATAAGGCTGGAACATGTGCAATATACCAGAAAAAAGTACCATCAAAATTATCACAATATAGAATGTGCTTCAGGGAACACATTGCAGTCGTCTGGATATTCCGTTTACAGGGACAGCGTCACTGTCCAGTGGTACAGATGAATGAAGCATTTTTGTGTTTGTAAATTACATCGAGCGAGGGAGTGTCCGGTGATACAGCGAAACGGCCTTTACAGGTAACCTTACGAACAGAATTCTAAGTCTTTCCCTTCTCACAGTATCAACTTCCCTCCATGCATAGCAAAGAATTTAGAAAGGACTCCTTTACTTTTTTTTTTTTTTTTTTTTAAACAGTAACAGGCAGTGAAGCTTTTTGGTGATGACTCAAGAGTTAGGAGGTTGGACTAACCCTGGGAAATCCAAACCAGCAAGACTAAGATGACGACATTTCTTCCCCACCCCTCAGAACCACACTGACAATGGTTGCTGTCTTTGCCCAGCAGTATTTGTTCTTAAATCAAGGGACCAATGAATCTTATGTACATTAGCATCCAGCAAGAGTCTGCAATGCCTACGATAAAAAAAACTTTGGGCAGGTGAGGTATCGGGGCAGTGTTTGGTAGAGGTGAGATTCTGACCCCCTTGAGGCTGGAAAGGGCTGGGATTCTTGGCCAAAAGCTTCAAAGTTTGGAAAGCATGGTTGTGGTGGAGCTATTTAAAACAGACTTATGAGCAATTTAGTTTTTTGATAACACTTCAGGCTGGCAACAAAGTCTCAAGGTCTGTTTTCTTCAGTCATTATTCTTTGCAATTTATGAAATGCTTTAGTATGTACTACCTTGCTTTTTACCTTCTTCCCAATGCTTCCAAAACTTCTGCTTTCTTTTTACTTTGACTCCATACTTAAAGAAAAGAAAAGGAAGAGAAGAGAAGAGAAGAGAAGAGAAGAGAAGAGAAGAGAAGAGGAAAGGAAAGGAAAGGAAAGGAAAGGAAAGGAAAGGAAAGGAAAGGAAAGGAAAGGAAAGGAATGGAAAGGAAAGGAAAGGAAAGGAAAGGAAAGGAAAAAGAAAAGAAAGGAAACATGTTGAGAAGAATAGTTCTGGGTTTCTGTTAATTGAGTTAACGAAATGGAAGCCTCTTCAGTTGCATAACTTGGGGTTTTTCTGAAGTCCCCTTCTGATGAAAAATTAGCAAAACCAAAAGGGGAAGATAAAAGCATTATTTTCCTTCTTCCGGTTTACTGGTATTTTCCAAATCGCCGCAGTGTTACTCCTGACAAACGGTTTACTTGGTGAGGTTCACACTCTACTGCTGGCTCAACTCAGCATTTTAGATGATTTTTTTAAAGATTTATTTATTTTTTATTTCTTAATGTTTATTTATTTTGAGAGACAGAGACAGAGCATGTGCTGGGAAGGGGCAGAGAGAGAGGGAGATACAGAACTTGAAGCAGGCTCCAGGCTCTGAGCTGTCAGCACAGAGCCCGATGAGGGGCTTGAACCCACGAACCATGAGATCATGACCCGAGCCCAAGTCAGACACTAACCGACTGAGCCACCCAGGCGTCCCAATGTTTATTTATTTTTGAGACAGAGAGACAGAGTGCAAGTGGAGGAGGAGCAGGGAGAGGGAGACATTGAATCCCAAACAGCTCCAGGCTCTGAGCTGTCAGCACAGAGCTTGATAAAGGGCTCAAACCCACAGACCGTGAGATCACAACCTGAGCGGAAGTCAGGATGCTCAACCAACTGAGCCACCTGGGTGCCCCAGATTATTTTTGTTTGGTGACACTCCATGTTTTCCTACCTTGCTTTAAATTAAATCATAGCAGCCCAAGCAGGGAAAAACACAAGGCCAGCAATCAAGAGAAATATGCTCAGGCCATTTAGCATTTTCATGCTTTGTTTCCCTTGGCTACAGGAAGAGAGCATCACCTCGCTCACAGGTAGCACGTGACCAGTGGAGGGACACATGTAAAGCATCTTTAAAGGATGTATCTCTAAATCCCACAAGATTTCATTATCCAGGGCAGTAACCAATACAGCTCTCAGGAACAGAAGGTGATATTGCTACTCTTTGGGACATTGTTACAGTTAACTTCCAAACTAGAAAATTCGTGAAGGTCATCCACGTGGGTTTTTTTTGTTTGTTTGTTCCGTTGGTTGGTTGGTTGGTTGTGTGTGTGTGTTTTTTTTTTTTTTTGATATAATGTCAAGTTCCATGCTGCTTATCACTTTATCCCAAAGCAGCTCTCTTGAGAAATAGTTGGCATGATTAGAATTATTGGATGTGTCACCTTAGACATCCACCCCCTGGCACTGTCAGCAGCAAGCGTAGGGGTAGTATTGAGAACGTCCACTGACGTTTGCTCCTCACCTGGAACATCTTCTCGTGCAGATTTTCTGATTTTGCAAAAGGGCGGTGAGGCAGCCAGCTGCTGCTGGAGGGAATACCTGGTGACCTTGCTGCAATCAGACCCACTGTGTGTAAAGACCCCTTGGGTCACAGTTCTTGCCACTGTGCAAACTGTAGCTGCTAACACATTTGGGGAGGGGGTGGGGAGGCAGAGAGACAGCAGGAGACCGCGGGTGTCTGTGGTATGAATGAATTCACCCCTCCTGGCATTGGTGACCTCCAGGGTCTGCGGATTGGAGTGGATGCTTTCCTTTGCCTTCATCCGCCTGCTTTTCACCTGCTTCCCCAGCCCGCTGGCATTTCCACCGCCTTCCCTCGGTTGCCTGGAACTGGGGTGTGTTTGGCTGTTCGCAGATTGGGAGTAATTATTAACTCTGCTAAGTAGGTTATTGTTTTATGCTCAGGACATCGGAGGGGGCTTTGAGATGCCGCAGCTTGATAAGTCCTTCAGAGGCTGTTCTCCTGGGGGGTTCCTGGGGACCCCACACTGGGACTGACCCAGTTTCTTGGGAGGGGGAAGTGCTTTGCCCTGGGGGGCAGGGAGAGCACTTTGTCCTCAGCCTGGCTTCCTGATCTAATGCCAGGAACCTCAAGCAGCTAAAATCCTCTAGGAGGCAAAGTTCGGTTTCACATGGGGCTGTGCTGTTTGGTGAAGGTGAGCAGCCCCTTCCTCTGCGCCGCCGGAGGGTCCCCGTAAACCGCCTGCCACCTGCTTGCTGCGGAGAGCTGGGAGAAGAATGGTTCTAGAAAGGCACCCACAGTCCATCGGCGGAGGCCATGTATTGAGAATTCTCTTGGGGCAGATACCTTGTGGATTCTGGGAGGCAGGGAGAGGGGTTAGGGGACCAGACAGAGAGAGAGGGAGACACTCGCCCTGGAGTGGTGAGGACGCTCGCACTGGTCAGCACCTGTGTCCACGGCGCTGTGCCGGAGGCTGTGCGTCACTCCCGGCAGTGGCTGTCGCACACAGCTGAGCGAGACAAACAGGACTGATCTCTTTCCAAGGACGCTTGATGCCTTCGAGTGTCGATCCACTTGGGACATGTGGGAGAGATCTTGTCTAGTTAGTGGCAACTTGTTCAGAATGTCCAAGCATTCAATACTAATTAATATGAAAGTGAGTAGCCCAGTGATGAACACGGGCGGGTGGGAAGCTGGCTCACCCTTACCTATGGCCTCCGCCCCACTTTTTTGCATCTGTTGACCCTTCTAGCCAGTTCTCCTTCCCTCTCTGTGGCTTCTTGAGATTGTCTTCTCCCCTTTTAAACAATCCCCACCTCCAAGTCTGCTCATAGGAATAGAGCCTAAACTCAGTCCATTCACACCAGAAAGGCCAATATATCACCTCTTCCAATAATATTGGCATGATTATTATCCTTATTAAGAGAAACAAGTTTCAGTCAAAGGAAATCATATCTAACTGAAGTTTTGAGATAAGTGGAACAAACATAAGCATTTATTGAATGCCTACAATGACCCAGGTATCGTGCTGTGCACAGGCCTCTGGGGAGGCAGCTTTATATTCATTTCCTCATGGAGTAAAATGAGAGTAGCCTTTCTAAAGGTAAATCATGTTTTCAGCCTGAAATGGCTCGTGGACTTAATTGTTAGACCCCCTAGCACATCAGAATCCAGGATTCCATGGAATTATCTCAGAGCTGCTACCAGGAATGTGGAAGCTGAGTACCTGAGAACGGAGAATTGAGGCCTTTCTTCTCGGCTTCGGCCAGAGAAAATCACTTGTGTTCATTTTAAATCTTTACTTTCAGGGGGCGCCTGGGGGGCTCAGTTGATTGAGCATCTGACTTCGGCTCAGATCATGATCTCACAGTCCGTGAGTTTGAGCCCCGCGTCAGCTAACAGCTCAGAGCCTGGATCCTGCTTCAGATTCTGTGTCTTCCTCTCTCTGTCCCTCCCCTGCTCGCACTCAGTCTCCTGTCTCTTTCAAAAACAAATAAACATTAAAAAATTTTAAATCTTGAATTTCAGGAAAGCTTCTGCATTAAGAGTTCAACTAATAAATAAATTTTAAAGTAGCTTCTCTGGAGGCACCTGGGTGGTTCAGTCCACTGAGCATCCAACTCTTGATTTCAGTTCAGGTCATGATCCCAGGGTCATGGAATCAGACCTGAGTCAGGCTTTGGATGAGCTTGGTACCTGCTTAAACTCCCCTCTCTCTCTGCCTCTCTCTCCCCCCATCATGCTCTCTTTCTCTAAAATTTAAAAAAAAAAACTAAAATAAAACACCTCCTTTGACAAAGAAAAATCTATCAAAAGGATTTAAGCAGGGATACACACGGTTATATTCATAACTATCAGCCTTGGGCCGTGTGGAGAATGGATAGAGCCTAGAAACAGTTCTGCAGAGGAGAGGCATAGAGTGCCCAGGCAAAGGCTGAGGAAGTCATGAAGTCTGCAGAGACAAGAGAAAGGATGTGAGAGATGCCGAGGAGATCAGCCTTCTGGCCCCCAGTGACTTCAAGCCTGGTCTTTGGACCAGCAGCCTCACACCCCTTGGGGGGCTGGGAGAAATGCAGAGTCTCAGGCCCCGCCCTGGAGCTAGGGAAGCAGAAAGTGCATGGCGACAAGATCCCCAAGGATTCCCACACCCCCTCAGAATGTCAGAAGCACTGTCTTAGCACTGTTTGCCTGGCAAGGGCGAATGAGGAAAGACTGTATGATGACTTTGACCTGAAGTTCAGGCATCACAGAATAGGTGACCTTCTGGAAGAGTGCTTCACCTCAGCAGCTCAGTTTCAACAAGGGCTTTCTGATGCCAAGACATCAGTATCACTAAGCTGGCAAGTAATGACGCTGTTTAAGGACCTGTTTGTGCTCATATTATATCCTCCTTTCCGCTGTGGGTACAGATTTCTTCAAGCATCTAGAACCATCTCTCTTGATTTAAGGTGTCCTATTGAATTGGTTCATGGTACATCTTTTATGCTTAGACTCTTCTTGACTTTCTTTTATTCTCTCCCAACATTTTCTTGTCTAATTAAAAACACTTGTTTTTAATATTCATCTATTTTTGAGAGAGACAGACAGACAGATGGAATGTGAACGGGGGAAGGGCAGAGAGAGAGTGAGACACAATCTGAAGCAGGCTCTGGGCTCTGAGCTGTCAGCACAGAGCCTAATGAGGGGCTGGAACTCACAAGCCGTGAGATCCTGACCTGAGCTGAAGCTGGACACTTAACTAACTGAGCCCCCAGGCACCCCTTTTGTCTAGTGTCTCATTCTCTCTGGCTTGCTAATTTAAGCTCAAAGTCTGATGGCAAGGTATTGCAGTTCTCACAAGAAGTATTTCGCTATTAACAGAGTCTTAATTCACAACCATTAGGCATGAGACTATTTCAAGCATGGAGTTACTGAGGTAATATTTGGAGGCATGGGGTGAGGTTGGGGGGGGCGCTTGACGATCAGCTAAACTAGGCCGCACAATCTCCCACTCTTCCTCCACACATCCCTTGTGCTCCTGAAATTCTTGATCTCAAAGGACTGTGTTCATTCCTATGTGGAATGCAATTCCCCAGCTCTCTTGATGCCTCTGGGGCGGGGGAGGGGGCGGTAGGTGCCCCCCGCCTGTGTGGTCTCGGGCATACCTCCGCCAGGGCCAGGGTGTGCAATCATTCTACACTCTGTTGGTTTACGTGTCCTTCCCGCCCTTGCTCTGGGTCTTTTCATCTTTACACCCTCAAAGCATAGCAGAGGGCCTAGCTCATACCAGAGGTACAATAAATATTTGTTAAATGAGTCAATGAAAGAATGTGTGGCTGTGAATGAGACTGGTTTGGGGCATAGGATGGGCTTGGGGAGTCAGAACAGCAGTGCATTTAGCAGTCTGGGATTAGAACTCGGGAACTTCTTGGGACACCTGGGTGACTCAGTCCGTAAAGCGTCTGTGACTCTCGATTTCAGTTCGGGTCACGATCTGATGGTTCGTGGGTTTGAGCCCCACACTGGGCTCCTCACTGGCAGTGCGGAGCCTGAATGGGCTTCTTTCTCTTTCCCGCTCTCTCCGCCCCTCCTCGGAGTGCTCTCTTTCTCTCTAAAATAAATAGATAAACTTTAAGAAAAACAAAAACAAAACAAAAGAACTCATGAACTTCTTATGCTGAGGTCAGGAGCTACCCTGTATTCTCACCTGGGTTTCTGAGTATCTCTGAATGACCCTTAATACCCTGATGGGCTCTTCTGGTAAACAATAATCTAGAACATTCCTTCCCACCTTACCTTTATGGGCAAGAATCAAAACTCGCTCCTCAGTTATTTTTCCTAAGGAACTTTGCATACCACAGATTGTAAAGTGGGTTTGGTCACTTATTTTTACTTTTATGGGTGTTTTATTCTTAGTTACAGAGGTATTTTTAGTATGCTTTTACTTGTTGACCACTTACAGCCCAAGGAACAATAGACTTTCATAAATTGACTCTGGCCAACCATGTTTGTGGGGGAATTCCTGGCCTTAAGAAATGATGCCCTCATACCCAGTCTGGCCACCCCAGACAAATTCCATGACAATACAAGGAATGTCAAGAATACGAAAGCAAGAAAATACTTCTCTTCCAACTTCAAGCTGGTGGGATGCATTCCTCCCCACTTTAGCTCAATAATCTCTCTTCAGAAGGAGGAAACAAAGATCCTTGGGAAGAAAGAGCAAGAGAGCATGTGTGTACATGAATGGACACGTGCATTTGGCTGTCGCTATGGTCATCAATGGTCCTCTGTTGTTCTGAGCAGAGACTATAGTATTATCCTGATTGACAAGCAGGCCTCACAATTAATCTTTTAATTCTTCTCTACTAAATGATCCTCTGAACACAGCCTACTGATCAGTGTTTCCTAGCCCTCCATTCTTCATTCCAACACCTCTGACATGTAATTCTCAGGCTGCATGCCCCGAACTCCCCACAGTGGCCAGCTCTTTATTTCATTTTTCCCAAAACTCCATTCAATGTTACACAGTTAGACATGGTTGCACATTGGTCTTTCCTGGTCACTATCGCATGTATAGTATGTAAGAACATCGAGAGTATCTTTGACAATGAACCCCAAACTTATTTTCAACCCCTTCTTTCCTGTGCCATGGAAACATCCTTTGGCTTACTCTAAAGCACAAATGAGCCACCCATCTGGATCAAGCTTATGTTTCTTGCTCTCCAGCAGACAGACTGTGGCTAGCTCCTCTTCCAACACTGGAGAGAAATGCCTTAATTTCATGCTCAGATCATCAGAGTTACATAGCATGCACGTGGTCAAGACTGAGACAATCTGAACATAAATGGGGGGTTCTGGAAATGATGCCCACCAAGAAGAGAGAGGCAACAAAGGCTTTCTTTGCCTCTTTTCAACATTTCTTAGAGCCAATCCTAACTTTTGCTATGCTAATTTTAATTTTAAGAGACTTCACTGGATTTCCACTTATATCTGTCATAGCTTTGCCAATCCCCACAATAATACTGTTTCAACTGTAACAGAATTTCTGACGAGGTAGAAAATTGACTTTTTCTTTTGCATACTTTTTTTATGCAAAGCAAAGTATACCTGAAATGATTCATGTTTTTTTCAAGATTGTATGTTGCATTTCTTGGGTTCAAATGCAAGATTCATAATCCATTGTGAATGCAGGTTACGACTGACATTTAGCCAATGAAGCTGATCAAACTAGCTTTCAATACAAAAGTGGGTGCCTGGCTTTGGCATGATTATGGGAAAGCCAAGACTTTTCATTATGTGAACCATTTCTATGCTCTATGGAACAGCCGAAAGAAAGACAGAAAGACAGAAAGAAAGAAAGAAAGAAAGAAAGAAAGAAAGAAAGAAAGAAAGAAAGAAAGAAAGAAGGAAGGAAGGAAGGAAGGAAGGAAGGAAGGAAGGAAGGAAAGAAAGAAAGAAAGAAAGAAAGAAAGAAAGAAAGAAAGAAAGAAAGAAAGAAAGAAAGAAAAGAAAAGGGAAGAAAAGAAAAAAAGAGCAAGAAAAAGAAAAGAAGAAAAGAAAAATGAAATGCCATGTCTAAATAAAAAATGCATTACTGAGGGGCACCTGGGTGGCTCAGTTCGTTAAGCATCTGTCTCAATTTCAACTCAGGTCATGGTCTCACAGTTTGTGGGATTGAGCCCTGCATCAGGCTCTACACTGATGGTGCGGAACCTTCTTGGGATTCTCTCTCTCCCTCTCTCTCTCTCTCCGCCTCTCCCCTGCTCATGTGCATGTGCTTTCTCTCTCTCTTTCTCTCTCACTGATTCATATATTAAAACATTTTTTAAAAAGCATCACTCAGATCTTAGTGACAATACAAGTTTTCTTTTTTAACATCTGCAGAATGGGCACAAATATAACATAAGGGCAAATTGCATTTAAAGTCCCATATTGCAGAGAATATTATTTTGTACCCTAATTCAGTTATTTCTTTTCTTCTCTCTCTCTCTCTTTTAATTTATATGTATGTGTTTCATTTTTTGCTCTCTGAAAGAGAGTAGTATAGTTCAGTGACATAAATGACCTGAACAATTTACTGGACAAGTTCCTGGCAGAAAAGGCTACTGGCTCCTACGTTCCCTTTCTTGCTGCCATGACAATGCGATGTGCCCTCAGGAGCCGGGGGTGGCCTGATAGGGCTGCATTATTTTCATAGCCACAGTCAGCTGCTTAGGGACAGAAGAGGTGGGGCATAGTCTCCCACTCTCTCTACGAAGCCTCAGCCAGTTCTCATTCTTGCCCTTCAGTTCTGCTGCGCTGCCTCTGGTAATGCCCAGTATTTTATAATTCAGGGAAAAGAGAACACCAAGTATGGACAATTACAGAATAGCCGTCCGTGGCATCCCAGGAGCTCACAAATTCCAGCCTGTGATTGGTTCCTACCCTGAAGAATGTGTCCTGATTGTGTCTACCACGCTGGCATGTCTACAACTAAGATATAAACACAGTTGTTAATCATCTGGCACCTTTTAAAAAGACACAGTCATCCTGCTGTCTAGCTTTTGGTGTTGTTAAGGTCTGCCATGCAATTGTGAGATGTTCTAGTGCTTTCCTTTATTGACTCTAAATCAGGGATGTTCAAATGTTTGCAGACAAGGGCTCAGCCAAACCCTTGAGCTGCAAAGCCTCCTTTTACTTGGCCAGAAAGTGATGGCCTCGCCAGTTTCTCCAGGTTCACCCTAATTGTCTCTTTCATATTTCTTATGGAGGGCACATATGTATAAATACATTAAATGTATCTAGAAGGTAACAATTATGGGTAAAAATGTCTCAACTTTAGCTTGCAGTGAGCCTTACTGATTCAAGATATCCCAGGCCAGAGAATGGAGAGGAATTATCCACCTTTTTCTTTCTCAGATTCCAAATGTGAATTTGGTGTTGCCCAAATAGCAGACATAAAACATGCTCACTGCCAAGCAGAACGGCGAGTTAAAACCATCAGTTTCTCCCCGAAGGTGATCACCCAGATCCAGGTTTCCCATTCTGTGACTACGTGTGATTTTGAATGCCTGGCTTTCTTTACCCGGTGAAGTTTCTTTACCATGATCATCTCTTGCTCATGATCACCACTGCTAACTACCACAACCAGGTTCACATCTGGACTGTGGAAGCAGCTGCTGATGAGTGGACGCGCATTCAACCTTTCTCTCTGCCCTCCCCGTGACTGCCGGAACAAGCTTCCACAAATGTTCTTGGCAATGCATCTGGTGACACAATAAAAAGTTCAGCCGATTACCTTAGATCTCCGACAACTGGCTTCCTTTTCACTTCTCTCCTTTCTCTTTTATTTCTCCTCAGCACAGCCCATTTCCGACTCAGATGATAGGCTTGTTTTTCTTCCTTACAAGAATGGCTAGATGTTTGCCCTTAAGGCTTTGTCAAATCTTTCCACTAATCTGGAATATTCTCTTCCCTACTCCCCATGCCCCCCTCAAGACCTGAGCTCCTCATCCAGGAGGTCGCTGATGACCTCTTCACTCTACTTCCTCTGCCCCCTGGAAGGTTTTAGTCTGTTGAAGTTTAAGTCAATATCAAATCGTACTCTTTTGCTTTATAATTACTCACAAAGGGCTGCTGGTACATTTGGAATGTACCTCGTCCAACCTCTCCCAAACCATCCACATGGTAGAAAGCTTTTGGAAGTCAGAAGGCTGTTGTCTATTATTTTTTACGCCCCCCCCCCAACAGTCATGTATCTATCCAGCATTCATTCAACAAATGTCCGTAAGCAGACAACGGCGGCAGACACAGGAGTGAGGAAGATAGACCCAGTTCTTGGCCTTAAGAGCCAGCGTGGAGTGGGCTCATAGAGCTAATATCCTGGGACGTTAAAGGAAAATTAGACATACATTTTCCAAAGGAATAAGGAAGTGGCAAGAGAAATGGGAGAATCGCATCTGATGATTTATTTTATGACACAACAACACGATTAGAAAATAACATGGCAGGCTGTGAACACAGGCCACCTACCAGATTCTAAAAACCTTCTATGTCCTTTCAAAATAGTAGGACCAGTCTTCTGAAGGCCTGGAAGTATTTTACTTCCTGACCTGGGTAATGGCTACACAAGAGTATACATATATAAAGATTCATCAAGCTATACATATGTTATAACTCAAGAAAAAAGACTGTGTGTGTGTACATGTGCTTAAAGAAAAATAGTAATAAGAAAGGCAAAGTAAAAACTTGGCTATGGGCATATCCTCTTATTCCCATAAAAATTCCCCCAAATTGGTCCTGCTTAGATCCCTAAGACCCAGGATGGAGATATTTTTAGTGTGGACATAAATTGCACAGACATCTGAGTGTATTCCTGCGTTCCATGCAAGCCTTGGAGGGAATAAGCAATTCTTAGATGCTGGAGGATTGGTAATGAGCCTGAAAATCAGCACAGTGTTTCTGAACTTTGGTAGCACATTAGGACCAGCAGAGCATTCTTAAAGAAACACCAGTGCATACACCCCACCCTTTGAGATTCTGATTCTGTTGGTCTTGGATGGGGTCCTAAAGCACTCTTTCTTAAAAGGTACCCCAAGAGTTTTTAATGTGCAGCAAGAATTCGTAATCCCTAGTGAATCCCATGCCCCCTTTACAAGAGTTAAGGAAATGAGATTTCACCAGGTTTAAGTGACTTGCCTCAGGCAGTGCTTCTGGCTACACCTTGCAATTACCGGGGTAGAGTATGGAGTGTACCCAAGCCTGGGAAAAACCCGCTAGCTCAAGGCTACGAAGGACAAAGTGGTCTGAGCCAGGAATCAAATTCAGGTGTTTTGATTCCTAACCTCTAATTTATTCTACTCTTCTCCCCCAGATGGAGACATCATTATTGGCAAGAGCTTTTGGAATAAAAATTTTAGCTATTGCTTTAATCTGAAAATTTGAACTCATTAAAGAGACCCCACTGGCCAGAAAGATTAGAAGGAATCTAGGAGGCTGTAAAATTCTTCTTGATGTGAATAAACAATGTCGGTATCTCTCCCAAATCTTACATCTCATTTCCCTCCTCAGCAGCCTATCCCCAGCCCCCACTGATAAAATATTTTGGTTGGGTTAATACATTTGACATAACAGACATTGTGGCATCATGCTGGCACAGTTCCATATTAAAATATAATTCAAGGGGCACCTGGGTGGCTCAGTCGGTTAAGCGTCTGGCTTTGGCTCAGTTCAATGATCTCTCAGTTCATGGGTTCGAGCCCCACGTCGGACTCTGTCGGGCTCTGTACTGATAGCTCAGAGCCTGGAGCCTGCTTTGGATTCTGGGTCTCCCTCTCTCTGACCCTCCCCTACTCACACTGTCTCTCTCTCTTTCTCTCTCTCTCTCAGAAATAAATAAAACATCAAAAAAAATTTTAAATATAATTCAAGAAACCAGAAAAATGAGGGGGAAATTAGTCAGAAAAAGACCAATGAAGAAACCGATGGATATTGAAACATCTATTTGAGAAAGAGCATTCATTAATGAGATATTTGCTAACTAGTTTAAAACTTTCAGCAATCTATGAGCTGCCCAACTAAAATGACTTCAAGACCCTATAATGGTAAGTTGAAATCTGTAAGAAGCTATTTACGACATTGAATAAAATCTGTTTTTAACAACCCACAGAGTATTCATTAGTGAGATCACCATTTTGAAGCAATGTAAAGGATTTCTCAGAAATCCATCATTCAGATGAGTTGAAAGTAGTTCATTTTCCTACAGTTTTTTATCAGTGCTTTCCTTTGAGGTCATCAGGCAATTTCTGCATTCACATGTGCTGACTGCCTTTTTCTCTATTTTATGGCTTTCATCTGGACAGTCGTGTACATTTTAGATGGATGATCATTATGTTTTTAACAAGAGTACACAGTATATTCAAACACAAAAGAAAGATACATCTATTAGGCTTCGTGTCAATGTGGTTGGATAAATGCACATAGATGAGAGATTGGTTGAGATCAAATCTAACTTTTTTATTTTAGGGTTGGAAAATGTAGGAAATAAATTACAGTGTAGCTCTGATGTTGAATAACACTGAATACTGCTATGGTCTGATGTGGAGAAGGACAGCATGGAGAATTTTCCTTTAGGGGCTTTCACCTTTCCGTTCCTTTTTCATTCTTTTTTAATTTTAATTCCAGTTTAGTTAACATACTATGTTATATTAGTTTCAGATATACAACAGTGACTCAACATCTCTGTACATTACTCAGTGTTCCTCATAAGTGTGCTCTTAATCCCCTTCATCTATGTAACCCATTTTCCCACCTACCTCCCCTCTGGTAACCATCAGTTTGTCCTCTATAGTTAAGAGTCTGTTTCTCGGTTTGTCTTTTTTCTCCTTTGTTTTATTTCTTAAATTCCACATATGGGTGAAATCCTATGGTATTTATCTTTTTCTGATTGACTTATTTTGCTTAGCATAATACACTCTAGCTCCATCCCCATCATTGCAAATGGCAAGATCTCATTCTTTTTTATGGCTGAGTAATATTCCACTGTGTGTGTGTGTGTGTGTGTGTGTGTGTGTGTGTGTACCACATCTTCTTTAGCCATTTATCAATCGATGGGCACTTACTTGGGCTGTTTCCATAATTTGGCTATTGTAAATAATGCTGTGATAAACATAGGGGTGGATAAATCCTTTCAAATTAGTGTTTTCATATTCTTTGGGGAAATAACCAGTAGTGGAATTACTGGGTCATATGATAGTTCTATTTTTATCTTTCTGATAAACTCTATACTGTCTTCCGCAGGGGCTGCACCAATTTGCATTCTCACCAACAGTGCACGAGGGTTCCTTTTTCTCCACATCCTTGCCACCACTTGTTATCATTGTTCTTTTCTGACTTAGAGAGAGAGTGGCTTCATCTTCCTTTCCCAAACTAGACTCCTTGTTTTTTATTCTCCCTCCCCTATTCTACCTCTTGCAGGAACTTGCTACTTTAGTCTTCACCTTTTCTATTCTTCTCCATTCCTACCTCCATAGAGGCCTTACTCTTTGTTGACAACATAAATAGTCTACTTTCCTTTGGAAAAAAAAAAAAGAAAAGAAAAGAAACATAAACACAGACCACACCAAACCAGTAAGCTGATGGCTGGGTCATGCTGACCTTTTAAGCTCTCATTTATTTCATCTTTTTCATTTGTTCCCAAATCTCCAAAGCTCATTGTCCAAATTCTTTGAGTTCTCTGCATCAGTTGCTATCAATAACCACTCTCTTCTTGAAATTCTCTTTCCTCCTGATCTCGAGATCGCGTCACTCTTCTGATTCTTATCTTTTCCTTGCCTTCTTCTTTTATATTTTCTTAATCTGTGTTGCACATTTAACTTCATTTTTGTCTTTTTCCAACTTTCCGTCCTAGATTTCATGCGCTATCATATCAAGACCTTCTCCAGCCCCGACTGCCTTTTCTAAACTCCTAAGCTCCTAAGCTGAGCTCACTTTTTCAAAGGAGAATTGACAAACTTCTCCCTAATGAACCAGCTTGTTTTCTTAAAATCCTTATTTCGCAGATGGTACTGTGTTTCTCCTGTGTCCAGCATCAAAACATTTGAGTCATCTTTCACCTTTCTCTTCCTTGACTTCTGGGACCGATTAATGACCTATTGATTAGTCATTTTTAAAAATCTGACTCTCATTTTCCTTCCATTGTGTGACTAGCTTCAGCCCCTTATTACCTCATGTCAGGACTATTGTAGTAAACTCCTTGCTAATTCTATTGTTGCCAAGCTCTTACCTATTAGTACCTTTTAAGCTGAGTTTCTCTTGCACGTTGTCATTTGTATAACATTTCTTCAACAGGATTGCAGACGCACGAAAGCCTTTAACCAAGTGCACACACTTTAGATATTCAAAAATATTTCTCCATCCACTGATACATTCATCCAACAAATATTATAAAGTCACCAACTGTTTAACAAGCTCTGCTAGGCATTAGCGTATACCTGTGAATAGAACTTAGTTTGTGACCATAAATGTTTAATGGATTCCTTATTGAACGAATGAATATAAGGAAGAAAGCAAAAGCAAAAAGTGTGAGCAGAGTGAGCCAGTGGGAGTGGGTGAGATACCAGATAAAAGAGGTAAGGAGACCAGGTCATGTAGAGTTTTCTGAGCTTCTGTGATGACTTTGCTTCTACTCTGTGTGAGACACAAAGCCATGGGGCTGTTGTGAGCCTCTGCTCACAACATGATTTACATGAAAACAGCAGCGGAGGTCAAGTGCAGCATAGAGTTGCAGGATCTGAAGACTGACTGGATACACTTAGGGCATGAGAGGAAGAAGAGGCAGTGATGATTAAGTTTGCAGGCTTGTGTACTGGCAACAGAGCTGGCATTTACTTAGATGGTAAAGAGGGGCAGAGGGAGGTGACACCAGGAAGGCAGGGAAGCCAAACTGGACCTGAGAGATTGAGGGTTTTATTGGCTCCCTGGTCAAGGATGTAGTGTAGGCAGTTGGAAACATAAGTCTGCATTTAGAGGGGCGCCTGGGTGGCTCAGTCGGTTAAGCATCCGACTTCGGCTCAGGTCATGATCTCATGGTTCGTGGGTTCGAGCCCCATGATGGGCTCTGTGCTGACAGCTAGCTCAGAGCCTGGAGACTGTTTCAGATTCTGTGTCTCCCTCTCTCTCTCTGAACCTCCCCTGCTCATGCTGTCTCTCTCTTTCTCTCTCTCTCAGAAATAAATAAAACATTAAACAAAATTTTTAAAAAAGGTCTGCATTTAGATTGAGCCCACACAGTAGAAGTAAATTTGAGAATCTTCTGCATATGCTTACACCTCATTAACTGGAACTTTGTCATATCGGCAGGTCACCCCTAGCTGCAGAGAAGGTAGATAAGCATATGTTTACCTTTTCTGTCTTCTATAGAGAAAGGCAGCAAGAGAGAAAACGATTGGTAATGTCTGTGGGTCATTCAACTAGCAATTTTTGTACTTAATGTCTCTGAGTTCTTCCGGTACAAAATAGGGGTAATGAAATCTACTTTACATGATTATGGTGAAAATTAATCTGAGGTAAGCTATAGAAAGCTCTGGCCATATATTAATGTGCTCTTTAAATATACAAATTCCCCTTTCTTCCCTTCCAGTGACCTGAGATGTTATGGTAAATTGTTAACTCAGTCTAAAATGCTTATTTTTGGACTTCCTTATTTAATAAAGCAGTAACATTGCTATTTTTACAGTCACTGCTATGGCAGAAGAAAGGAACTGGTTCTTTCCCCCCTGACAGCCACACACTTTCCAGCATTGGATTGATTCAGCTGGGTTCTCTTCCTCTCACTCACTCTCCCTTCTCATTTCTCGGGGTGGGGGATTTGTTTTCACTTTTACATTTCAGTTCCTGAACGTAGAACGCAGAAACAGCCAACGAACTTCCAAATTCTTAGTAATGATTAACCATCACAAGACAGGCACTACTCTTCCCCAATCTGAGACTTCACTGGAGTGTGTCTGGGAAGAACATTTCGGAAGCACGAAGAAGTCCAAGACAAAACAAAAGGTGCCTACTTAAAGGCCAAGTGGAGGCATATGTTCGGGCCACTTTGCAGAACGAAGTCAGAGCGAACCTAAGGGCTGTCAGAAGAAAAATAACTCTGGAGAAGTTATCCTCCCCTCCCACATCTGGCAGAAAACTATGCAGTAGCATTCCTAAGCCCTTTCTCAGCCTAATCAGTCCACTTTATATTTACTTTACACCCTTTCTCTCTCCCAGCGCGAGGATAAGGCAAAATGTTTGTGCGTGTTTATACCTATAGAGGGTGGTCATAAAGTCTTGGCTTAGGTAATATTATTCTATCAGTTATTGTGGTGTGATAACAATAAATCTTTTACAATGTGTTTGTCTGCTTTTCCAGACTTTGTGGCCACCGTGTGTGTGTGTGTGTGTGTGTGTGTGTGTGTGCATGTATTAGTTAGCTACAGCTGCCTTAAGAAAATACCACAGAGTGGGTGGTTTGCACAACAGAAATTTATGTCTTCACAATTCTCGGAGGGTAGAAGGCTGAGACCAAGCTGTCAGCAAGGTTAGTTCTTCCGAGAGCTCTCCTTTTGGCTTGCAGATGGCCGCCTTCTCCCTGTGTTCTCATACAGTCCTTGCTCTGTGCATCGTCTATACCCTAATCTCCTCTTGTGAGAATATCAGTCACATTGTATTAGGACCCATCCTTACACGTTCCTTTTAACTTAGTCATCTCTTTAAAGATCCTCTCTCCAAAGACAGACACATTCTGAGGTACAGGACTTCAATATATAAATCTTAGAGTAGCACAATTCAGCGTATAACAGCATGTGTTTATATATAAATATAAAATAGTATATATAAAAATACATATATAACGTGTTACGTATTATGTGTCACGTAATGTCTTATATTTATATTTCTTGCGCATATACACACGGATACCTGTACACATGCATTACACACACAGGATTCTGACATACTGTCCAATTTGTGCTTGAAAGGTCCTCCTTCCTGTAGAAATACCAGTCAGTCCCCTGACTGCCTGGGGCAACTTCCCTCTGTAACTGTAGATGTCTGCCAGGGGCTTGTTCAGATTAGTTAATCTTTGTAAGATGCACTGAAGGGCAGGCTACCTTGACCTTCTAACCTCGTCATGGCTGTTAAGGAGGAAAGAAGTTGCTTTGCTCCTGGGCAACTTCACCTGTGGAGCCTAGGAACAGAATCTCAAAGCAAAGAGGCCTCCTGGATGGGGAATGGAGGGAATGGGTGGGGGCTGGGGGTGGGCTCAGTGCTTTTGTTTCCCTAAAATTCCTTTAGCAGCAGGCAGGAAAAGTGACCACAGCAGGGTAGGCTTCTGTTTAGGCTGAGGAAGCAGGGAGCCAGCCAAAGACCAGGAAAAGACCCATGCTTTTGAGTTAAAGATAAACTGAAAAGGTATTTTGAGAGCTAGCTGTTGGTCCAGTGGGAACAATAGATAAGTTTAAAGGCCTGGGGATTAGGCCAATTTCATCTCTGAGTAATTTTTTTAGGAAACTCTAAATGACAAAGATTGGCAACAATTATTCACTGGAAAAGAGATTTTTCAACAATCTTGACTTTTCCCTTGGTACAGGGTCAAAATGGGCAGAAGAGGCTTAGCTTTCCCTGTAGCTCATGGCTTCCCTCATTTGGGGTGACTTCTCTAGATTTTATTTTCATTTTCATTCGTGTTTAGGTGCTTAAGGCTTTGCTACTCAAGGTAGTTAAGTCTGGACCAGCAAAGTCAACACCTCCCTGGGGAGCTTGTGAGGAATGCAGTTTCCTGCCCTCTCCACCAAGACCTACTGAATCAGAATCTGCATTTTAAAGGATCCCTAGTTGATCTCTATCCATATTAAAGTTTGAGAAGCGTGGTCTAAGGGCCTCACATCCAATTTCTGACCTTTCCAGGAGGGTAGAGGCCACATACAAAAGTATCATACTCTACCAGGAATTGTTTACTATAGTACTATAGTAGCAATAAACAAATAGGCGTGTTCTGATGATTAACAGGTCTAACTTCATCCTGATTTTTAGTCTATACATTGGTAGTGTTATTATTCACCTAATTACACTATTTTTTAAATTTATTTTATTATTATTATTTTGAATGAGAGAGAAAGAGAAAGAGCAAGTGAGGGAGAGGGAGAGAGGGAGGGAGAGAGAGATTGAGAGAATCTTAAGCAGGCTCCACGCTCAGTGCAGAGTCTGACATGGGGCACAATCTCACGATCCTGGGATCATGACCTGAGCCAAAATCAAGAGTCAGACTCTCAGGGCACCTGGGTGGCTCAGTTGGTTGGTGTCCAACTTCAGCTCAGGTCATGATCTCAAGGTTCATGAGTTCGAGACCCACCTCAGGCTCTGTGCTGACAGCTCAGAGCCTGGAGCCTGCTTTGGATTCTGTGTCTCCCTTTCTCTCTGCCCCTCCCCAACTCATGCTTTCTCTTTCTCTCTCAATAATAAATAAACATTTAAAAAAGAAAAAGAAAAAAGATTCAGACAGTCAGCAGCTAAGCCACCCAGGCTATTTTTATGTGGGGTCATCTCCAGTCTGTTACTTGACCTTCTCTGACTCAGTTTATCTTCTGTAAAATTGGATTTAAACTAGTATTTATCTCATAATGTTCTTGTAAGCTTTGAAAGGGTTAATCCCCATGAAGTACTCATATTAGCATATTGTGTCTGGCATATTGTAAGAGCCCAATGAATGTGAGCCAAATATACGATACAGCAAGACCTCCATAAATACTTATGCTCTTAAAATCTTTCCAGGTGTGAATTGCTATGATTTTTTTTTTTATGTGTTATCTGGTTTCTCGCTATGATTTGCATACTACCTTTCTGTTGTTTAGATTTCTTGAAGGAAGCATAAACAACAGTCATCATCTTCCTATAAACCTGTATAGAACCATGTGCACCATACCATACAATAGATTCTTAGTTTTGTGTATGTTCATGACACAAATCAGTTTATAGTTAAAACTGATTTGTCTTTTTTGATATGTTTCCACTGCAGCAATGACTAAGTTGGCTATAGTCACATATGCATTCATTCCCTCATTTAACAAAGGTTTGAGTACCTACTATGCTCCAGATTCTGTCCAGAGTGCGAAAGATATAGCAGGAACAAATCTTTTGAAAATCCTTTGAAGGGTTTTTCTCTAAAGAGAAGCAGAGAAATTAGGTGCTCATGAAGGGAGATGGTGGGGGGAAGAGCAAGGGAAGCTAGAAACATGGAGGATGTTAACAACATGCTCGCATACTCATGGGAATTGACACAAGATGATGATGATGAACAGTGGTGAAGAGAGAGAGTGCCCTCCTTGGGAAAACAAAAGAAGGTGAGATCTAATGTATAAGTGTTGCAATTAGCCTGGGTTGGCAGCAATGACAACTTAATCATAGAGAAAGGAGGGAAAACAGAATATATGGATGAGCATAGATGCCCACGGTTGGGTAGTGTGACACTGTGAGAATGGGGAATTTCTCTTCTAATTGCTACTTGAAAAAAAAATTGAAATAGGAAACGAAGAAGGCATCAGCTCAGGGGGCTGAGTAAGGGAGAGAGATTAAAAGCTTCACTGGAGAGGGAGTGGGAAGTAGTCATCAAGAAGACTGGGAGAGGGGATGGCGTCTGCACACACAGAATACTTGCCTTGCTGTGATATGGTCCATTGTCCATTGTGGTCCTGAGTTTAAGGTGGGACCAGAGAGCACATTAGTGTGTTTTTTTCTTTGATCCCTTTTAGCAACCCGGGTGCAGGTGTGGAATAGGTCAAGAGTTGCACCTCACCAGGTTGTGCTCATGGTTTGGCACCACATGCACAGAGCCACTGGAAAGACAAGATGTGCCAGTTTCTTAGGAAGTCCACAGAACAAGCACACTAGATATGAATTATTTGCATAATAAGAAATCATTTACTCCCAAAGCATATGCCATTCTTCCTGGTATTCTGTTCACGTTAGGTTTTTATATTCCTATTTTCAAATTCGTTTATTTCTGGGGAAGTGACACATATTCACATATTCTTTCACTAATGTAATTCCTTGACTTCACTTGGACCACAAGTTTACTTATGCCTTTTTATGGTCCTTAAAATATGGCAACTTTATTTAGTGCCTATGCCCTGAAATGGGCAACCCCGAACTGGAAATCTGTTAATTCTGCTTACCCAGTAGTTTGTTGAACAGCCTGAAAGCGTTAATGCAGCTATTTCTGGGACTTTTGGTATCTCTTTTAGGTCAGGAGTTTGCTTTTTTTTTTTTTTTTTTTACNTCGAAACCTCTTGTTTCTCTCACAAAGTTGAGAAAGGTCTTAAAAATAGATTTGTGTCACCCAAGTTTCCTTTCTTGTCCCTTTCTCCACAATGTCGACTTACATTATTACCCAATTTCCATGACTGTCCTTTACCTGAATCATCATGGTTCCAAAGAGCTCTTAAAAGCTTATGGCCCCAACAAGAAGGAAATGAATGAACTTTCTTCTTTTGAAAATCTTTTGCAACCTCCTGTGGCGAGTGCAGGGGTTGCTCTGTACATTCACAATTTTCTCTAGGTGCTGGGCCACTCTTGGGCAACAGGAAGCCTACTGTGCTCTGGTCACTAAATTGCCCTTGACTTGCGTTGTGCTGTCTAATGTAAGCATTATTGGCTGCATATTTCTTACCATGTACAGGTGCAAGAAAGTACCCAGGGGGCTTCCCCACAGCTCTGCATTATGCATATCTTTCCCTTGATGACATTCTGTACCCTCTTTACACCTCCCTTCCCTCAAATCTTCCCTGATAATGCCAGAATAAGGACCTTCTGTTCCAAGCTCATTAGTCAAGAATGTTACCAGACTACCCTGAAGGGTTTTTTTTTCCTGGTGTGGGCTCTCCCCAGTTGTGCAGAAAATCTGAACATCATGCTGTCTTTATACTGAGTTCAGTTCAGGATTACATTTCCTCACCTGTGCCCAGGCATTAAATAGATATTCTCTTATGGCTCCAGCAAATTTACAAAGAAGTCCAAATGAACAGTTATCTAGCATAGGGAAGAATTTGATGACTCCCTGAAATAGTCATCCTTGAATCCATTCTTCCACATAGTTCAGGGTTTGGCTTCATCATGCTGGGGAGAGTAGCTCTTCTAATGCACTCAGTTGAGGAGGGTAACGTTTGTGTCTGCCTGCAGCTGCTTTTGGGGGAAACTCTGGAAAAGCTAAAGAGCCAAGTATTTGATTCACAAATGTTTACCAAGTGCCTACTATGTGCCAGGTGCTGTAATTTATACAAGTGATTCTCAAATTTTGCTGCATTTCAGAATCTCCTGGAGAGCTTAAAAATCACACCGTTGCTCATGTTACTGCCCATATAAAATGAATCTCTGGGGAGGGGACCAAGGCAACAGAATTTTTTTAAAGCTCCTAACAGATTCCAATGTGCAGTCAAGGTTAGAACCAGTGTTTTTGACAGTGTTCTTCAACTTTAATATGAAAATGAGTCCCCTGGACATCTTGTTAAAAATGCAGATTTTGATTCAGTAGATCCAGGTGGGGCCTGGCATTCTTCATTTTCTTAAGGTTCTCAGGAAACACTGGTGCTTCTGATCTGCAGACCACACTTTGACTAGCAAGGAATGAAGCTCATTTATCCCTTGATGTGTCAAACTTTCCTGCCCTTGAGCTTTCACATAGGTTCTTCCTTTTTCTCTGGAATCACCTCCCTGGAAATCTCCGGAAAAGGTATCTTCTCATCCTTTTATTTTTCAGGTTTTCCCTGACCATCCAATATAGAGTAATCTGTACCTCTTTCTCTGTAACTCTTTTGTTTCTCAATGGTCCTTCTGACTAGTCTTAGTGCCAAGAAGCCAAGAAACACCTCCATCTTGTTCTATGTAAATTATAGTCAGTGTTTAGCACAGAGGATCTAATAGATACTTTTTGAATGAATGACAATAGGGAACCCTGTCCAGTTTCGTCTCTTTTACTATTTCAGGTCAGACAAGATGGAGAAGTGAGAATAGTCCAGTTTTCTATGAGATAGAAGAGAGTATCTTTGAGCCTGTCTTATCTGGCTCTTTGTTTTCTAAAATGTGCTTTGACTGAAAAAGTATGGGCTAGCTCGAGAAACTCAGACCCCTTCCTAAAAACAGAGCTTGAGGAAAAACACTAGGAAAATCTACTGCATTGCCAAGGGAAATCACCCCATTCCTACAAAAGAATGAATCATCGGTTTGCTAGTATTATCTTCTCAGGTCATTGCAGCTCACTAAGATAACACCAAGGTGAATAATCAACAGAGAAATGCCATAAATGTCTCCGAAATTGAGATGACCTTGAGGCTGGTTCATTGCTAACCTGGACCATATCAGAGGCCTTAACTCGCTAAGAGCAGCATCTCATCCTTACCAAATCTGGGATGTAAGATGGAAAGTACACCAAGAATCTTTTTTAGTTCCCCATTGTATTTATTTATTTATTTGTTCCTTTGTTTGTTTATCTATCTTTTTTATTTTTTAGAGAGAGCATGAGGGAAGATGGGAAGAGGGATAAAGAGGATGAAAGAGACAGACAGAGAGAGAGAGAGAGACAGAGAGAGTTTCAGGCAGGCTCCACGCCCAGCACAGAGCCCAACACAGGGCTCCTTCCCATGACCCTGAGCCAAAATCAAGAGTCAGACACTCAACTGACTGTGCCACCCAGGTACCCCTAACTTCTCATTTTAAATTTAATTTTTGAAAAACAGAAAGTTGTATTGATTTGTCATGGATGGTGCAGAGGTCAGAGATAATACCAAGGCTGTGGATGTTCCAGTAAAGGACTATGAAGAACCTAACTAAAGTTATTTGATGGGATTAAGATGCACAAAATTGATCCAGTTTCACAAAATGGGGGGAGAGGGATATTATTGTCTCCCTTACTCTTAAGAGAACTAAGACACAAAAGAACTAATTGATCACCTAAAAGTCATTAAGCAACGTTAAGTTGGGAAGGCGGGATAGAGGAATAGGATTAGATCATCTCCCTTCCCAACGGTGGCCTGTCTACACAGTGACACAGTCTCCCTTTTCCTAAATTCACCACAAGGGATTTATGTATTATGCTTTCTTTAATTTTCCTGAATGGGGCCATGACAGAATCTCAAGCCTGTTTCAGGCATACACATTCTAAGGGTAATGAATTTTTGTGTTTGCCTTAAGTGTTTATTTAGTTTTTCATTTTGAAAAATTGGCTGTTACCATTGACCTTTTCCTTGGTGCTGAGAACACCCATGGGCTGTGTATATGCTGGTGAGTGTTTGTTAGTGACATTACCTTTCCACATTACAGAACAATAAACAGGGAAGTGGCAAGAAGATGCTGGAGTGGTAGCTGGGGACAGGATACACACAATCTGTGAGTTTGGCGACATTGCCTGAGTCAGTGCCATGGTATTATTTACCTGATCCACATGTGGAGAAGGAAAGTTTTGGTAAGATTCATCTCTCTCTGTCTCACATTTCCAAGGTCTGGAAGTCTCTAAAATGCCTGGAACTGACATATTCTGTGTGATTAGAGCCTATAGAGATCTCTACATCAAAACTATAAACCAGTAAGGGTAGATGTATTCCAAGGGAAGTTTCTCTATTTTTCCTTCAGCCATTCAGTTCTAAATCCTAGGAGAAGCAAATGAAATTCATTCTGTTGTGGGCTCCAGGGCAATCTTTGAAGAATAGGAGTTTGATCAGCATACAACATCTCACATTGCTAGCAAAGAAGAAGAAGCTGCCTTGAGAGATCACAGAAGCCCCAGGATCTCAGCACTGGACTGGATGGGTCTCACCTATTGGAAGCCTCCTTAGAGAGCCTTCTCCAGGCCTGGGGAAGAATACAGAGATCAAAACATTGGGGAAAGTCATTCTTTGTTGGTTCAAATTTTAAAACGGGTCTTCCTTAATTTAAGCCCATGTCAGGTATCACTCTAACTTCTATACATCTATCTTAGTTTTCACCTCTAAAGCAGTATATGTAAGATCAATTCTTTTTCTGGCCATTTCATGTCCTTTATAGAAATAGATCAAGAAGATGTGGTTTATCTATACCATGGAATACTACATGGCAATGAGAAACAATGAAATCTGGCCATGTGTAGCAACATGGATGGACCTTGAGGGTGTTATGCTGAGCGAAATAAGTCAGGCAGAGAAGGACAAATATCATATGTTTGCACGTATAGGAGGATTAGGAGGAACCTGACGGAGGAACAAGGGGGAGAAGAAGGGCGGAAATGGTGGGGGAAAGGGAGAGAGGCAAACCATGAGAGACTCTTGAATGCTGACAAAAACTGAGGACTGATGGATGTGGGGGGGGAGGGGGGATGGGCATAGAGGAGGACACTTATGGGGATGAGCACTGAGTGTTATGTGGAAACTAATTTGACAATAAACTATTAAAAAAAATAAATAAATAAATAAATAAAAAAAAGAAATAGATAGTTTCACTTATAAGTTTAAAAATGAAAGACTCTTTCCAACAATAATCTTTTGAGCAATTAAACAAACATAGTAAGACCTGTCTTATTTAATGTTCTTTTCTATACTCGGAATGTATATGATTGATTTTAGTATATGGTTCTAGACCCCTCATGCTAGATGTCTTTCATGCATTCATTTATTCATCAGGAAATCACTTATTCATATAATGCTCTGGTAATTTTATGAACTATAGAGAATGCAAGGGGACTATTATTTTCCTTGTACCTTCAATAAAGTAGGCTCATTGTATTAGTATCTTTATTAGAAGCTTTGTCACATAGTCATGGTCTGCTTTTAGTTCAGTCCATCTCCTTCTGTCTGTGACCGGGAAGATGTCTGCTGTCTGTCAAAAGATTTATGATAAATATATTCAGATAACCATAACTAAACAGACAAGAAACCAGAGTGTAAAAGAAGTAGTGGGTTGTCTTGTGGGGCTGCAACTTTCCCTTCGTTATAATTCCCTCAGATGTTGTTGAGAAGTGTCCCACCACTAACAGCATGAACTACAAAATTTGATTCAATGCCAGCCTCTGTGATTTCAGTGGTCCCTGTGTCTTTAGACTTTTCCACTTTTTTTTTTTTCAGTTGTTTGGTTTTGTTTTCAATGAGTGTAGGGAATAGGTCCTCCCTCAGCTGTACTGCTAAATAAACATTCCACTCTGCCCATGGAGCCAATCATGCATGAGCAAGGTAAAGGTTGTGTCTTTTACTTAGAACCATGCATGGCTGGCTCTAAGAGCTTTACATGCATTTAATCTTGCTATTCTCCTAATAGTTTTATAGTTGTAACTCTTAACATGGAGGTGTTTGATCCATTTGAAGTTATTTTTTGTATGTGATATAAGGTAAGGGCCCAACTTCATTCTTTTACATATGACTATTTAGTTTTCCCAACATCAATTCTTCAAGTTATTGTCCTTTCCCCATTGAATGGTCTTGGCACTCTTGTAAAAAATCATTTGACCTTTTATTCCAAGGATTATTTCTAGGCTTTCTACTCAATTCCATTGTTTTAAGGACTGTCTTTATGCCATGGCCACACTCTTTTGATAACTGTAGCTTCACAGTTAACTTTTGAAATCAGGAGGTGCAAGATCCCCAACTTTGTTCTGTTTCAAAATTGTTTTGGTCATTTGGGATCCCTTGAGAGTTCATATAAATTTCAGGATAATTTTTTACACTTCTGTAAAAAATGCTACTGGGAATTTAATGAGGGTCACATTACATTTGTAAGTCACTTTGTGTAGTACTGACATCTTAACAATATTTTATCTTCCAGTCCATGAACACAGGATGTCTTTCCTTGTATTGGTGTCTTTAATTTCTTTCAAAAATGTTTTATAGTTTTTAGTGTATAAGTCTTTTCCTCCTTGGTTTATTCATTTGGACTTTATTCTTCTTGATGCTGTTATATATGGAATTGTTTTCTACTTTTTCTACTAATGTCCCATTTTATAGATGTGAATACTGAGGAACAGAAACATTAACTAACCTGCTCCACTACTGGTAGTAATGATATGACCACCAAAATGTGAAATCAGGATTGGATCTCAGACAGCTTGACCCCAGAGTTGAGTTCTTAATTCCCCACTGCCCTGTCAATGCAGGAAGTGGGCTAGACCCTCAAGGACCTTCAGGATGGTGATTTACAGTGGAGAGTCAGGATTTCTGTGGTTCCTGACCACTCCTCCCTGTCCTTCCTTCACCCTTCCAAACTACCTTCTTTCTAGCAGTTCATTGCGAGAGGGAGACAAATTGTAAACAACAGACCTTCAACTTTCAAACTTTAGAAGCTTGATGAAGATTTATAGCCCATTCTCTTTAGAGTGCTCCTTTTCCTTCCTTTCTTAACTGAACTGTGAATAACTCTTATCTACTTCTGTGTTTTTAATTTTTTTTTGCATTTTACTCCAATTTCCCAGAATAAGTTCAATAAATGATTAGAAACTGGTTTGAACATATAGCAATAAATTTTTTTTAATTGAACTTTGTAGTAGTGACTCTGGCATTTTCCTTATTATGGATTTGTCTGGGCTGCACAAGGATTCCTTTGTATAACCAACCTCAATAAACCAGAGGCTTCATTTATCTTTGGCGTAGTAGCATTAACCTAATTCAGGTGACAGACTCGAGGTATTATGATAAACTCTCTCACAAGCCCAGGTGTCCACAACTTGAAAATACATGTGGAAATACCTTAATGTTTCACCTGTTTTATTAGGGCAACATTCTAAGAACTCAATAGGGAACCTCCAAATGAAAGTACTGGAAGAATGTCTACTCTATAACATCCTTTATGCAAATGAGGAATTAACTGAGGAAAAAAAAAGGCAGTGAACCACTGTTCTTCATTCCTTTCTGTCATTCTTTCTATCCAAATAACCAACAAATTCTATCCATCCCTATTTCTAAATACCCTTCCAGGTTATTCACACTCTATTCCCATTGCCACTGTCTTCATTTGGGCTGCCATTATCATTGGCCTAGATTGCTACTACACTCTCCTGACTATACTCCTACTTTCAGTGTGGCCCCCATAGTGATCCTTCCAAAAAAATCTCATCAGTGGATTACCTCACCTGCAAACACATGATCTTCAATCACATCACTTCCTTTTTCTCTCCCATTTCTCTATCATATTTCTTTCTTCTCCACTAGCTAGACTTGCTTTTAGGATATGCTATTCTCTCTTCCTGGAGCACTATCTCATGTTTCAGTCAAGGTCCACTCAAGAAAATGGAAACCACTGTAGTTTCAGGCAGAAAGAAATTTAGTAAAGGGGACTGGTCACATAGATGACTGAGGAACCGAGAAAGCAAGGAGGGGAGGTGATACAACTCAGATTGCCAAGAACAAGAAATAGTTACCCTTCTTTGGCATGGAGGGATAAAGAGAGAAGAAGATGATGTCATTTGATTCCAGAAGTCAAGTAGATGTTAGACATGGAGCAGAAGCTGGGGCATGGAGAGACAGGATATCTTGTGGGCTTGGAGCCATTGAGGAGATGCAGCCATTGCTTGAGACCCTAATGAAAAAAAAAAAAGGAAGAAGGGGCAAATACCAAGTCTTTTTCTCCTCCCATAATCCACAATCCCACAGTGCTTCTCATTGGCTGAATTTACATTGAAACCACAGGAGAAGAGGTCTGAGTCCATCCCATACACAGTAAGGCAGAGGAGGGTAGGAAGAGATGTGTATATTCAACTAATTCCCTCTTTTCAGAATTCCACTTACATATTATTTCTTTTGGGATATTTTTCCTGATGTTGCCATGGCATCCAATTATGGTATTTTCTTTAAATTTATTACCTTTTATTATAGATGCTCATTTAATTATTGTTTTCTGAGCTAGCTAATCCATAAGGTCTCTCAGAATATCCATTGTCCTAATAACATAGTGGTATAGTAATAAATATTTGTTAAATGAGAAAATGATCTTGATAATTGCTCTCCATAAAGGTTGTACTGGTTTACCCTCACCCAAACAATAAAATGCTTCTTCTTTGACATCTTCATCAGACTGTATACAGTAGACTGGTTGATACCTGTGGACTTGAAAGTTGAAAATGGCATGTCAATGAAGTTTATATTTACATTCTTTTTATTGCAAGTGAAGATAGGAATCTTTTCATTTGTTTAAGAATCTGAAGTGACTATTTATTTGTATCTTTTGTCTATTTTTCCATTTGGTCATTGATTTTTTTTTTTTTACACCTTAAAATTTAATTATTTATTGAACCAAGTTTACAAAGACGAATAGATGGGGTAACATACTTGTTAGTAAAACTTAGCTCCTTTAACACTGCAATGTTTTAACTTTCTTAACAAACTAAACACCTGATAAAGACAAAACATAGAAACTTTGACTTTCTGGGCAAGGAAAAGAGGGAAAAAACACTTTGTTTACATTTTCTTATCAACTGCAAACTAGCAATCCAAGACAACTTTGTCTTTTTTCAGAAGAGAGAAAGCAGAATTTCAATCTTCTAACAATGTACCTTTACTTTTTTTATTATATGTTTTCTTTTATTGTTCATTCATTTCAGATTTTAGTATTATGCATTTTTTATTTTTATTTTTTAATAGTTTATTGTCAAGTTGGTTTCCATATAAGATGTGGTTTATCTATACAATAGAATACTACATGGCAATGAGAAAGAATGAAATCTGGCCATGTGTAGCAACATGGATGGAACTCGAGGGTGTTATGCTGAGCGAAGTAAGTCAGGCAGAGAAGAACAGATACCATATGTTTGCACGTATAGGAGGATTAGGTGGAACTTAACGGAGGACCGTTGGGGAGAAGAAGGGGGAAAATAGTGGGGGAGAGGGAGGGAGGCAAACCATGAGAGACTCTTGAATGCTGAGAACAAACTGAGGACTGGTGGGGGTAGGGGGTAGGGGAAGGGGGTGATGGGCATGGAGGAGGGCACTTGTGGGCATTTGGTCATTGATCTTGGTCATATTGATTTAGAGGAGTTTATATACCAGGAGAATTAGCCCTTTGCCTCATATGAGCTATGAATGCTCTTTCTTAATTCACTGTTCATTTTGAGACTTAGCTTCTTATGGTTTTACTACACAAAAATTTTCAAATTTGTTAATATTTTCCTTTAAGGGTTTGAATTCAATATGGCTTTTGACATACTTAGGGCTTCTTTATCCTAAGGATTATATGTTACTCCTGGCTTTTTTTAGTACTTTATACTTTTATTTTTTTTTAATGTTTGTTTATTTTTGAGAGACAGAGATAGAGCATGAGCTGGGGAGGGGTAGGGAAAGAGAGACACACAGAATCTGAAGCAGGCTTCAGGCTCTGAGCTGTCAGCACAGAGCCTGATGTGGGGCTTGAACCCACAAACCGTGAGATCATGACCTGAGTGGAAGTCAGACACTTAACTGACTGAGCCAAGCAGAAGCCCCTATTTCTTTAATTTTTATGTTTTAATCTGTGATCAGTCTGGAATTTATTTTAATATAAGGTATAAAGCATAGATGGAACTTTACTTATTTCCCCTAAATATTGTTTTAGTTGTCTCAACATCCTTGTCTAATAATCCATTTATTTTTTCTCACGAATCCAAAATGCTAGTTTTTATCACATACTAAATGTGGATATCTCTTTCTATTTCTTTGTTTCTCATCTTTCTATTATGATGCACTGATTTGTCTATTGATACACCAGTCCTGTAATAATTTAAGAACCATAACACTGAATGTTGATTGCAATATTCAGATGTCTGGTTCAATGCCTATCAAAAATGTATGAAAAATAGCAAATCAGAAATGATAGTAGTGACAAAGTTTCCTTCTAGAGATTCCAAACTAAACCATGAAGAGTTATATAAAATTAAATAAGCAGGAATTCTGCTTTCAGGTTGGATATAGACTAATGCTTCCACTGCAAGAAAATCTGGATTAATTAATTACAAAAACATCACATTTTAAAAAGATGCTGGGCAACTGCAGAAATAAGAAGGACTAGATATACTAATTTTTAGTAAGGGGAAAATGTTTCTGAGGAACATTGATATCATCTAGCTTTTTTTTTTTTTTTTTAACCATTAGGGACATTTATCGAGCAGAGACTCTACTGGGGAAAGGAAACCAGCAAAACTGCAGCAGTTATGCAGAGCTGACGTGATCTGATGAAAACTCACAGGGACCTCAATGCAGCACTGGATTCCCATGGAATATTTCTCAGGTTCCACTCCTCTGTGGAAGAGGAGAACTAAGATGGAAGATTTTAAAAGACAGAGTCAAACCTCTCACAGTCTTGTGTGCTTGGGAAACAAAAGAGTGCTGGAATAGCATTGACCTTACTGCATAGCCATTCTCTCCCTCAAGTTATCTGTCAGAATCTGAAGACACACGAAGCTGGAACCGAAGTGGGGAAGGTTTGGATCTCTTAATCTTTCAGCGCTGAGGAAATGGAGACTCTTTAGGCTTTCAGTCAGAAGATAAGATGACCATGTCCTAAGGGCAGACGTAAGCCAGAGAGGAGATGATTCTCACTATGCTGCGACCCACCAGTGCTCCAGCTCAATTTCCAATTGAATTGAGTTGATCAGAACCTCACTTTGTTTGCCTAAGAGAGGGGGGGAAGGAACATTCTAGAAATCATCTTCTAGAATGCTTCTTTAGTATGCAGTATCTGGGGAAAAACTTCAGAGTTACTAATCATGCAAAGAAATAAAACTGACTGAAAAACCACAGAAAAATAATATAATAGATGCAGACCCACAGATGATCAATATATTGGAGTTCGCAGTAAAAGTATCCATTATTATGCTAGAGGAAATAGAACAGGAAGAACAAAGCAGATGAAAGTATGGAAGATTCTAATAGGTAAATTTATAAAAAAGAAATTAAGTGGATATTCTAAAACTGAAAAACTTTAAAACTGAAAACTGAAAACAGGATAAACACAGAGAGACCTTTAACTGAGCAAATTGTAGTCACATTGCTTAAAATAAAAGTCTTAAAAACAGCTAGAGGAAAAATAATCACATTACCTTTACAGAATCAACAGTAACACTGTATCTCAACAGAAGTGATGAAAACCAGAGGCAGTGAATAACATTTTCCAAAGGTTGAAAAAATTAAGAACCAATTTCTATCCAATAAAAACATAGAATTTATATCCAGTAAAAACATCCTTCCAAAATGAAAGTGGAATACATATATTTTCAGACAGAGTTAGAGAATTAGTCAAAAACAGACTGTCCTGGGGCACCTGGTTGGCTCAGTTAAGTGTCCGATTTCACCTCCGGTCATAATCTCAAGGTTTGTGGGTTCAAGCCCCGCATCAGGCTCTGTGCTGACAGCTCAGAGCCTAGAGCTTGCTTCAGATTATGTATCTCTCTCTCTCTGCCCTTTCCCTGCTCACACTCTCTCTCTCTTTCAAAAATAAAGATTAAAAAAAAACACCATACTGTACTAAAGGAAAAACTAAGAATATACAGCCCAATCCTTCAGTTCTAAGAAAAATGATTGCAGATGGAAACACGGAAATATTGGAGGAAATAAAGAATCATATAATGGGAAAATATATGGAAATTTAAATCTGACTATACAAAGCAATAATCTTAATGTCAGTGGAACATAAATTATGTGCAGAACTAGAAATGCATGACAATGGTAATGCAACAGTGATTGGAAGTAAATGGAATATAAAGCCTTCTAGCAATGTCAAGAAAGTGGTAAAAGTTATAATTTATATTAATAGTGTGTAAGCCAAGAATTCCTATTATAGTCACTAATTTAAAACTAACAAGTTAAAGAAGAAAAAATAAATAATAAAAAATTGATTACCTCAAAAAAGTAAAAAGGAAGAGCAAAAGAGAAATATAAATAGGTCAAATGGAAAACAAAAGGTAGCCAATATAATTACATAATTATGTAAAACATAAATGAACTAAATATTCCTAGTAAAAGAATATTAATGTTAGAATCAATTAAAAATTATGATGCTTGGGAGAGCATAAAGTTTGAAGAAGTACAGAAAAAGATACATAATGATCATCTGACTCTTGATTTCATCTCAGGTCATGATCTCACGGTCATTAGATCATTAGATCAAGCTCCGCATCTGTGCTGGGCCTGGAGCCTGCTTAAGATTCTCTCTCTCCCTCTCCCTCTGCCCTTCCCCCACTTGTGCATGTGCACGATCTCTCTCTCAAAAAAATTTTTAATTAAAAATTAAAAATAAAGAAACCTAGTGAATCTATAATAATATCACAGATGTTATATTTTAAGAAGAAAACATTATTAAAGATAAACATTTCACTATGATAGTGCCAACTCTAGCAGGAAGAAATCCCAAAGAAACGCTTTGATACATGAATATCAAAAACATTCTTCAAAATATATAAAGCAAAAAGACAAAAATTAAAAGGTGAAAAAACACAAATCTAAAATCATAGTGAAGGGAACCTGGGTGACTTAGTCAATTGAGCATCTAACTTTGGCTCAGGTCATGATATCATGGTTTGTGGGTTCAAGCCCCATGTCGAGCTCTGTGCTGACAGCTCAGAGCCTGGAGCCTGCTTTGAATTCTCTCTCCCTCTCTCTCTCGCCCTCCTCTGTTCACACTCTCTCTCTCTCTCAAAAACAAATAAACATTAAAAAATTTTTTAATTAAAAAAATTAAACATAGTGAAAAACTAAGGCTCCTCTTTCAATGCACAATAGAAAAAGCAAACAAAAAAGTCAGTAAAGATACAGTTACGTGGTTATGAACGTTTGCATTGAAAATGATTTGAAAAATGATTAAAACTTTAAAGGCATAAGAACGTTTTCTAAAACTGACCACATGTTGAGTTATAAAGAAAGCATCAACAAATTTTTAAAAGATTGAAACTATTCAGATTGTATTTCCTCACCATAATGGAATTAAACTAGACATCAATAATAAAAGGACAACGAGAAATATTTTAATGCATGGAAATTAAACGTATGTTTCTAAGTTATTCATGGGTCAAAGAAAAGTTCAAAATGGAAATTATAAAATATGTTAAGTAAATGGTAACAAAGATACAACAATGGAAATCCTGCTAATGCAATTAAGGTAGGAAAAGAATGCGTGAAGTACATATATTAGGGGGAAAAAAAGCCTGAAAATTTAAGTTCCCATCTCAAGAAACTGTAAAAATAATAGCAAACTAAAGATTAGGAAAGTAGAAGGAAAGAAATAAAAAAGATACTAGCAAATAAGAATAAAATAAAAAACAAACCAACAATTGAGAAAATCAACAAAGCTAAAACTAGTTCTTTAGGGGAGGAGACAATAAAACTAATAAACCCCTAATAAAAACTATCAAGGAAAAGAGAAAACACAAATTACAACTATCAGTGATGAAAAATGAACATTAGTTAAGATCCTGAGACATCTAAAAATAAGAAAATGTTACATATAATTTTATTAAAATAATGTGCTAATTTGAATGAAATATATAAAATCCTAAAAAAATAAACCTTATTAGAAGAACAAAGAAATATCAATGTTTTATACCTATTGGAAAGATTGAATTCTTCCTTCCTTCCTTCCTTCCTTCCTTCCTTCCTTCCTTCCTTCCTTCCTTCCTTCCTTCCTTTCATTGAGCTCCTAGGTGGTTCAGTCAGTTAAGCATCTGACTCTTGAATTCGGCTTAGGTCATGATCTCACAGTTCATGAGATCAAGCCTCGCATCAGGCTTTGTGCTGACTGTGCAGAGCCTACTTGGGATTCTCTCTGCCCCTCCCCTGCCAAAGCAAATAAATAAACATTAAAAAATTAAGTCTCCTCACAACAAAACCCCGGCCCAGATGGCTTCATCTTTGAATTTCTCAAAATATTAAGGGGTAGAATAACACCATCCTACATATAGCTTTCCAGGGAGTAAAAATAAAAAGGAGGGGTGGGGAAAGTAAGTAAAAGTTTTTTAGAACAAAAAGTTTTAACCATAATAGAGAAAAGAAGATAAATAAAATTTCATCAAAATGTGAAACCTTGTTCAGTACAAGATGCATTAAGAAAGTGAATAACAGGCAAGAGCCAAGAAGAAAATAGTCACAATACATATATCTGACAAAGTACTTGTATTTTATCCAGTATATACATATGTGTATATACATATACACATATACACATATATACATATATATATACAGTATATACATATTCTGGAAATATACATATATATATATATATCCTGCTAATGGATTTTCATATATATATATATATATTTAAGTTTATCTATTTTGAGATAGAGAGAGCTAGCAGGGGAAAGGGATAGAGAAAAAGAGAGAGAGAGAGTATCTCAAAAAGGCTCCATACTCAGCTTGGGGCTCAATCCCATGACCAGGTAATCATGACCTGAGCTGAAATCAAGAGTTGGACGCTTAACCGACTGAGCCACTCAGGCACCCCCAGAACATATTTTGAAACTAAGTCATCTAAGGTTCTTGCTATTGCCTGCCAACCAGGCCCAACAGGCATAATGACACCAAATGTCTGTGCCAGTACGGTGTCCTGAGGCATACCGGGTATCAGGTTCCATTTGGATTACATTATGACAAAGAACAGAACTGACATGGCTCAAAGTAAAACAGTTAAACAGCAGTATGCTGGTGTCTCTGCCATGTGAATGCATCTTATTTTCCACTAATTTTTCTTCTGGAGCCCTAGATGACCTTGTAAAATACAAGAGTGCCCAAAGGTGAGAGAAAATAACCACAAAATTTCAGGGGCTTGAATATATTGGTGGAGTTTCTAGGGGTCTAATTTTAGGGACTTGGGATATTCCCTTACACCACTCACTAAAGAAAATGGCACATGATGGATGATAATACATTATATGCCTATAATTATAAAGGCAACATATAGCATAATGAACATTTTGCTCCAATCCATTTATCAGGTAACCCACTAGGACATTAGTTTTGAACGGATCAGAAGAGAAGGCTCTGAAGCAGGTTCATGCCACATTGCAGGCTGTTCTGGCACTTGGGTCATATGCCTCACTACAGCCAATAGTATTGGAAATAACTGGTTCTCAGAAAACTCTGGAAAACCTCAAAAGAACATTTACAGAGCAAGTTCTAGGTTTTAGAGTATGGGCACGCTCTCTTTACCAACAATTCCCCATTTGAAAAGAGCTCCAGACTGCCTGATCATGAGAAATGAAATGACTACACAGCGCCAACTTCTCGAACTGAACTGGGTATTATCTGATCCATTGAATGGTAGCATCCTATTGTGAAATGAAGACTGTATAGGCAAAAACTAGACCTGAGTAGGTCCAGAAAGTACAAGTACACTGTATAACAAGCAGGCAGTTCAGACTCCTATGGCACCTGCTCCTACTACTTTGTAACTTCTGCCTTGATCCATACATCTTATGGAGTTTCTTATGACCAGCCAATGGAGGAGGAAATAACATGATCCTAGTTTACAGATGTTATCTGCACAGCGTTTACATTATAGCCTTATGCAGGGCTGTGCCCGAATAATCGTGCTGAAGGGAAAGTCTCCCAGAAGGCCTAAATTCATACACTCCATCTAGTTGTCCACTTCACGTGGAAGGGGCGATGATCTGCTTTGGATCTACATTAATTCATGGGAGGTGACTGATGGGTTGACGTGCTGGATAAGGACCTGTAAAATTGAAAATTTTGTGCAGGAAGTTCTGGGGCAAGTGGCAAGTGAATGAGCTTTTGGAATGGGCACAGGGTATGTAAATATTTGTGTCTCACATAAATGCCCAGGCAGTATCCACTTCAGACGCTTTCAATAATCCCGTTGTCCAGCTAAGTCACCCTGTAAATCTCAGCCTTTTCTCCCACCATACTGCATTGATGAACACTGGAGACATAAAGAGCTAAGCTTGGAACTTGGTGGATTCACTGGGACATCTCTGAGTGCTGCTTCCTTGCCCAACAGCTCTGGTAAAAGGAAAACCATGGCAACTCAATAAACATAGGATGACCGAGTAATCATATGTCACAAAAAGTGAAGGTTCAGCTACACTTGCATAGAAAACCCTGTTAGGCCAAGTTGTGTGTAATGATACGTGAGATGGGTGGTAAAAGAAGATTTGTATGATTATCAACCTGGTCTCCTGACCATCTATGCAAGTAGAACTGTGTTTTATATTAGCTGATTCTATTTCCCCTGCTCCATTACATCTTAGAGGGAGAATATTGAGAATGACTAATGTTTTAAGTTTTGATGACAGTGTGAATGAGTTTATCTGAGAGGAAACGGCATCCAGTAGGATTTCATGTGTCTCGTGTGCTGAGATCACAATAGTTTTCATCTAAAAAACAAGAGTAGATGCTGAGGGGCAAAAGAAGTGGACTGAATATTTTCTTTTGCCCATTGAAGCTGCTCTCCATCCTTCTCTACTCTGTGTCCAGAGAGGCTTAGTTCTATGGATTCTATTAATGGGCATCTTCACCTTCTGTCTTCTAGTTGGATTTGTCCAGAAGTCCCCAGCAGAGGTCCAGAGGACTAGAAGAAAGAGTGAATTCTGAGTTATATTCCCCTAGTTTTCATCCTGGAGGTGGGTCACCTCATTTGACTTAAGGATTAGTTCCTATTAAGGAGCTAGTTCTGACTTCTAGTAACTAGTCCCTCTATAATAGCCTCTGGTGCTCTGGGATAATGCACTAACCCTTGTGGACTTCCCTAGACCCTGCACATAATTTCGTAATTGGCTCTTTACTAAATTCTTCTTAATTACTCACTTGACTGCACCTTATTTTCTGCTTGATATGCTAGCATTTTATATCTCCTCTCAAATCTCTTCTTATTAATACATTCCTAATATTAACACATGACATTAACACCTACCCAGTTACCCAAGACAGATATCTAGGTGACCTCCTGATATATTCTTTCTCTCAGTCTTCATGGCTTATTCACAATCAACTCTTATTTTAAATTTTAGTTAGTTAACACACAGTGCCATATTGGTTTCAGGAGTAGAATTCAGTGATTTATCACTTATATACAACACCCATTGCTCAACACATGTGCCTTCTTTAGTACGCATATCACATCACCCATCTAGATCATCTCCCATCTACCTTCCTCTGTCAACCCTGTTTGTTCCCCATCATTAAGAGTCTCTTGTGGTTTGTTTCCCTCTCTTCTCTCCCCACTGTCCCGTATGTTCTCTGTTTTGTTTCATAAATTCCACATATGAGTGAAATCATGATATTTGTCTTTCTCTGCTTGACTATTTTGTATAGCATAATACATTGTAGCTCCATCCACATCATTGCAAATGTTAAGATTTCATTTTTTTTTTTTGATGGCTGAGTAACAGTATGTTGTATACATATGTCAGATCTTCTTTATCCATTCATCAGTCAATGGGCATTTGGGCTCTCTCCATAGTTTGGCTATTGTTGACAATGTTGCTATAAACATTGGGGTGCATGTACCCTTTTGAACCTGCATTTTTGCATCCTTTGTGTAAATGCCTAGTAATGCAATTGCTGGACCATAGGGTAGTTCTATTTTTAGTTTTTTGAGGAACCTCCATACTGTTCTCCAGAGTGGCTGCACCAGTTTGCATTCCCACAAACGATGCAAGAGAGTTCCCTTTTCTCCACATCCTCACCAACATCTGCTGTTTTTTGTGTTGCTAATTTTAGCCATTCTGACTGATGTTAGGTGGCATCTCATCATAGTTTTGATTTGTATTTCCCTGATAATGAGTGATGTTAAGCATGTGTCTGTTAGCCATCTGGATGTCTTGTTTGAAAAAGTGTCTATCTTGTCTTCTGGCTCAATTCTTAAATGAGTTTTATTTTGTTTTTTCTTGTTTTTGCATGCTGAGTTTGATAAGATTTTGGATACTAATCCTTATCAGATATGCCATTTGCAGATATCTTCTCCCATTCTTAAGGTGCCTTTGATTGTTTGCTTCGTTGTGCAGAAGCCTTTTGTCTTGATGAAGTCCCAATAGTTCATGTTTGCTTTTGTTTCCCTTGCCTTTAGCAATGTGTCTAGTAAGAAATTGCTCTGGCCAAAGTCAAAGAAATTGCTGACTGTGTTCTTCTCTAAGATTTTGATGGTTTCCTGTCTCACATTTAGATATTTCATCTACCTTGAATTTATTTTTGTATATGGTGTAAGAAAGTGGCCCAGTTTTATTCCTCTGCATGTCACCATCCAGTTTTCCCATCATCATTTGTTGAAGAGACTATTTTTTCCATTAGATATTCTTTCCTGTTTTGTCAAAGATGAGTTGACTGCTTAGTTGTGGGTCCACTTCTGGGTTTTCTATTTTTTTTCCATTGATCTACGTGTGTGTTTTTTTGTGCAAGTACCATACTGTTTTAATGACTACAGATGTATTATATAGCTTGAAATCCATAACTGTTTTGCTTCCAGTTTCTTTTTCAGGATAGTTTTGGCTATTTAGGGTCTTCTGTGGTTCCATACAAATTTTAGGATTGTTTGTTCTAGCTCTGTGAAAAATGCTGGTGTTATTTTGATAGGGATTTCATTAAATGTATAGATTCCTTCAGGTAGTATAGACATTTAAACAATCTTTGTTCTTCCAATCCATGAAGATAGAATACTTTTCCATTTCTTTGTGTCCTCTCCAATTTCTTTCATAAGTATTCTATAGTTTTCAGACTACAGATCTCCACTTCTTTAGTTTGGTTTATTCTTGGGGTTTTGTTTGTTTGTTTGTTTGTTTGTTTTGGTGCAATTGCAAATGAGATTATTCCTTGATTTCTTTTTCTGCCACTTTGCTATTGGTGTATGGAAATGCAACAGATTTCTACACATTGATTTTATATCCTATGACTTTGCTGAATTCATGTATTAGTTCTAGAAAATTTTTGTGGAGTCTTTCAGGTTTTCTACATAGAGTATCATGGTCATCTGGAAATAGCGAAAATTTGACTTCTTCTTTGCCAATCTGGATGCATTTTATATCTTTTTGTTATCTGATTGTGGAGGATAAGACTTACAGGACTATGTTAAATATTAATGGTGAGAGTGGACATATTGTCATGTTCCTGATCATCAGCGAAAGGCTCTCAGTTTTCCCCCCTTGAGGATGATATTAGCTATGTGTCTTTCATGATGTTCAGGTATGTTCCACCTATTCCTACTTTGTTGAGGGTTTTTATCAAGAATGAATGCTGTATTTTGTCACAGGCTTTTTCTGTATCTATTGATAAGATCTTATGGTTCTTATCCTTTATTTTATTAATGTGGTGTATCATGTTGATTGATTTGCAAATATTGAACCAGCCTGCAGCCCAGGAATAAATTCCACTTGATGAGGGTGAATAATTCTTTATTAAAAATATCCATTAATTTTTGAGAGAGAGAGAGAGAGAGAGTGTTTGTGTGTGTGTGTGTGTGTGTGTGTGTGTGTGTGTGTGTGAGCAGGGGAGGAACAGAGAGAGAGGGAGACACAGAACCCAATGCAGGGCTCAAACCCACGAACAGTGAAATCATGACCTGAGCCTAAGTGGGATGTTTAGCCAACTGAGCTATCCAGACACCCCTATCATGGTGAATAACACTTTAATGTACTGTTGAAATCAACTCTTCTTTAATATTTTTATATGTTTACCATGCCTACTACTACAGCTTTATAACTCAATATATTTGCAATGGCCTACTAACATAACTCCTTTTTTGAGTCTTATGCCTACCTATCCACCCTACACACTGTTGCTTTTCAAACATGCATAGCTGAACACATCTCATTATTGCTTATAACTCTTTGATGTTGCTTCTCCATCAGTCTCAGTCCAAAGTCTTGAGAATGACATGAAAGATTCTTCAAGCTCTGGATCTGCCTGTTTCCCTCTTTTTTCCCTCACGTAGTATCCCTTGGATATACTGAATTGATTGACATTCTGAGAACCAACCCAGCTGGCTCATATCACCATGCCTTTGAGCATGCTGATTGCTTTGCCTGGCAGGCTGTTCTTGATCTTGTCTACCTGGGAAATATAAAATCACTTTTTTTTAAGACGTGACTCAAATATCAGTTTCTGTATATATACTTTCCTGACCTACTTGAAAACCATGTATAATTAATGTAACTACCTTACATTTGCTCCTTTAGTAAATATTTATTAACATCATCTATCACACACTTATTCTATCATTAAAGATATAATGCTGAGTGATACGTGGACTCTTGGAGATGGCAAGCTAGTAAGGAGATAAAGACAAATAAAAACAGTTAAATATATGGTATATACTTCGTGATTAAGGCTAGGAAACAGCATGAAGTAAATTGAGAGACTTCCCGGAGGGAATACCATTTGATAGAAGATGGTCACCGCAAATCTCATCCATAAGGTGGTATTTGAACAGGGCCCAGAATGAAGTAAGACAACAAGCCATGTGGGCAACTGAAAGAATATTGTGCTAGGCAGGGAGCCCTGTGGTCTCAAAAGCCCAGTGGCAAGCATGCACTTAACACTTTAAAAGATCAGCAAGGTTGGGGCGCCTGGGTGGCTCAGTCGGTTAAGCGTCCGACTTTCGCTTAGGTCATGATCTCGCAGTTCCTGGGTTCGGGCCCCGCGTCGGGCTCTGTGCTGACTGCCAGCTCAGAGCCTGGAGCCTGTTTCAGTCTGTGACTCCCTCTCTCTCTGACCCTCTCTTGCTCATGCTGTCTCTCTCTCTCCTAGAAATAAATAAAAACATTAAAAAAAAAAAAAAGATCAGCAAGGTGGCCAGTGTAGACAGATGTGAGTGGGGTAGAGCATTGTAGGTAATGAGATGACAGAGCTATGAAACTTGGAAGAAGTTGGATTTTTCTCAGGGAATATTGGAGAATTTTCAGTGGAATGCTAATGTAATCTGACTTTAAGTTTTTTAAAAAAGTGACTCTGGCTCTGTGCTGACAGTAGTCTGTAACTGAGCTCAGGCAGAGACAAAGAGGCCAGGTAGGAGGCTGTTGTAGTCATCCAGAAGATGGTGGATCCAGTAGTGGTGTGGACCCATGGAGGTGGTGAGAGATGCTTAAATTCAGGTTACATCCTGCAAGGAGAGCCAAAAGATATACTGAAGGATTAGATACACGCGCGCGCGTGCACACACACACACACACACACACACACACACACACACGATGCATTGACAGAGAGAGACAGAGAGAGGAGAGAGTTAAGAATGACTTCAAGGTTTTGGCTTGAGCAACTGAGAGGTTGGGAAGGCTCTTTCCTGCCCTATGGGGCCCAGGAGGAGGAGGAGCATCTTTGGATGGGAAATGAGTAGTTTCATTTTGGATATATTAATTCGGAGCTGTGCACTAAATGTCTCCCTAGAGACCCAAGTGAATAGTCACATACATATACCTGGAGTTAGAGGTATGCGATAAATATCTAGACATGGAGGTCTATAGTTATCTGTAATAATGCCTGTGATATTCTGTTCGATTTGTTGCATATTGACACCCCAAGTAAACCCTAAGCTCCTTAAGGCCAGCAACTCTGTCTAATGCAACTTTGTATTCATAGTACCTAGACCAATTCTTCATAAATACATACTGGATAAAATGATCCTGTGCATGGCTCTCGTTTGCCCTCCTCTTCTCCTTCTCCTTTGCATACCTCTTTTCCTAATTCTCATCTCCTTGGAGGAAGAGATATGCTGGACCCATCTATTTATTCTTAATACCCAGTACACCTAGAGAGAGAGAGAGAGCGCATATATATTTATATATATANTTAATAAGTATAAACAGTTATAATTTTGAAATGGGCTTCCTCGCAGACCACATCTGTCCCATCTCCATTTACCCAAGTATCAGGCAAAATTCAACAAAAGTGGAAAAAAATGAAGGAATTTCTTCTGCAGTCAAATACCAATGACTTTAGCAATCTCAAGTATTATCCGTAATCTTAATATATTCATTCATTTTATGGTGTCTTAAAGGTTTCAAAGACCTTTTGTACATATTTTCTCCTGTAATTCTTAAAATCAACAGAGCACCAGGGAGGACATGAACTTGCCAAGTACTACACTATTATTAGGACAGAATTTGGAGTCAAACCTGGTTGTTTTTGTTTGTTTGTTTGTTTGTTGGTGTGTGTGTGTGTGTGTGTGTGTGTGTGTGTGTGTGTGTGTGTGAGTGACTCCTTTCTCTACACCATTTTAGCTCCCTGGTGGTTTTTACATTTTTTAGTGCAAAATGTTGAGTTTTGAAACTCTCTTTTCTACTGGAGACTATTGTAAAATGTGTCCTGATTCTGTATCATGATGACTTTTTAGAGCAATAAAGGAAACACGTGTGGTGAAATTTGAAAGTGATTCCTTGCACCTGTTAGGATGGCTACTGTCCAAAAAAAAAAAAAAAAAAAAAAAAAAAAANTCAAAAAAAAAAAAAAAAAAAAAAAAAGATAACAAATGCTGGCGACGATGTGGAGAAATTGGAACCTTCGTGCACAATTGACAAGAATGTAAATTGGTGCAGTCACTGTGGAAAACAGTATGGTGGCTCCTCAAGGAAACAAAAACAGAATTACCATCTAATCTAGCAAACTCAATTCTGGGTATTTATCCCAAAGAATTGGAATCAGGATCTCCAAGCATTATGTGCACTCCCATCTTCGTTGCTGTGCTATTCACAATAGCCAGGTTGTAGAAACAACCTAAATGTCCATAGATGGATGAATGAATAAAGAAAATGTGGGGGCACATGGGCAGCTTAGTTGGTTAGGCATCCGACTCTTAGTTTCAGCTCAGGTCATGATCTCATGGTACATTAGATCGAGCCCAGCATGGTCAGGCTCTGTGCTGACAGTGAGGAGCCTACTTGGGAATCTCTCTCTCCCTCTGTCTTTGCCCCTCCCCTGTGTTCTCTCTCACTCTGTCTCTCAATAAAATAAATAAATTTAAAAAAAAGAAAATCTGAGAAAAACACACAGACGCACGCACACACAGGAAGATTACTCACCAGTAAAAAAGAAGAAAATCATGTCACGTACTATAACATGGACAGACCTAGAGGACATTATGCTAAGTGAAATAAGCCTGTCACAGAAGAATAAACACTACCCGACTCTCTTCATATGAGGTACCTAAAATATACTCACAGTAACAGAGAGCGGGGCGGGGGGGGGTGAGAAATGGGGAGTTGCTGTTTAAACAGGTACAAAGTTTCACTGCTATAACATGAGTAAGTTCTAAATATATGCTGTCCAACATTGTGCCTACTTAACAAGGCCATATTGCACACTTAACATTTTGTTAAAAGTGTCTCCAGTTGTGTTTTTTCCCCAGTGAAAAAAATTGCAGGTGATCTGTTGACCAGAATAGAAGATGTAGGACTCTGCTCTCCTGGTAAAATTCTGGAAAGGTCGTCAGTCTGCAAAGCAGGTTGTAAACATCCTGTTTAGCAGCATGGTCACCCTGGTGTAGATCCCCCCGCCCTGGGAAGGAAACGACACTGTACAGCATAATTGGTGATTTGTTTGTACATGTTCAGTTGCCATTTTTTAGGCAAGTTCTTGGAATGGGACAGAAACTTCCGCGTGCTGAGTTATATGCTATAAAATGTGAAGCTGAGTTCATGTTTTCTTCTTTTCCTACCAGCCAGTGTGATTTTTCTCTCTTGCAAGGCACCCCCCACTGCCCACCCAAAGCTACCTGCATTTCCTCCATCAATATTTCCTTTATGTATTTAGAAAAAAAGCCCTGGAAGTGTGAATTTGACACTGTCCTTCACTCTTGTCTTGGACATTTGTCCTTTCAGACCCAAGAATCAGAGTATTTTCTGTCTCTCTTAAATTTGTTGTGGTGCCAGACAGGCATCAAAGGGGACCGTCTGGATTATTTACAAGATGCAGACCACATAGCATCCACATAGGACATGAATATCAAATGTTCAAATACTCAGGCCCTCCTCGCTCTCTCTGAGGGCGTCCTTGTGAGTGTTTTTACTCTCCAGCAAGAAAGACATGAAGAGGTCTATGAGTAAAGCATAACCAGCCTTCACACGTCCGGAATGCTCCCACAGTCTGTCTACAAAGGACCAGCGCACCCTGGCAATGCACCTCATGCCATCAGGGCACATCACAGACTCTTTCCTGGGGGAGGCGCTGAGTTGTCCTCGTGCTGAAGGACAGCTGCATCCCTCTGGGCTGGTGGAGATTTGTGCACTGAGGAGTAGGACGTCCTTCTTTTCATGCTGCTCCCCAGGCTGGTCTGCACTCAGGAGACACCTGGATCATTCTGGAAGCCAGGTCCCTGGTTGTAGTTGCACATCCACCCAGCCTCCATCTCCCTCCCCGTCCCCACCCCAAGCTTCCTCACGGGCATGGGCATGTCCAAATCTGACAGCCACACTGCAAGTCTGAATTGTGACATCTGCCTGGTCATCAGTGTCACCCTGCTGCTGACAGTTTGCCTCGCTGGCTCCTTTTACCAGTTTGTTCAGGCCAGGGTGTAAAGTGCTGAGCTAAAAGAACCAACATAATCAGGAAATCCCTGTGTTTTCACAAAAACCCTTCTTTCAATCTTGCCTTCTCTTGGAAGCTTGGTATTGATGTCAGAATTGTAATGGTGTTCATGACGAGGCATCCTCTGTATCTCTAATAATGTTAGAGATGTTTAGATGCTCTCATGGTCCAAACTGAAATCTGGAACCGTACAGCTCTACTACCATGTTTATTCTCTGTATCAGTATTTCATGGAGATCTGAATATGGCCGGTCTTATTTTTAGCTCAATATTTATAGAATATAAAAATTCAGCTCTTCTAATTTCAAATTATCTTAATCCTCTCTTCAACTTCTATGGATATGACTACCTCTCACTTTGGCCAGTATAATAATATTTTAGAAATGATACAGAGGGAAGAAAATATTACACATTGTCAGGACCTGTGTAAATTATGAGCTGTAGCAGCGGGCCAAATACTAATAAGAAATTAGGCCCTGTCATGGTCTCTTTCTCTAAAATTGGGCAAAATAATAATTCTATACAGTTACTGTTCTCTAAACTACATTTTTTCAACTTACTCTGACTCTAATAAAAACCCCCTCTCCTGGTTTCTTTCAGGACTTGTATCATTGTCCTGGAAGAAATTTAAGAAAAACAAGCTTCCGATTGTACCAGGTCTGAGAAATTCACAAGCGGAAGTACTGGGACACACAGGCTCCTTGCACAATGCTAACCACTATGGATTTTTTTAAAATTTTTTTAATGTTTTATTTATTTCTAGGAGAGAGAGAGAGAGACAGCGTGAGCAGGGGAGGGTCAGAGAGAGAGGGAGTCACAGACTGAAACAGGCTCCAGGCTCTGAGCTGGCCGTCAGCACAGAGCCCGATGTTGGGCTTGAACCCACGAACCGCGAGATCATGACCTAAGCGAAAGTCGGACGCTTAACCCACTAAGCCACCCAGGCGCCCCTAGATTTTTTTTTTTTTAAGAATCCAATGTAGCCAGGAGTATTTTCTAATAGGTCCCTTTCAAATTTATTTTTTAGAAGCCTGTACAAATTTGTATATTCATTCCAGCCCACTTGGAAGGCAAGGGCCCGCTGGGTCAGGCCGGGGTCTTGTAAAATGGCCAATGCCTGCTCGTTCTTACATGCACACTACCTCACAAGAGAAGCAATTCCCTGGGAAAATATTACTGCCATTTCCACTCTAACGAGAGGCTAAGATAATAAGTAAGTGTGCTTGGAACAAAACAAAAATGTAAATGAATTGTAAAAACAGAGACATGAGACATTGAGAAGCCAGTATTGTAACTTTAGAGTTTAAAGTTAGAGAAAATTGAACTCCAGTGAGAAATATCTTAGCTTTCTGTCTGGAATTCCTATACTGAAGGGAATTTATCTATTTGCTGGTCTGTCACCCATTATTTGGATGTTTACAGCTATTCTTAACACATTCTCTTAGTTAATTAATTTTCGACACATCCGAGGGAATCTAAGATTGTCCTATGGAAATCATTGAATCCCATTCTCTCCTATTTTACCTTCAACAGGGAATAAGGTTTCCTGGATGACTCCAGGTTATTCAACAAGTCTATTAAAGATGTTCTCTGAAACACATTCACCCCCACCAACATACATGTGCACTTGTGCACATATGAGCACAATTATACACAGGCACAACTGTGTCTATATAAAAACATGCACTATTTCAGGGGCTAGTTGGAGGAAAATGTAGTTCTCCCCCAAATATAGCCCGTGCTATATGCACACCCCTTGTACTAAAGCCTATCTGTTGGTGGTTCAGGTGATAGGGTTAGGAGGAGGAGAAGCATTTCAGGAGTCTTCCCTGAAGGTGATTAAGATGGACTGTGTAATAGGCACAATAGAAGATCTTTTGTGGTGCAGAGTAAACAGATGGCAATAGAATTCCCATGTATCTAGCTCATTTAGTCTGTTTCACTGACTTTCTGGGGATGTCTTGGAATCTGGTTTGCAACACATTTAAACCTTGGTTTGTGAGCATAATTCATTCCAGAAACATGCTTGTAATCCAAAGCACTTATATATCAAAGAGAATTTCCCCCTAAAAAATAATGGAAACTCAGATGATTTATTCCACAACCCAAAGATATTCACATAACAATGATTATAAGACTGTAATATGATACAAAATAACATAGAAAACACAAGATATAAAGAAAAATACACACATTAATTTGCACTTACCTTTGAAAACCTTCATGCCTGGTGTGAGGGAGACAAAAGAGAGGAGGGTTACTGTGTAGGATGGCTTTCACCATCACTAACAGAACCACTGCTATCTATTGGCTCAATGGAATCTTTTTTCTGCATGGGGACCGTTGTATACGCTCTCATGGATGTTGACTCCAGTACAGAATTAATAAACACTTGTCATATACCATATTTAATGTAACTGGCAGTAAGGCGGCAGAGGAAAGGGTCTCTATCTGCAGGCAGCTTGACCTAGAATGAAGCTTCCTTTTGTATGGAAAAGCAAAGGACTTTTGCTTTGAAGTGACCAAAAATACACTAGTGCCAGTTGTGAGCACCTTCCAACATTCTGAAAAATCACTGATTTCTGCCAAACACCATGGCCTGAGACTGAGCATGTGAACATTGGAGACAGCTACCCACAATCCCACAGCGCGTGCGAGAGAGAACCATTGGCTTAGTTGAGATCGTGCGACATTCGGCATCACATAATGCACATATTGCAATATATTCCTCATTTATCAAGTTAAAATTTACTAAAAATGTTTGCTTATCTCGTAGAACGCTTGCAGAACAAGCTACTTTCAATCCAAGGTTTTACTGAATTTGGAAATTTACTCTGCCTGGACTTCCCTCTTGTAATTGCTGGCTCTCTGAATGCTCCATAGAGTTAATATAGTAGATATGCTGAGTGCATATTATCATTTATCATTCTAAGAGTTATATACTATTACAATTTCCATTCTACTATTGAAAAAATTGAAGATTAGAAAGGTTACTCTGGCCTTAGTCTTGGGGCTAGTGAATAGTATGATCTTGGATCTGTTGGACCCAAGATATATACTTCTAACCCCTATGCTAGACTGTCTCCAGAGTTCCGAAATCCAGCTTGGACTAAAGGTGCTATCTGTCCCCATTCTAAATTTAAATTAAGAAGAAAAGACAGAAAAGTTTACAAATTCATTAACTTCCTCTACTAGACCATGGGCTAGTAAATTTTCTTCTAGAAAACCTTTATTCAAGAAGTTTTCTGAGTCATATCAGCCTGAAGTTCATTACGATTATGTTAAATAATATAAAACAGAAATCTATATTTAGCACCCATGAAGAGATAGCTAGGGGGCGCCTGGGTGGCTCAGTTGGTTAAGCATCCGAAGTCAGCTCAGGTCATGATCTCATGAAGTCGGACATTAACTGACTGAGCCACCAGGTGCCCTATCTCTGTGTCTTGACACTATTGCCCTTCGTTCAAATGACAAAAGGTGTTATATGACCATGGTCCATATATGGCCTTTTGATATAGAGATCCTCAGAGAAACGACCACTGGAGGCTGATAGTCAGATGGTCGCTGTTTCTCAGCAGAGTGGCACATATTGTCATTTGTATTTGCCTGGGTCAGTGGATTACAGGCATTATCTAGCTTTACTAAATTAAATCAACATGATTAAGGACATACAAAAATGGCAGAAATAGAGAGGTCATTAAGATAATATTGATTATGCTGACAAAAGGGAAAAACGGGTGAAGCTGACTCTTCTGAGTCCCAAATAAGCTCTCATTGGCCCCGGTAGGAGGTAAAAACACTAACTATTTAATTCGATATGAAATAAGAAGTCAAGATAACATGAATTCCAAAAACATCCAAAATAATTTAGAAGACTACTTGACATATGGATTTAAAGTCATTATGGTTAAGAATGAATCTCATTTAAGGAGATATATCTGTGGTTTGAGGTATCAACCACTGCAATTAGAAAGACATGTAAAAACCAAGAATTCAAAACGTGATCCATATTCTAGGTGAGAGCTGAAAACTATTTGGTACCATTAATACATAGAAGACAAAATTATTGGGTGCACCTGGGTGGCTCAGTCGGTTAAGTGTCTGACTTCGGCTCAGGTCATGATCTCACAGTTAGTGGGTTCGAGCCCTGTATTGGGTTCTGTGCTGACAGCTCAGAGCATGAAGCCGCTTCAAGTTCTGTGTGTGTATGTCTCTCTCTCTGCCCCTCCCCCGCTCACTCTCTCTCTCTTTCAGAAATAAAATAAAACATAAAAAAAGAAGACAAAACTATTAACAAAATAGGACCAAAGGAAATAAAAATTACTTTTATTTTTATTTATTTTTTATTTTTTTAATGTTTATTTATTTTTGAAAGAGAGACAGACAGACAGAACATAAGCAGGGGAGAGGCAGAGAAAGAATGGGAGACGCAGAATCCAAAGCAGGCTCCAGGCTCTGAGTTGTCAACACAGAGCCTGACGCAGGGCTCAAACCCATAGACTGTGAGATCATGATCTGAGCCAAGGTCGGACACTTAACTGACTGAGCCACCCAGGTGCCCCCAAATTACTTTTAAAGTATCTTATTTTTATCTTATTATTTTAAAATGCATTCTTTATAGTTATCATACATGATGCAGATATAAATGTGTAATTTATAAATGATGAACTGTGCATATATAGATGCATTTGTTAAGTACTTTTGTATTGATAGGAATAAATGGCCCAAAAAGACTCTAGAAATTGGTATCTTTGAGAGGAGAAAAAAAGAGCAGCATACACAAACTCGTATTAAGAACATTTCAAAATCATTGTACAGTGAGTAAAAATGAATTAACTTTCCTTGTTGGTCCCCTTGAGATTTTCTCTTTAGACTTCCCTCTACTTTCAATGGCATCTCCATTCTGTTTTTTCCCTTTTAAGTGGAACTGCCAGCCAGGCTGACTTCCTCTTAATATTGTAATACTGTGAAAATAAGGCCAGGCACATTACATCCCCATTCCACACCTTCCGCTGCCCTCCCACCCACACCCCTACAATGGCCTTCGAAGTCCTAAGGGATCCGTTCCCTCCTCTCCCCTCCCAACCCCATCAATTAAAAATTGTACCCCCCCTCAGTAGCCCACTTCACACATATCATCCCTCAGGCTTTTGCTGTTCCCAGATTTTCCCAGATTTTTACATGGCTGGTGCCCATGGGTCTTTCTACTTGGGTCTTTCTTCAACTATTTTTTCTTAGTGAGCCCTTCACTGGCCACCAGATTCACCTCTGTTCTTTTTCCTTGCATTATTTATCTCCTAGATATTTATGATCATCCAACACACTATGTGTTTATTTACAAATACATTTTACATATAAATACGTGAACAAATACATTGCACGCTATCCTTAAAATTAAATTAACCACTTTAATAATGTATAATGTAACTACTGTCATTTTGTAACACACGGAAGGGAAGGCTTGGCTTGCTCACAGACTACAACCTCCTGGCAGGGACCAATACTGTCATTTGGATGCATCACATTTGAGAAGAGGACAAAGGATCTCACCAGAAATAATTTGGACTTTCCACATATAAAATACTGAACTTTGGAGACCTATACGTCTTTAAAATTCCAAGAATGTGTTTAGAGAAATTCTCTTTGGACAAATTTATTTCTTGGAATAAAGGGCTCTGTAGAAAGTGCTTAGTAAGGATCTAAGGATTTCCTTACAGAGTCCTTACAGAAGGTAAGTTCATGAACGCAGAATTAGAAATACTGTATATTCCAAAAAAACGATTTCATTGATTCTCTATTGCCATAAAAAAGTAACTAGAAGGAAACTTATGTATGGAGTCATCGAGATACTAGATCTTTGGAAAAATTATATTCCAGAGGTGCCACAGAATAACTTAAGAAGTAATATGACTGGGTGAACCCACTGAGGAAAAAAGATGTTTTATGGATAACAGTAGAAAAGAGAAACAGCAGTGGGTAGCATCAACATTAGAAAGCAGTAAGCATTGGGAGCAATTTCTTTCCTACAAAGGAAGCTGTCTATCTTTTGGAAGTGGGCAGGACTCAGGGGATGACTGAGGAATTTCTGCAGAAATGTAGTCAGACTTATTACCAATCTGCACAAAAAATGTTCACTTTACCGGGAACTGACGGCACGGATATCTTCTTCTCTTGGGGATCAATCTAATTCCGGCCCGAAGGTAACGGAGGAAATAAGAACTTATAGGGATGATGGTGCCTCTAAGTTATTTCCTCTGCTCTGTTAGCACCACTCTTTTATCAGCAAGAAAGGACTTCAGGAAAGAGGTCATGTGCCAGTTATCACCAGTTACACACACAGCTCGCAGGACATTCCTGAAGCCACACATTTCCAGGACACACTGAGATACTGCAAATATGAACCAAACACTTTCTGTCTGCCCTAAAAAGACAGCATTTTAGTCTTCAGCAGCTCCTGAAGAGTCGAGTTATCAGAGGGTTGCTGAATAATGGGCCTCACCTTTGTTCCTGATTTTTCTCAGGTAGAGACACTAGTTATAGGATAGCATAATCTATTCTGATAGCTTAATTGGGCTGGCAGAAATACACCTTTTTTGGTATCATGCATGTATTAAGTTTTTGAAATATAATCTTGCATCCGTGATTCTGATGCAAGATGCCTCTACATTCTTTATCAATGGAGAAACAGGACCTCTTTTAATGGGAATGGATAATTAATTGTTATATTTTGAAATTTGTTATGTGGGAAGAGCTTTCTTGCTAATTTTAAGCTCTTTGCAGCTAAGGCCTGTACATAGCTCACCTTTTCCTTTCTTATAAAATTGTATTTGAACATAATAGATGATCAGTAAGTTTTCTTAAATGAATGACTCAATCAGTAAATGAAAGATGGGGGCACCTGGGCGGCTCAGTCAGTTAAGCGTCTGACTCCTGGTTTTTGCTCAGGTCATGATCTTATGGTTTGTGGGTTCGAGCCCTGAGTTGGGGTCTGTGCTGGAAGTGCGGAGCCTGCTTGGGATTCTCTCTCTCCTTCTTTCTCTGCTCCTCCTCCTCCTCCTTCTCTCTTTCTCCCTCAAAATAAATAAATAAACTTAAAAAAAAATGAGGGCCACCTGGGTGGCTCATTTGGTTAAGCATCTGACGTCGGCTCAGGTCATGATCTCATGCTTTGTGGGTTCAGGCCCCGCATCTAGCTCTGTGCTAACAGCTCAGAGCCTGGGGCCTGTTTCAGATTCTGTGTGTGTGTGTGTCTCTCTGCCCCTCCTTGGCTCTCATTGACTATTTCTCAAAACTAACTAAACATTAAAAAACTAAAAAAAAAAAAAATGAAAGACTGAATTATGAATGAGACACAGTCTCAGTCCCTAAAAGTCTTAAAATGCAGGTAAGGAGACAGTACACAATCTGACAGAAATGGAGCAGCAAAGGGCAAATAGGTGGTACAGATGACACCTTCTAATGAACTCCCAAGGTGGAAAGGCCTCTTGGTAAAAGCTGAACTTGAACTGTATGTTGATGAAAGATGAGTAGAATTTCAGCAACCAGAGCAGGTGTTAAGAGTATTCGTAGCCGGTTAGTGATCAGGGTAAAGACCTAGAGATGGAAGTATATAAGGTGTGTTCCAGGCATAGCGAAGAGATAAGATTAGCAGAGGAAGCAGGCTCAGAAGGCCGAAGGAAGGAACTTAGACTTTATCCTGCAGACAGCCTCGAACTGTACAGTTGTAGAATCCATTTTGTAGATTCCAGGAGAGGTGCGAGAGACACAAGTTAAGGACAGACATAGCCACAAATATGGCCACAAAAGTGACAGGCAGTCCGATGAATGTGAGTTAGGGCTTGGTGGTTGATTCTATCTCTGTCGGCTGGGCACGTGGGGCTGCTGAGCTCGAGCTCTGTCTTTCACGTTAGACATTTTCCATTGCGCTCAGATAGAGAAAGAAAACAATGCCTTGGTGAAGAAGGGTCCCCGGATGCTCATCTCTGGGAGCCATCTTTAGGCAATCCATCTCATTGTCCTGTATTTTCTCAAGAGAGCTGGAATCTGATCTGACACACTGACCACTAGACGGCCTACGGCAGCAGTAATCACCAGTGTTTCCCCAGGGCTTCAAATCTATCATGAGTCATGCAGAAAAGTTCTAACTTATTTTCAAGTTTTTAAAAAATCTGAGGCAGAAGTCGTCATACGCCTTAACACAAAACACATAGGACATCAACACTGTCTCTCTTTAGGCCAAAACATACGATGGAAAATCACTAAGATTTCTTTATATTTTAGTGACTGTGAAGAAGTTCACATGCAGCATTTTTTTTTGTCATCATTTTGACCCCCTTTTAGAAAGCATCAAGAGCCAATAAGGGACCCATTTCATTTTTGGCACTGTAGAGAATTATCACAAGGTTTTAAGCATGAATTATAAAGACCCATGCTTTTTCATGAATCTGTAACCACAGTCTTCTAATTTTAAAGTAAGAAGAGACTATTTAAGTTGGGTTGGGTTTGTAGAGAAGGCACTGTGGCCCTCGCTAAGAAAGTAACTTGCGGGGCGCCTGGGTAGCTCAGTCGGTTAAGCGTCCGACTTGGGCTCAGGTCACGATCTCACGGTTCGTGGATTCGAGCACCTCGCGGGTTCTGTGCTGATGGACAGCTCAGAGGCTGGAGCCTGTTTCGGATTCTGTGTTTCCCTTTCTCTCTGACCCTCCCCTGCTCACGCTGTCTCTCTCTCTCAGAAATAACTAAAACAATAAAAAAAATTTTTTTAAGTGAAAATGTAACTTGCTTTAAGAGCAAATTTCAGAAGAAGAATCTATTCAGAATTTTAATGGGGGAGGGGCTGGGGAGCTTTGTTTCTGCTAAGATAGCCTGATCATTTTCCATATTGAGCCGTTCAGTCTCACACTTTCATGGACCAAGAGGGTGTCGTGACCTTGGATAGTGGCCATTCTAGAAAAATCTAAGCATGACAGAACTTGGTGTTAATGACTTGGGTAGCTTAGAGGGTAGTTTAGAGGAATGAAACTCAAGAAGCATGTCTTCACAGGAGGATAAAAGAGACAAGGTGACTTTCATGTCTCCAGTGAGGTCTCATGTTTCTAAATATGTTCAAAGTTACATTCTTTAACCTGAAACTAATTAAAAAATAAAGTTACATACCTTAAACAAGTGTACCCAGGTAGTTCAGATCAATTATTCTGAAATGCCTCCCCTTCCTGTCCTAAGGAAACCCCACATCTAGAACCAAACAAGCAACTTCTGTTTGTAACGGATCTTGTCTGAGAGTCAAGTTTACATCAGAATTATCTACTTGCTGGTGATTTTAAGACTTTTTCTTACCTTTTCAGTATTTCTCTTGTCTGGACCTCAGTTACCTGTCTTTCCAATAACCTATGACTGTTCACCTTGAATCCTTTCCTTTCTCTTTCGCTCTGACCTCTGGTAATTGCAAATGCTGAGTCTTTCACCTTGACCACCTAAACTCCTGACGTCTGACTCATGCTTGCTTTGGGCCAGAAGTACCCTCCCCTACAGCTGTCAGATTTTCTAGTTTCGACCTTGACTTTGATTTTCTTGCTGAACTGCCTTTCTTAGATGCTACACGACTGTAGGGCCTCATTAAGGAGGTTTGTGGAGTCACTTCCTTGGGAAGTTTTCATAAGAAAAGCTGAATAAACTTGCTTAGGTATATGAATCTAGCCTTGGACTCAGAAGCATCCTTGTAATATTATGATCCTTATCAACATTACTGCTGTAAACCCACACAGCACCAGGCTAAAAAGAAAGAAGTTCTGTGGGTTACAAAAAATATCTGACAATGTCTCTCAAGGTCCTATTTTGGGTCCCCCTCACGTGAGATGTGTCATGTATGTGCGGACGTAAGTCATGGAAACTCGGAAGAAATGTTCAAGAACCACAAACACGGAGGACTTTACTTTGCCTCAAATCATTAAATATTTCTAGTGAGAAATCTAAATTGACATCCCTTATCATTTGTTTCACCTTTAGATAGATTTCCGAACACTCAAAGACACTTTGATTTAAGTGGTTATGGCTAGCTTTTCTGCTCAAGGGATTGAAAAAGAATCAGGGTTTTCTAAGGTAAGCCTCCCCACATACATCCGTAGGAAGGAGATAGCTGGGGAACCTTCCATGGAGTGAGTCTGGCCCAGAAAGGTGCAAGATGAGAGCATGTCTTGAAAACATAGAACAAAATGACGTCAGGCATCAGAGAATCTGGGAAGAATAAGGCCCTGGTTAGGCCTCCTCACGTCAACCCATTGCAGAATGTGAAGGACCCCTCAGAGGTGGGGTGAGGCAGGTAATGGGATGAAGCTGAAGGAAGCCCTTCTTTTTCTCCTGGGGTGTTGGTTTAGTACCCAGGGCTGCCGAGCCCGGGGCCCTGCTGCCTTCCATGTTGGACATTTTCCATTGTGCCCAGACAGAAGAAAACAAAACAAAACAAAACAAAACAAAACAGTGGCCACGCAAAGAGGGGCCCCAGATGTTCAGCCCTGGGAGCCGTCTTCAGGCAATTCATCTCACTTCCAACTGTCCAGTGTTTTTCGATGAAAGCTGAAACCCTACCCGACACGCTGGCTACCAGTCAGGCTGAGCGGGACATTTCCTTCAGCAGCGCTAATTCCTGGTGTCTTTACAGGGATCCTGACCCAGAAATTGCATCTCAATAGGTAAGAAGTTAAAAAAACACAAACAAACAGGGGAAACAACCCCGGAGATAAAACATTCTCGGGCTCCGGGGAACTCAGAAATGGTATTTGGAGCACAATTCACACTTGGGCCGGCCAGCTCTGTTCATGCTGATAAGTCATTTTGGGAAAAACAAATGATTTCATATCTGATAAACCAGCACATTGATAATACCAAATTCCTTTTGCTTTTCTAAGGCTCTCTCAGGGAGGGGGTAGATAAATTCTTGCTGTACAAGGGTTGAGGAAGGTAAGATTTACCGTAGATGCTACACAATGGAATATTTCTCAGTTTAATTGGTTTCGCGGGGATTACAGATAAGTGCCCTTCCTCCCAGGTAGTTCAGACACACATTCATGTCCCCGTACCTGCTGTTAGAATGGCAGCTGATAGGGGCGCCTGGGTGGCTCAGTCGGTTAAGCGTCCCACTTCGGCTCAGGTCATGATCTCACGGTTGGTGGGTTTGAGCCCCGTGTTGGGCTCTACGCTGACAATTAAGCTCAGAGCCTGGAGCCTGCTTCAGATTCTCTATCTCCCTCTCTCTCTGACCCTCCCCTGCTCATGCTCTCTCTCTCAGAAATAAATAAAACATTAAAAAAAAAAAAAAAGAATGGCAGCTGATAGAATCTGTTTCAAGAGTGTTGTTCCAATCACAAAGAGCAGCTGAGTGGATCTCAGGGGAGTTTTGGGTGGTTTTTTTTTTTTTTAATGATTCTTAAAATGTTTTGAGGGAGTATATAGGTCAGGTTTTTGAAGGAGTATATAGGTCAGGTGTTGTCTAAATGTTACTTCCCATGCGTACATAAAAGTTATTCCCCTTGTGTATTGTCTATTCATCCTTAGCTAGCCAATCAGTGGCCCCGGAGAAAAGTAGGGTAAATAAGTTAGAGATTGGGCTGGATTCTGAATGGTAGGTCTTAAAAAGACCTTCTGATTCTACATCTAGCCTTAGCACTGAATTGTACTTGTTTTTACTGTTTGTGATGTCAAATGGTAGAACATAAAATTATTTTTAATGTTTTTTTAAATTTATTTTTGAGAGAGGGAGAGACAGAGCACGAATGGGAGAGGGACAGAGAGAGACGGAGACACAGAATCCGAAGCAGCTCCAGGCTCTGAGCTGTCAGCAAGAGCCCAGCGTGGGGCTCAAACCCACAAACCTTGAGATCATGACGTGAGCCAAAGTCAGACGCTTAACCTACTGAGCCACCCAGGCTCTCCCAAATGGTAGAACATAAAAAGTCAAAACTGCCTGAATAATCTAGTGGCTGCTAGCAAGACATTCACAAAGTAGAAAGCGATACCAGTAGAGACAAATTCTGAGTCTTTCTGGGTAAGTCAAGGATTAGTTTATAGAAAAGATCTTGAGAAATGGGTAGGACATAATGCAGACAAAAGTTTGTTGTTGTTTTCTTCCCCCCAAATACACCTAACAAAGTATAGGTGTGCTTAAATACTAATTCATTCATTCATTCACCAGGAAAACCTTCAGAGGCACATAAGATATAATGATTCATAAGATGGACTTCCTTGTGTTCATCATGCCATGATGTAGCTGTTTAAGGATACAGACAGGTAAAAAGACAATTATAACACAGTCTGATATAAACTAAAAAGGACGAGGAGACAGGGGAGGAGTGCTTTAGCAGCACCTGACAGAATGATGAGCAAAATTCCACACTGGCTCCTTCTTTGCCAAAAGGCAGAGCAAGTGCTCTCTTATTTTCACAGCGATTTATTAAGCTTACTTCTTGGAGTTCCTCGGGAGAATTATCTAATGTAGTTTGGGTCAAAATATTCAGAATCAAGGCTAAATTCATCATATTCCTGCTTTGCTCCCTCAAGTCCAAATGAAAGGGTCTTCCTTAAAACATGGATTTGATTTGGTTTTGATCACCGAGCAGGGGGCTGGGGCAGATAGCTTCCAGGCACTTCCCTGGGATCCACACTGCTGGTTCAAAGACAGGTGTGAGTCCCAGAGAAAGCCTGCTGGTCCACACGCGGATGTAGATGCTGGCCCTCTCTTACGGGCAGGCACTCCCTCTGAGCAGGCAGATGCCTCTCTGGGCCTCCGTTTTCCCTTTTTTCTAAATAGAGTTTATTTATTTATTTACTTTAAATATAATTTATTGTCAAGTTAGCCACCATGTTGCAGGATTCTTGCACAGAGAGTCATGACACTGAGGCTTTTTTTTCCAGGAAGCAACTTTATCCCATGGGCACTGCTCCGTTGGGTTCGTACCCAAAGAACTGAGCCCCGAATGCCATGTGGCATAGGTTTTCTGTATTTTCCACTTTTTTGTCTCCCATCTATGGTAACATACAAACATGTAGTCTGATGAAGCGGTCTTATGTTACAAGGTCACGAGGGACGTTGTCATGTATGCATATAACCAGGTTGCCTTGAGTTTTTTTGGTTTTTGTTTTTTTTCTTCCCTTAGGGAGGGGACCCTACCATACATGTACAGTGTATACCGTGTGCTCTTGGCTTCCGGGGTAGACTCGCTTCCATACAACACCCAGTGCTCATCCCAACAAGTGCCCTCCTCCATGCCCATCACCTATTTTCCCTTCTCCCTCATACCGCCACCAACCCTCAGTTTATTCTCTCTATCAGAGTCTCTTATGGTTTGCCTCCATCCCTCTCTGAAACTATTTTTCCCCCTTTCCTTCCCCCATGGTCTTCTGTTAAGTTTCTCAAGTTCCACATATGAATGAAAACATATGATATCTGTCTTTCTCTGTCTGACTTATTTCATTTAGCAAAATACCCTCCAGTTTTGTCCATGTTGTTGCAAATGACAAGGTTTTATTCTTTTTATTCTTTCTCAAGGAGTATTCCACTGCATATATAAACCACATCTTCTTTATCCATTCATCAGTTGATGGACATTTAAGCTCTTTCCATAATTTGGCTATTGTTGATAGCATTGCTATAAACATTGGGGTACCTGTGCCCCTATGCATCAGCGTTCCTGTGTCCTTTGGAAAATAAATAAACAAACCAAATAAATAAGTAAAGAGTTTTGAATCCGTTAACTCTAAGGTTCTTTTCAACCCTCTTACATTCAGAATCTCCTTTTTGGTCTATTTCTTAGGAGATGAGTCTTTGAAATCAATGGTGCTTTTGTATCATTAGAGGGCAGACTTCCCTTGGAGTAGGAAATGAAGGAAAGCTTTGGAAAATTAAAATATTTGATGTGGAGCATTGGCTCCTTCTCTTGGTGGGTGAACATCAGAGAAGCAAAGACTGAGGGAAGTGGAAATGATGAAGGAGTTGCCCACTAGCCCAGAGCAAATGGTCACAATGAATCAAATGCTTGGTGTACAGGGCACTGTGTCGAACTACAGGTTCTGTTAGTGAGTCGTGAAACCAGTTTACTGCATTATAAATAGCATGAAAAATAAAATAAAGCAAAATAGAAAACAGGGTTTGATTCATATAATAAGAAAAACATTATTTCATGGAAATTTTGCTTCATATATATGTCTGTGAGTGAGAATGTATACTGAATCACAATATAAAATTCATTTCAGACTGTACATACAGGTCAAACATCTTGAGAAATATTGGTCTAAGGGATCCGATGTTACTCTAGAGTCGAATGTTTGCAATGTTTATAGGCTAATATGTAAATTGTAGTTTAAGATCTGGTTGAAGCAGGGCAAGACTAACACAGATAAACCAGTATTACAGACTGAATAATCTTGAAGAAATAGAATACATTCTATTATATCCACAGACACCAACATCTTTTTTTTTATTTTTTTTTAATGTTTTTATTTATTTCTAGGAGAGAGAGAGAGAGAGAGACAGCGTGAGCAGGGGAGGGTCAGAGAGAGAGGGAGTCACAGACTGAAACAGGCTCCAGGCTCTGAGCTGGCAGTCCGCACAGAGCCTGACGTGGGGCTCGAATCCACGAACCATGAGATCATGACCTAAGCGAAAGTCGGATGCCTAACCAGCTAAGCCACCCAGGCGCCCCGACACCAACATCTTTTATCCTGGAACTGATAACACTCTTTTTTTTCATTCTGTAAGTTTTGTTTGTTTGTTTTGGTCTTTGTAGACTTTGCTATTATTGGCTATGAAGTTAGACGTGCATCCAGATCCCAATCCTACCATTCCCTATGGGTATGACTTTGGGAAAATAATTTAGCCTCTTTCTGCCCTATTGCCTTATCTTTAATAAGATAATTGTACCTTGCACACAGAGGTGTTTTCACTCTATCAGCTCATGTCTGTAAAGTGTTTAGTCCAGTCAGTAGCACATAGTAAGCTCTCAACAAAGTATAGTTTTCATAGTTAAAAGAGAATTAAGCATTTTTCCCTTCTTTTTTTCAGTTTATTGGTTTATTTTGGAGAGAGACAGCACACACGTGCACGGGAACATGAGTCGGGGGAGGGCAGAGACAGAGAGAGAGGAGAGAGAGAGAATCCCAAGCAGGCTCCACGCTGTCAGTACAGAGCCCGACACAGAGTTCAATCCCACGAACCATGAGATCATGACTGGAGCCAAAATCAAGAGTCAGATGCTTAACCAACTGAACCACTGAGGTGCCCTAGAATTATGTAATTTTTGAGCTGCAAGACATTAGAGACATCAGCTAGAATAAATCCTTCATTGTACAAATGAGGAGACGAAGCCAGACATATTAGATTATCTGCTTAATTTTGTCACGTACTTACTGTGTGGCTCAGGGTCTGAACTCAGACATTCTGTCTCCAAGCCCAGTACCCTTCCCACTGCATTCTAGATTCCCAACAATGGGTATGAAGTAATAGTATTCCTTGTAGTTCAAGGTCATGGCAAGACTACTCAAAGTGGCCTTCACAAAGCAGGCCTGTCAGTTCTCACTCAGCCTGGCCATGGGACAGACTTTCCAGAAGAGCCGGGAAACTAAGCTTTCTGACACACAACATCTCACGTTTCTCTCTAATGAACAAACAAGGTCTGGCTCTCTTTCTGAAAAGCATTTGACTACATGTTTCGAACGCTCAGTGAATATTCATGACTTTTAGCTTCACTCCTAGAAATTAATCACAAAGGATCTGGGTAAGACCAGAGAGGTATCTATCAAGGTAACATGACATTGTTTCTATAACAACAAGATCTTGGACCCAGGGGAATTGTTTAAGTAAAGATGATATATTTATACATGATCATTTATTTCACAGCCAAAAAAAGATATTTTAGAAAGTAACATCCAATAACTTGAGGGAAGTGTCCTTGATGTATTGCTCAGGAAAATCGCTTCACAAAAGTATGTACGGAATGATTCTAACTCTGTAACAAAAATCTATATGTCGACCTTTTTTTGTTGTTTAAAATAAGGACTCAGATTAGATATTCCATTCTATCAAGAGTAGGCAGTAAAATGTCTGGGTCATTAATATTTTTGCCTTTGGGTTCTGTTGTATTTTCCAAATTTTTGAACATGGACGTACATCATTTTTGTAATGAGACAAAATATTTAGAGTCTGATTTCTTCCTTTACTATGCTTGTGGGGTAGTTCCAATAAGCTAAAGATGTAGGGCAGTACTCTAGACCTTAAGTGGGGGCACAGTGGTGAGGACATGGGAAGATCATACTCTGCAGATTTATGTAGTATTTCTAATCCTTTGGATCCTACTGTAAACCTCATCAGACACAAGATATTTTTAAAGGTTTTTTAAAAAAACGTTTTGTTCCAGACGACCTGAAGGTAGTCGGTCTGAAACTTTTTGGGTTTCTTTCTTTAAGTTTATTTATTTATTTTGAGAGAGAGAACATGAGCAGGGGAGGAGCAGAGAGAGAGGGAGAGAGAATCTCAAGCAAGACCCATGCTGTCAGTGCAGAGCCCAATGCGGGGCTTGAACTCACAAACCGTGAGATCATGACCTGAGCTGAAATCCAGAGTCAGATGTTTTCCTGATTGAGCCACCCAGGTGTCCCCAAAAAATTTTTTCAGATTGAGACCCAGTTTGGCAAGAAAAACATGCCTCTTCTGTCTATTCCTTTTTTCTTTTCTTTTCTTTTCTTTTCTTTTCTTTTCTTTTCTTTTCTTTTCTTTTCTTTCTTTTTAAAAATATTTATTTATTTTTGAGAGAGAGTGAATGAGGGGAGGAGCAGAGAGAGAGGGAGGCACAGAATCCGAACCAGTCTCCAGGCTCTGAGCTGTCAGCACAGAGCCCGAAGTGGGGGTCAAACTCACGAGCTGTGAGATCATGACCTGAGCTGAAGTCAGATGCTTAACCAACGGAGCACCCAGGCGTCCCTCTTTTTTTTTTTTTTTTTTTTTTTTTAAGTAGGATTCACGCTCAGTGCATAGTCCAGCACAGGGCTTGAACTCACAACCATGAGATCAAAACCCGAGCTGAGATCAAGAGTCGGACACTCCATTGACTGAGCCACTCAGGCACCCTATTCCCACTTTCTATTGGTCACATAAAATTGGTGAAAAAGAAAATAAAACACATCATAGCAGACTACTTGCTGGCAATATATAAGGATCATTTACTTCCTTTATTTAAAAAACATATGAGATCATCCACATGATTTCAAGTTATAAAGCCACACATTAACCTAAAACCAACCAGGTAATGTTACTACATTATCTTATTAGTAAGTTGCAAATTACTTAAATAGAACAAATGTATAAGTGATGCATAACAATTAGAAGGTTTGTCACCCAAGCACATTGGGACACTTATATCTGCTCTAGAACAAGATGTGGCTGGTCATGTTTGAACCAGAACGCATGTGCCTTGGTTGAGTAATTGGGAAATTATAGGCAAAAAAAAAAACAAAAAACCAGAAACAAAAACCTGATACATAAAGGTATCACTGCACACTGTAGGGCCAATCAAATAAACTACATCAAGCCATACTGGTAATAATGAAGCCGGACCAAGAGCAATTTATCACTGAAAAGCAAAAATGACAGCCATCGAAAAGTCTCTGCAACTCAAACAAAAATGTTGAGGTACTACTTTGGAAGTCACTTTCTTGAAATTTATGCAGTTCTAAATATCGGCATGTAAGTGTGGCCACAAAGATTTTTTTTTTTTTTTTTTTTTTAAAAATAAAAAAAATTAGTTTCAGTAAAATCCACTAATAGACTATTCTTGGTTTATGGCTGTGAAGTTTGCCTAACTGTTGATAATTTGCTTAGCAAATTGGCTCTACGTACAATAGAAATCAGTGGCCTTGCTCTGCCCCTGACTATAAGCATTCCGGAAAGGATTCTCATTCTGGAATCGGCGCTCTGTCTGAGCGGCCACCCCGGTCACCTCTGTGCCCCATCAGTCCTATAGATGACTGAGAGGTTAGGGGATTCTGGATCAATGTAAAGTATGGAAATGAGGGAGGTTCTGATTCATGGGTTCACTCGGGGCCTCTGAACTTTGGCCTCAAGGGTCAGGGGTCAGAGAAGAGGCTTTTTCTAAAGCATACAAAAATCCAGACAACTTTTTTCCTTTTTCTGTTTGTTCTTTCCTCCTTTTCTATGTCCCTTCTCCTGCTCAAGGTCTAAGCAGTGACGGAAGATCGCTTCTCAACACTCCCTGTTGGTGCTTTTTCTTCTTTTCTTCTGATGACTTTTCATGGTTTTGGTTCTTTCCATTTCTTTTTATTTTTTTATAATGTTTGGTTCTTTTCAAATAAGCCATCTCTCCTTTCTCGAATGACTTTCTTTTTCAATCTCTATGCACATTCTGTATTTGTGGTCTACAGAAATAAAGGGAGAACTTTCCAATTAAAAAGAGAGAGAGAGAGAAGAAATTAGAACTTCTTTAATAGCCTCCATCTTCAAGGAATTAGTGATTACTAGAACATTCCTAACTGGGCTCAAGAAGAAAACTTAAGGATCCTAACCACTAGACAGGTCCCGTGATGCCTGGGCCTTCGCCTTGTTTGAGAATTAGCTGTGATTTGTGGAATGGGTGGAGGATGTTAATTTCAGCAACTGCAAGGGCTTTGCATGACCCACGTCCTTTTAAAAGTGGGTAGGCTTGTCACATGTCATCTGGCCCTGACCATGGGGGGAGGAAGACAGAACAGTAGCAATGCCCCTTCCTCTAGAGGCAGAGGAAGATGGGACAGTAGCAAATGGTCTGCAGGCCTTAAGAGCTTATGGGCACCAAGATGACAGTGGGCCGAGGCACCAGCTGGGGATTGCACGGCCAGACTCTGAGGCCACTTAAGGCCAAGAGACTTGAGGGCGCCCCGTGTCCCCCCTGCCCTGTGCAGGGGCCCTGCTGTAGCTGAGGCTGCCCGGTCAGCACGAGTCGGGCCGCAGCACTCTTGGACTTCAGTGGTGTTTGAGTTCTGGCCCCTCCCTCTTGCTGTCTTCTCTACCCTGTGCGGCCTCTTTGAGCTTTTACAAAGTTTCTTGACTCTTTTCCTGCCACCGCTTGCACTCAGAAAAGGTGCTGATCTCTGCCCGACACGTGACTACTGGCTTAATGATCGCAACCTTTCTGGATGGAATTGGTCGTGTTCCGTTTTCCTCTAATGGTGCAGGGAAGGTCATGTCCCCCCTGGCAGAGAGGGGAGTGAGTCCTTTGAGGACTAGGAGGATTTCTCTGGTTCTCTGACATCACAAGACTGCTCCTTCCGTAGACAAGGTCTGCTCTGGAGGGGAATGGTTGAAAGGTACGAACTCAAGCTGGACACTATCACTGGCTACTGCCAGCTGTCAAAGGACTCCCAACAACAAATCCGGATCTTTTCTCTCTCTCAGGAAAGAACCTGGGTCTACTCAGAAGTGCCTCACATAGCTGCCTTCCAGAAGTGCCTCTGTCATGTCTTTACTTACACTCTCCTGGCTAGAGGGAAGGACCAGGGCTAGTGGCCTAAATTCGCTGGGCCTCAGTTTTCCTCATCTATGAAATGGATGTAACAGAAATAGCATTATCTTTTAGAAGAGTTAACTGTTATGATATGTGTACAAAGGCATTTGGAAGAATGCTTGACACACAGAAATCACACTTGGGCCCCATGACTGCTCCTCTCTGAGGTTTGAGGGGTAAAGCATTACCATCTAACTTTGGAATAGTGTCCGTAGTTAAGGTCATTGTTTTTGTTGTGTTGAAACTGAGAGGATAAAAGTTAAGTAGTAGGCCATCTTTTCCCACTTGGGGCATCTGGGGATCCCCATGGCAGGGCCTTATTTCCAGGAAGTCTCTTTGTGCCACTGGTGTAGTGGTATCATGCAAGATTCCCAGGAAGCCTCTTTGGCTTTGAAGTGGTTCTCGGTCCAGCCCAGCGCGTGAACACGAGGGTGCATTTCCTTCCCTCATCCCTTTCCAGCACAAGTACTTAATTGTCTGGCTTGGTTCACCATGTACTGGTGTCTGTTAGTTTTGCTCTGTGTTCATGTCAACCACTGTCCCAAACCAAGAACCAGGTCCTCTCTCAGCACACAGTACTAAGATAAAAAGAAAGATGAAAGGAAAGGAGGAGAGAGGGAAGGGGGTAGGGGAGAGGAAAGGAGAGGAGAGGGGAGGGGAGGGGAGGNAGGAAAGGAAAGTCTTGAGGATATGGTCAATCGGGAAATATAAAGTTAATCCACAAAATCCAAATAAATCAATGTACGTTTCAGCCACAGCGGCTTTGGCTGATGGATGTCCTAGTGCAGATCACCTATTAATATTGAAATGATATGTTTCTGTGTCTGTCAATCCTGCTAGATTCAGCTTCTTGCAGTTTCCAGTGTCCTCTGGGTATCCCTAAAGCCAACACGGAGGAAGTTTCCAGAGATATGTCATCCCCTTACCTGGTGACATACTTACCCTTTCGTTACTGACACAAGTCAGGGAGGGTTGGGATGAGGGTTTCTTTCTACAGGTAGACTAATAGGAAAGACAGGCCCACATAGCATCTGGACAAAGAGGCCAGGCGTGTCTGTATCTTCTGGAGCCTGCGATCTTGCCTAGATCTCCACTCCGATATCCCTTGCTGATGCGGTCATTTCTCTGTCCATCTCTGTCTTAGTTCAGGCTGCTGTAACAAAATACCATAGACTGGGCAGCTTATATACCATGGAATTTATTTCTCACAGTTCTGGAGATGGGGAGGTCCAAGATCAAGGTGTCGGCAGATCCTGTGGCCGATGAGAGTCTGTTTCCAAGTCGCAGACAGTCAACTTCTTGTTGTATCTTCAACATGCTAGCTAGCTCTCTGGCCTCTTCTTATAGAGATACTCTTCCCATTCATGAGGGCTCCACCCTTGTGACCTAATCACGGGTCCTGTGTCCAGATACCATCACACTGGGATTAGGCTTTGTATGTATTAATTTGGGGGGACACAAACATTCAGTCTATTGCAGTATCTCATCGGCTTTTAAGGCTACCAACAGCCTTTCATACTCTCTACCTCTGCTTCCGCTAACCAGGGCCCGGGATGGCGGTCTGAGGGCTGAGGGTGGGGAAGGACTCACATGTCTCTTCCCACAGTCTAGGCAGCAGCCCCTGCATTCTTCCAGCCACTCACCCTGCACCTAAAAAGGCTGAGAACAAGTCAACGACACCATCTACCATCCGAGTCCCAACGGGATCTCTTCCAACACTCCTATGACATTGGATTCAACAGCACGAGCGTCAGAATTTGCAACAAGTGCTTTTTATTCTCACCCTCGTGACAAACTATCAACAAACATGGCAAAGCCTGGGACATGGGAAGTCATGTTTCCAAGATGAGCCAGCCAATATTCCCAGTTGCGGGACTCTGTCCTTCTCCACCTGATAGTCATCTCTCCTATCCCCCATCAATTTCTAAGCAATTGCTTACTGTCTCTAGTGAGAACAGGGCAGAAATGTTCACCTCAAGACAAAGGAAATCTCCTAAGGTATGCACCGGAGCTGCATGACAGAGCGCTGTAGTTTTGCCATTTTATCTCATCTCAAGAGTTTTAGGTTCAGAGCTGTCTCCACTCCACACGATGGGGAGAGAAGAAGGAGCCAAGCCGTCCGCAAGGAAAGAGAACTATGAGGAAGGAGAAAAGCTATGAGAAGGACAGAGAGCAGTTGATTTAAATACTGAAATACTGTTTGACTAAGTAAACAGTCTGCTACATCTCCCGTCAAAATCTCCGTTTGCTTTGTCCTTAACCCTGTCTCTTCAGGAATGGAGAAGACAGCACGCACACAGGAAGTCACCCTCAGTGCAGCCCTCCGTCCCTGCACCTGGCTGCTCACCACCATCCCCCCTCCAACAGCTCCCAGTGAAAACCCGTCACTGCAGCACTTGCCACACTACAGTGATGTCACTACAGTGACATCGGCTCTTGCTCATGGAAACCAGAGTCCGTGCAGGCGTCGGACTGACTTATTCATCTTTATACTTGAGGGTCCAGCCCTTAGTATGTTTAAGAAATAATGCTTGGAAGGAGCTAAACAATTTCCTCTGATGAAACACAGTGAAACGAATAATTTTTGCTATCTTCCCAGGTGATTAAAAAATCCTTAAATTAGGGGCAACTGGCTGGCTCAGTCAGTTAAGCCTCTGACTTCGGCTCAGGTCAGGACCTTGCAGTCTGTGAGTTCCAGCCCCACATCTGGCTCTGTGCTGACAGTTCAGAGCCTGGAGCCTGCTTCAGATTCTGTGCCTCCCTCTCTCTGCCCCTCCCCTACTCACACTCTGTCTCTCTCTCTCTCTCTCAAAAATGCGTAGGCATTAAAATTTTTTTCAAAATCCTTAAATTAGAAGCCATGTGTAACTTGCATGCACTACGTCTCTCTCTCTCAAAAATAAATAAGCATTAAAAAAAATTTTAAATCCTTAAATTAGAAGCCATGTGTAACTTACTCTTTCTATTCCTATGACCACCGAGGGGAAGTGACGATCTTTACTAGACATGGAGCAAGAAAGATTGCATGCAGTACCTCTATTGGCATATTGGCAGCAAGGAATCACACCAAGGGGCAGTATTGTTGTGGCTGAGTGTGTCCTTCCCTGCTAGAGTGAGGTTTAAAGTCAGCAGGTCAGGGCTGCCCTACGACCTCCGAGCCATCTGGGCAAGAGGCACTGAGAGCTTCTTGTTATAAGTGAGCTGTGAGAGAACACAAGTTTTTGTTTCTTTCTGTTTTTAAGTTTTCTTTTTTTAAATATAATTTATTGTCAAATTCACCTCCATACAATACTCAGTGCTCATCCCAACAAGTGCCCTCCTCAGTGCCCGTCATCCACTTTCCCCTCTCCCCTACCCTCATCAACCCTCAATTTGAGAACACAATTTTTAATAGCATAAGAACAAAATGTGCAGAGAGGATCTTGAGGTTTTAGCACCATACAGCTATCAAAACCAAAATTTATCCTGGTTTGAGAGTTCATTTTCCTCAGCTTTCCTGATAGTTGTCATAAAATACTTACAGTTGGCACAAGATTCCTGTAAACAAATCCTTAGCCAAAACAATAATAACAATAACAAAAAACCTCTCATGGTTTTTTTAAAAAAGTTTAATTTTTATTTTTTTGGAGAAAGAGAGAGGGACACCTGGGTGGCTCAGCCGGCTGAGCGTCTGACTTCTGCTCAGGTCATGATCTCACAGTTTGTGGGTTCAAGCCCCATGTTGGGCTCTGTGCTGACAGCTCAGAACCTGGAATCTACTTTGGATTCTGTGTCTTCCTCTCTCTCTGCCCTTCCCCTGATCACGCTGTCTCTCTCTCTCTCAAAAAAAAAATAAAAAAAAAAAATAGAGAAAGAGAGAGAGCATGATTGGGGGAGGGGCAGAGGGGGAGGGAGAGAGAGAATCCCAAGCAGGCTCCATGTTCAATGAGGAGCCCAGTGCGGAGCTCGATCCCACAACCCTGGGATCCTGACCTGTTTTGAAATCAAGAGTCAGATGTTCAACTGACTGAGCCACCCAGGCCACCCCCCGCCCCCCATGTTTTTTAATACAATGCATCTAAAATCCATCTTACTTCAAATGACTTCAAACAAATAGAGGAAGTAGGGCACAAACTAGACACTATCTTCACCACTGTCTCCATGGTCTCACTGTGACCCCCAAAACCCCCCATCAACATCCTGCTGGGTCCCTTCCCCTTCTGCGTCCTGTACTAAAAGACCTACTTGAAGACCTCTTATCACAAACGGAGAGAAACCCAACGAGGATTTTGGCTTTTGCGAAACGGTACTCGCCCCTTCGCTTTTTTGCCATTTCGGTGTGCGAAAGCCTTCGTAGGAACCCTCTGCTTTCAGACAGTGGGGGGAACCCCGTATTCTTCTTCTTCTTACTATTTGGCAGGGTCCGTTCTGCTCAGAAAGGCATTCGGAGTGGCTGCTTGTGGAACTGCTCACCATTGTTAGGGAGACAATGAAAGGATGTCTGATAAGCATCTCACGACAGATTTTTCTCCAGCTGAAGCACATTGGCGGCACAACTTTCCAAATTTGCATTCTACCTGGGGCTCCATGGAGCTCGCCAGGACCCCTTGCCAAGAGAGGACATTGTTCCCTTATTTCTAGAGGCCGCAAACACTTACCGGATTGTTGCGGACATTGTCTCCAACTGGCGAATTCTCACACGACTAACTGGCAGCTATAAATCTCTGGTTGTTCAAAGGATTTTTGAATGGTCTCGATGGTTCAGGAAAGCCTATGCATCTGACTGAGGAGCATGTGATCAGGTGCCCGGTCATCTGTGTTCAACAAGGAGGAGATGTGAACCGATGTGTGTAAAATCAATTTGGATTCTTTTCTAAAAGGTTGATTGAAAATGACGCCGTGCTTTATGGAATAGTCACAAAAGGAGAATGGGAATTTTTCGGCTCTTTTTCTACTACTGGATACTTTCAACAGAGGCTCAATGACCATTTCCAAGTACAGTCTAGAGGGGTATGTTAATGTAGGTTGAAAACTACACCAGATTTTTTTTTATGCCAACTCTACAATCCAATCTTTTTATGATGCCTTTAAGTAAGAGCATCCTTATATATTTAACATACGGTTCAATTAAGGAAATTTCAAGTTACATGCCATACTATAGGAACATCTGTTGGATGAAACAAAACCCTTGTTTATGAATGGCTAAGCAATTGTATTTATGATGTATATGCTATATGTAAGGTGCTATACCAGGCATTTTGGATAGCAAGAGACTAAATATTTCAACTGAACTATCTACTGAAGGAACAAGTCATAGGTATATAAAAAATTAATTTTTAAATACTGGATGGTTGCCAAAAATTTTACAGGTGATGTGTGTGTGTGGGGGGTCATATCAAGGAGAGAACATTCCAGATGGTAATGCTGAGGAAATCTTTCTTTAAGAAAGCAGTATCTGACATGTCCTCTTTGAAGAAATTTTTTATCTATGTGTTCTCACTGCTTCCATTTAACTGTATAATTGTGGTTAATCAGAAATCAATCCAGGGATGCCTGGGGGGCTCGGTCAGTGAAATGACTGATTCTTGAGTTAGGCTCAGGTCATGATCTCACTGTTCGTGGGATCGAGCCCCTCATCGGGCTCTGCACCGACAACACAAAGCCTACTCGGGATTCTCTCTTTCTCTCTCTCTCTGCCTGTGTCTTGCTCAAGCATCCGAGTGTGCTCTCTCAAATAAATAAACATTAAAAAAAGAAAGAAAACAGTCCAAAATAATAGTTCCTATTGTTGCTTCCAATGTCACTCAGAGGATCACAAAAGTCAACAGAAACATAATGGATAACCCAGAAGTAGATTTGCAGGGCAGCTAGAATTTAGAAAAGGTAAACAGGATGGGAGGACAAAGTTGTTTATTGACAACCCGTATCTTCAAGAATCTTGGTAAGGAATTAACATCTTGGTTCCATTCATTCAGTTTGAGTGGAAGTATTCTCAACATAACAGTCACCACGAGAAACAGCTGGAGGCAAATTATTGCCTCAGACACTCTAGGTCAGTATCAACAAAAGGAATGATGATTGCAACATTTTGAAATTATTGAGATTAGCTAGTGGGGTTCCTTCTGACAGAAATGTGAATAATAAGGAAGAATTTCGGGAATTGAACTGCATGTCTGTATTTTGTAACATTTGGTAAACATAAGGCGCCTTCATTTTCTGTCCACCATATGTGCCATCTTTTCTATTAGCATAAAAATTCCAATGACCCTTAAATAATCCAGATTCTGTGACAGAACATGACTAAGATTCAGTTAACATTAAATAGATAAACACAAGTCTATTTAATCTCTTCCTTTGAAAGTAAAATAGCTTCTGCAGGCCACTCATATACAGTTTTGGTAGATTTCTCCTTCTTGAAAATGTTTGTAGTAGTATAAAGTAGTATTGTTTAGAATTCAAATATTTATTATTAACTAGTTTCATGATAGAATGATAGTTTCCACTTGGCCTATTTATGATTTTAAATATTTTATTAGAATTAATAAGATAAGCTTCCCACATAATCTGTTCTCTTAAGTAATTGTGTTTCATCATTGTGTGTGTGTGTGTGTGTGTGTGTGTGTTGATATTTTGGACAAGGCAGAAAGAAGCAAAATTGACTGATAATAAGCACCCAACTTCATAAACTTAGGGAAAACTAAACAGATTACAATTATCTGTAGAGCATGTACTCAGCCCAGTGCTCATTACTTTTTTGTGTACTTCCCATCTTGCTAAGGAAAGAAGACTCCTACAAGTGACCTCATTAGGCAAGAAGATCTAACTTGAATGATTCAGGATGACAACACTTAGGGTTAGAAATACATAACTGGGAATCTGATCCATGAGGAAATGCATAGGACAAAGTAAGACAGGAAGTGGTCTTTGAGACGGATTCCATTCTCAACAGGCTTGAGGGCAACAAACATTGGAAAGAGGTCATTCTGTTCATGGCCAGTGAGAAATGATCACTTCATCAAACAAAGAAACAGAAAGCAGAAATAAAAACAAACAAGCACAAAATATTCCCAAGTGAGCATTCACAAAGTGAATCCATAGCTACCATGTGGCCAGGCAAAGATCGGCTTTGAAATTTAGGCAGAAGGGTCTATAGTGGTAGGAGGGATGCTTGACTCCAGTACAATCCTGAGGATCCCCGGAGAACCCCCAGCTGGACAAGGCATTTCACAACTAGTATAAAATAATGTGATTTTCTTTTCTTTTCTTTTTTTAATTTTTAACATCTTATTTATTTCTGAGAGAGAGAGACAGGGTGAGCAGGGGAGGGTCAGAGAGAGAGGAAGATACAGAATCTGAAGACAGGCTCCAGGCTCTGAGCTAGCTGTTAGCACAAACCCACGGAGCTAAGAACCCACGAACCGTGAGATCATGACCTGAGCTGAAGTTGGACGTTTAACCGAATGAGCCACCCAGGTGCCTCGATGTGGTTTTATTTTCAACTACACTATAGAAGTAGGTTAGGAGATAAAATTATTTCATTCTAAGTGATGCTTCTAAGTTTGTTTGTTTGACCTGTAATTTTTTTTTAACTTTCAGTGATTGCTGATGATTGTTTTCTTGTCGATTCTAAAAGACTTTAGGAGCCAAAGAGCCATTCAACCATTTGGAATCTGACAGCTTGCTTTTGCTTGGTTATTTTTTTTTTAATGCTTATTTTTTAGAGTGAACAAAAGTCGGGGAGGGGCAGAGAGAGAGGAAGAGAGAGGATCCGACATGGAGCTCAAACTCATGAACTGTAAGATCTTGATCTGAGCCTAAGTCAGATCGTTAACCGACTGAACCACCCAGGTGCCCCCTTTTTGCTTTGTTTTTAAGGAACTTTTCTGCTTGGAACTCTAATTCGTTATATATGTTCATTACAGTCCGATATAGCAGCTGTTAGGTAGAATAACTAAGAACACAGACCATAGAGTCAAAGTAAGATTGACTTAAACCCCAGCTCCACCTCTTACCAGTATATGACCTTCAAGCAGTTGTTTTACATACCTGTGTCTCAGTTTCCTCAATTACAGACTAAGGACAAGGATGGTGATGATAATGATGGTAATAATACCAACTACTTGGAATTATCTATCTATCTATCTATCTATCTATCTATCTATCTATCTATCTATCTAACTATCATGTATCTATCATCATCTATCAGTGAGCTAGTTAGCTAGAGTTTAGAATAGTACTTGAACAAAAGAAGTCATCAATAGGTATCAGCGATGATTATTTTATAGTAGCAAAAATGTCTCCAATATTATACTGTAATGAAATGTACAATCATTCTATTGTATCTACAAAGAACAATCTGAAATCTGGATATTGGATTCAAAAGTTTGAGGACGGACCACAGAGCCAAAAATAGGAAGCGATTATAGTTTTTGTTCAAAAAGTAGCATGATGAAAATAATTTTTCAGGAAGACTACTTAGTCTTCTCTTTTAAATGTATTTTCACTGCCTATGTTTTATCAAAACAACCTTGTCCATCCCCCCATGGCTTTATATATGGTATTTTGTATAAGCTGACATCCAAATTCTTATCTCCAAATCTGATCTTTTCCTCTAATTCCTCACCTGTCTATTCAATGGCTTACTAGAAATCCATTACTCCTTCAGGGAACCCAGGGTCAATGTTTCAAACCCAGCTGTTATCCATGTCTGTCACATTGATACACTCCAGTGGTTTCATTCTCAGAATGTAAACATCTTTCAGCAGCATTAGCATCATCAGAGAGCATGTTAGAAATAAAAATACTTGAGCTCTACACCAGGCCTATTGAATCAGAAATTTGGGGGTGGGTAGAGGGAAGGACAATGATTCGTGCTTTAATTTTTTTAATGTTTATTCATTTTTCAGAGATGCCAGGAGACAGAGCATGAGCCAGGAAGGGGCAGAGAGAGAGGGAGACACAGAATATGAAGCAGGCTCCAGGCTCTGAGCTGTCAGCCTGATGTGGGCTCAAACTCATGAACTGTGAAAACTTAACATTATGTGCTGAGCCAAAGTCAGACCCAAATCAAATGAGTCACCCAGGCGCCCCACAATTTGTGTTTTACTAAGCCCAGGTGAACCTGATGTGTGCTGGAGTTTGAGAACCACTGGTCTAAAACTAAGGCTTATACTTTGTTCTACACCTCGTTTGCCACTCTTGCCCTTCACATAAAGGTTCAGCTTTCAAGTTGGAAAGATGACTCTGGTAAGCTAAGAGGAATATGAGTGGAAGAGACAAGACTAGTATTAGAGAGGTACTTGGTGACTAATGAAATAGTACCCATGAGAACTCACCAAGAGCAGGACAGTGGGCTGTCTTATGGCTAAAGCAAGAATATTCTAGGTTCCAGTCTCTCAAGTCCATTGGTATTAGCTCCACCTTTCTAACTATGCAGTCTTGAAAAGCTTCAATATTCTTTGTGAAATTTTTGAACATTCAACTTAAAGAGTTATGATCATAAATCCTCTTAAAGTAAGCATTGAGAAAGGTGCTTATTGGCCAAAGTTAAAATACTTTACCTAGATTTTCTGAGTCATGAGTCTTTGTATCCATTAAGAACAACCTCTAACCTCTATAAATTGTCTGGGTTGGGTAGATGGGAAGATTATTTACATAATTAAGGAAACTATGTCCTTGGAGTTCTCCCAAATACCTCTTCTTGTATCTAGAAATAGTTTTACATTAAAATAAATGTGGAAATTAGACCAGAGGATGAAAACTTTTAAAATATTTTATGTTTAATATTTCTAGCTTAAAAAAAGTAATATCATCGGCCTTCTGGGTTCCTCTTCTGACTGTTGATGCTTTTAAATGCCACTCGTAGCAAACCATGCACCAAATAATTTTCTCTTTGGAAGATAACTCAAACTTAACTTTCTTTTAAATGCTTATTCATTTTTGAGGGGGAGAGAAACAGAACATGAGCAGTGGAGAGACAGAGAGAGAAGGAGATGCAGAATTCAAAGCAGTCTCCAGGCTCTGAGCTGTCAGCACAGAGCCCAACTCAGGACTCGAACCCACAAACCATGAGATCATGACCTGAGCCGAAGTCAGTTGTAACGGACTGAGCCACCCAGGCACCCCAAAACATCTTTTTTGAAATGTAAGCTTTTATTAGGACAGGTGGAATGTTTTTCAAAAGATAATTTAAATTAAATTATGTTTTCTTTTCCAATAATCAGAAGAAAGAGAGATAATCAAAGATACCTTTCAAGCCAATCTGGAACTTAGCATAATTAAATTTCTAAAAGTGTTTATACTCATGCATTTAGGAAGCTTGTGGGAAAATCACATAACTTTTCTTCTTTCTTTAGTTCTTAATTTATTAAGTCTCAACTATGACCCATGTGTTTGCTTGGTATTGGTTATAAAAACCAAATAGAACACTGTTTCTGCTTTCAAGGAATGCATTATCTAGAGAAGAAATAAGTTTACAGAACTTCATAACAGGCTTAAACAGTTAAACAATGGCAAAAAAAAAAATGATGTTTCCTAATGTTAAACAATATGTAATCTTCATTCAAAAACATAATCAGATAATTAAGGATAACAGAGATTTTTATGAAAGCCAATAGCAAGAAAAGAAGTAGTGGTAATAATAAATGATACAAATGATAAATAGTAGAAATTATAGAAAGAAGAGAAAAGAAATATAAGGTTTTGTTTTTTGCATTTTACTGTCAGAGTGATCGGAAATAACATTTTATCTTAACTTATGAACACAACTCTCTGACAAAAGGAAAAATTCAGGAAACAAAAGCATAAAGTAACATTGTTAAATAATAACAAAAATAAAAAGGGCTGAACAAAATAGGAAGATAAAGAGATGAAAAATTAAGACAACTGATAAGACTTTAAAGATGAATTTCATAGGTCCAACATTTGTTTAATAAAAATTCCAAAAGAAAAGAGAGAAAGAAAGAGAGAGAATAAAAGAAAGAAATGATCTAAGAACTAAAAGTTGTGATATCACCAATATTCAGATTAAGTCCTAGGCTGGGTAAATGAAAAGAAAAAAGAAAAAGAAAATGAAAAGAAAAGAAAGCAAGACCAGACACATTATGTTAAAATCTCAGTTTAAATAAAAAGATCATTCTAGGAGTCTGCACTCTGAATGTTCAGAAATGCAAACATTTAGAAAGTGTAACTCCCATGCATCCCATGCATTTTATAGTTGTAAAAATTCTCTGTGAATAAACTAGCAATACAAGGGAAGAATACACAAAAAGAACATGGAGTTGAGGAGAAGCGGAGCTAATTCAGATATATAAAAGAAATACTAGGAGGTAATGTGAGCAGACAAAGAAAACTTTAGGTCCAACTTTCAACACTACTATTTGTTCATCTGAGAAAAAAATCATCTCAAAATAAAAATATTGTAATTTAACTACATGACATAATTAAGAAATTGGCTCTCTCATTTACATAGGAGAGGTGACTTATAGTTCTCTTCTCAACAAAAACAGAACAAAAATGATAGTCAAAAACTACAGGAAGAACCAATAAACTAATAATAATCTAAATATGAAGCAAACACACATTTGCATGGCTTAGAGGAATTTAAGTGTGGTGAAAAAATTCACATACGATGAAAGAAAAGAGGTTTCATTTTCTCTTGTTTTTATAACATTTTCAATTTGAGTGGCACAGATTTAAAGGCATAGAATTTATTTCACCTGCAATCATACTAGTTGATTTTATAGTAAGCAATATTTTATAGCCAAAATATTCTAAGTGCTGCTTATTGATTTTTGTTTTTTATGGTTTCCACTCCTCTGCTGAAATTCTCAGTCTTATCTTTTAATTCCTTGAACATATTAAATACTATTATTTTAAAATTTGTGTCTGGTAACTATTTCTGAATCCCAAGGGTCTGCATCTATTGAATATTGTTCTTCTTTTCCTTTCTCCTCCTCCTTCTTCTCTTCCTCCTCTTTCTTTTTTTCCTCTTCTTCTTTCTTCTAATTCTTCTCCCTTCCTCCTTCTCCTCCACCCCCTCCTCCTTCTTCCTCTTCTCCTCCTCTCCCTCCTCCACCCTCTTTGCTTTTCTCCCTTCCCCCTCCCCTTCCTCTTCTTCTCCTTCTTCTCCTCCTCCTCCTCCTTCTTCTTCCTTAATCAATGACTCTCTCCATTATTCCTGGTTATTTTTTGTTTGTGTGCTAGACATTGTTTATGAAAATTTATAGAATTAGTTTGAGACCTAAGATTTTTTTTTTTTTTAGAGAGAGTTTTTGTGTTCACTTCTAAGGGATTTAGGTGTTTCCAGGGCTGACTTCAGTTTTATCTTATTTCTGGTTCACTGGGTTTTTTTTGGGTTTACCCCTTCAGAGTCCCAAATTAAAGTCTTAGTAGTTTACCAGGGCCCATCCAGCTTGCAAGTCTTGGTTCAAGTCATGAATCTTCATTTTACAAACTGGTGATTTAACATACACTGCCTAAAGTCGGTGGGACTGAAACTGATGGATTATACATATTAAAGTTATAAAAATAGTAGATAAGCCTACAAAGTAACAACAACAATGTACCTGAAAATTTTGGGACCATTAGGGAAATAGGGAAAAGTACAAGACCTAAATCTTTGTCTTTCATAACAGTAGTCAAAAATAATGAAAAACAGTGACAAATATCTTTAGTTAGAAATGTGGCAATAGGGGCGCCTGGGTGGCTTAGTCGGTTAAGCGTCCAACTTTCGCTTAGGTCATGATCTCGCGGTTCGTGGGTTCGAGCCCCGCGTCGGGCTCTGTGCTGACTGCCAGCTCAGAGCCTGGAGCCTGTTTCAGTCTGTGACTCCCTCTCTCTCTGACCCTCCCCTGCTCACGCTGTCTCTCTCTCTCCTAGAAATAAATAAAACATTTAAAAAAAAAAAAGAAATGTGGCAATAAACAACATATCTAAACATAAAAAATTAAACATGGTTATCTCTTGAGAGTGGGGATCAGAAGAACTAGTGGAGGACCTTTTCTTTTCACTTAGATCCACTCTAAAATATTTAACTTAAAAATAACTAATTCCGGGGAAATCAGAAAATGTTTTACAGAGATAGAGCACTTAAGTTTTCTTTTAATGGATAATTTGTTTTTTTCCCCTTAGTCGGAGAAAAAGGGTGGTCATTCTAAACAGAGGGAGTGGCTTGGAAAAAGGCATGGACATGTACCATGTTCTATTTTAGAAATAGCAGAACATTCTGTAGATTGGAGCATGCAAATGAAAGGGGGGAATAGTAGGAAATGAGGCATATAAGTGAATTAGGGGCTAAAGAATAAATGATCATAGAAGCTCTGAAAGTTTTTCCCCCAATGTATTTTTACTTTAAAATGTGGTAGGTCGTCCTCAATTTTCTGAAACAGAGGATATTAGAGACAAAGCAATCTGAAGAGAACACAGTGAATAGCAAGTAATTCTTCAGATATTTCATAAGGGCCTTAAAGTTCATAAAGAAACTTTTTGACTGTTGTATGCCCTTCTATGTGGTAGAGGAACTCAAATGGTTGATTGCTTTGTGACAACAGTACCTCGAAAAGATGCAATAAGATGACTTAATTAAGAGCCTCCACTTCCGCCGTCCTTTCTAAAGAAAAGAGCTTTCAAAGTGTATTGAGTCTCAGTGTGTTTTTGAAACATTGCCTTCATTCTCATTCAGCCTAGATAATCACTGTTGGTATCGTCAAAAGTATATACAAGTCAGTTTAACTTTGAGGGATAAAGATGTACACCACAGTGGCAAAATATAATACCCATTTTGGTCATAGTAAACTCTGTGCTGGTCTGATGGACGCTTCAGATTATAAACAACTTCAGATCTTCTCTACTCTCATGAAAGGGAACTGGAGAAGGGCCTGTATATTTAAAAGCCTTCTTTTAAAATAGGATATTAATAGGGCGCCTGGGTGGCTCAGTCGGTTAATCGTCCAACTTTAGGTCATGATCTCACGGTTTGTGAGTTCCAGCCATGCTGTGCTGACAGCTCAGAGTCTGGAGCCTGCTTCAGATTCTGTGTCTCCCTCTCTCTCTCTGCCCCTCCCCAGCTTGCACTCTCTCTTTCTCTCAAAACATAAATAAACGTTTAAAAATTTTTAAATAGGATATTCATTTACAAAAATACTTTCATCTATACTAAAGGCTTTAGGTTTATGAGGAGTTTGCACAACACAGAAGGGAAGTTTGCAAGTTGATGGAGATGTTAGGAATGTATGTAAATCTCATGTTTTAAGAGGGGGAGAGGCAGAGGTATGGGTCCTTTCCTTGATTTGCAGCTACAGTAGATGTGTGGTCACACTTTCTCATCTAATTAACAGAGAGCTAAAAGGCTCATAAACAAAGATGCCAAGAATCCAAAGTAAGGCAAAGTGGGAACGTAGATGTTAGCCTAGTTGCACAACAACTATTGATACAACACTCTTATGAAAGGGGATGGATGCCTTTTAATAGCTGGGTTAAATGCCACTCAGATTCATTCAGGACAATAATGGGTGGTAATTGAGGACATCTCTGGACAGATACCTATTATCACATCTCTTCAGTGAACCAAGTTCAGCGAGTCTGTCTTGTATTGTATATTTTCACTTTTGTTATGGGTTGAATTCTGCCCGCCCCACTCAAAACAACAACAACAACGATATGCTAAAATCTTAACTCCTAGTACCTCAGAATGTGATCTTGTTTGGAAGTAGGGTTTTTGCAGAAGTAGTTAGTTGTGATGTGATCACACTGGAGTAATTTGGGCTCCTATTTATGTATTTACTTACTTACTTTTGAGAGACCGAGCATGAGCATGAGGAGGGGAAGGGCAGAGAAAGAGGTGGGGGGGTTGGGGACACACAGAATCCAAAGCAGGCTCCAGGCTCCGAGTTGTCAGCACAGAGCCAGATGTGGGGCTCGAACTCACCTACCACGAGATCATGACCTGAGCCAAAGTCGGACACTTAACTGAGACACCCAGGCACCCCTGGCTATATCCAACCCCCCCCCCACCCCCGCCTCCCCGCCTCCAGGCTTTAGAAGGAGCATGACTCAGTTGTCACCTTGATTTCAGACTCCTTGCCTCCAGAACCGGGAGACAATAGATTTATGTTGTTTTATACTTTTTTTCTTTTCTTTCTTTCTTTTTTTTTCTCTTGACCAAAACACTTTAATTTATAACTTTCATGTACAATATGAAGTCCACAACTGCTTGAAACTTTGACCTGGCTTCCGCTTAGGAAGAGCTCAAGCGACAGTTTCAGTCTTCATCATCAGGTAGGATACTTAGTTCTTCATCCGTCCACTGGGAAGGATCTGGATATGGAAAGTGACCCAGCACAGTATCTGAGACATGCCACAACCGCCAGAGAATCCAGAACTGCATGGTCCCGCTGAAGAACTCGGCCTGGGCCAAGTGGGACTTGGTCAGCTAGGGAAACTCCCTATAACAGGGCTCGATGTGCACCCTGCCACCGGCATGATGGACTCCACTGCCCCCAGGCTCACCAGAGCCGCGGCCTCTGAACAAGTGGCTTCCAGCCCAAAGGAAAGGCACCAACCTTGTCAGAGCCGACATGACAGCCCACGTCCTGACCGCCAATCCCAGGCCACACCGCCTCCTGCGTCCTATAGTTTTTTTCCCCCTAATGTTTATTTATTTTTTAGAGAGAGGGAGTACAAGAGGCAGACAGGCAGAGAGAGAGAGGAAAACACAAAGTCTGAAGCAGGCTCCAGGCTCTGAGTTGTCAGCACAGAGCCCTACCTGGGGCTTGAACCCACCAACCAGAGATCATGATATGAGCCAAAGTCAGATGCTTAACTAACTGAGCCACCCAGGTGCCCCTAGATTTATGTTGCTTTAAGCCACCCAGTTTGTTGTATTTTATGAGATCTATAGGGAACTAATACACCTCTTCTGATTCCCAAATGCAGATAAACTTGAATATAAAATTAACCTTTCAATTGAATTCAGCAATCAGTACAATAACTCAATAGTTTGGTCTCAATACCTGTTAAATATTTTATTACAATTTTTTCTTTTTTTGTAAATGTCTTCCATAAGAACCACACGGCCTTTTGTCTTGTGGATACAGTAATTTATTTTATTCTTTCTCTGTTAGTTATATAAGTTTTCATCCTTTGTCCTTCTCTTTCTAGAGCTATCATAAACATTTTCGTGTGGAAGTATATGTCTACTTCTTTGACACTATTTTAGAATACATATGTAGAAATAGAGTTATGGGTCAAAGGGCATAATTTTTAAAATATTGTTATTATTTTTTAGTTTATTTATTTTGAGAGAGAGAAGGAGAGGGGCAGAGAGAGGGGGAGAGATAGAATCCTAAGTAGGCTCCATGCTGTCAGCACAGACCTGACACGGGGATCCATCCCATGAGCCATAAGATCATGACCTCAGCCAAAATCAAGAGTTGTACACTTAACCGACTGAGTCCCAGGCACCCCTTAATATTCTTAACACATTGTCATCCAACTGCTTCCCATCAATGTTTTAACGATTTATTACTTGCACCTAACATTAAAAAAAAGGAGCCTTCTTCAAAACTGTATCCCAGCATTCATAATTTCCATTGAAAAGTATGCTCTACTTTTTAATTTGACTAGTAAGGAATTTATTGTTTTAATTTTCATTATCTTGAATACTGGGGTAGAACTTTACCTGCCATGCTCCACCATGTTTATTAACTTCTACTACTTCTATGATGCTTTTATTCATGCTTTTCATTTTTTTTTTAAATGAGGTCTTTGTGTGAAATCTATTTCTTACTTGTATGTGGAATATATTAACATTTTTCAGTGTTCTCATGTATTTTTTTTAAGGAAAGGGAATCTAAATATTTATGTTTGGGATTTTCACTCTTTTTTTCAAAAAAAATGTAATGCTTATTTATTTTTTGAGAGAGAGACAGAGTTAGATACAGACTACAAGAGGCAGAGGGGCAGAGAGAGAGAGAGAGAGAGAGACAGAATCTGAAACAGGCTCCAGACTCTAAGCTGTCAGCACAGAACCTGACACGGGGCTCAAACATACAAACTGCAAGATCATGACCTGAGCTGAAGTCGGACACTCAACTGATTGAGCCACCCAGGTGCCCCTCAGTGTTCTCATTTGTAATATGAAGGTAAGAATAAGTATTTTCTAGAGTTGCAGTAGAAGCTAGATATGCTGAATATACCAAGTACCAGGCACCTAATACATTCCTAAAACTGGGGGTAATTTGTTATAATTTCATATGAAGTTACAATGAAATGACCTGCATATACTCTCACTTGCTCTCTCAGGTTTAGAAACACAGTTACTTTGACTTTTTTTTTTTTTAACATTTATTTAGTTTTGAGACAGAGAGAGACAGAGCACAAGTTGGGGAGGGGCAGAGAGAGAGGGAGACACAGAATCTGAAATAGGCTCCAGGCTCTGAGCTGTCAGCACAGAGCCCGATGCAGGGCTCGAACCCACAGACTGCGAGATCATGACCTGAGCTGAAGTCAGATGCTTAACCGACTGAGGCACCCAGGCACCCCACTTTGACATTTTCAAATAAATTTAGTTCTGCTTTCTGTAGTAACCTTGATCATTTTCTATTCCAGTCTCTATATTTTGTTAAGGTTGAACCAAGTTGGAGGAATAAACTGGTCTGAAGACTCATTTTGCAGAAAACCACAGAGGAAAGGGATGCTTAATGGTAAGTAAACTTTGGACGGGTAAATTCATCTTTTTATGCTTCAGTTTCCTCTTTTGAAAACTTTGGATTAAGAATGTAAGCAATCTCAGATTATTGTGAAGGTTAAGTGGCTATCGATTGCTGCGCATCACCTTACCCCAAATCCAGCTGCTTAAAACAATACTAAACACTTATTATTTCACATCATGAATTCAGGAGTGTTGTTATTAACTGGGTGCTTCTAGTTCAAGGTCTCCCCGGAAGCTGTGGTCAACATGTCATCTGGGGTGGGTTGAGAGGGCTGTAAGATCTGATTCCAGAATGATCGTTAATGTAGTTGGTAAGTCACTGCTAGCTCCTGGAAAAAGGTCTGAGTTCTTCTCCACATGAATCTGTTTCCAAGGCTGCTTGAGCATCCTAACAACATGGTGGTTGGCTTCCAAATGATCAAGGAAGGAAGGAAGGAAGGAAGGAAGGAAGGAAGGAAGGAAGGAAAGTAGGAAAGAAGGAAGGAAGGAAAGGAAAAGGAAGAAGGAAGGAAGGAAGGAAAGTAGGAAAGAAGGAAGGAAGGAAAGAAAAAGGAAGAAGGAAGGAAAGAAGTTGCAATGCCCTTTTGACTGAATCGCTAAAATCTCACACTATCACTTCTGCCAGTCTCTAATATGACCTATGCTCAAGGGAAGGAGAATCAGTCCTTGCCTTTGAAAAAGTAGAGAAACAAAGAATTTGTGGGCTTATTTTAGAACAATCACATTCTTTGATGCATGTTCTACATATGGATGGGGTATCCAATAAGAAGTAACAATATGTTAGCCACTGTTATCCATGGAGGAACTGCAAATTGTTTTATAGTGGTGGCTTTTGAGTGCCTGTCAAGTGTGGTAGAAAGTGAGTCTGGGGCACCCGGGTGGCTCAGTCTCCTGAGTGTCTGACTTCAGCTCAGGTCATGATCTCATGGTTCATGGGTTCAAGCCTCGTATTGGGCTCTGTGGTGACAGCTCAGAGCCTGGAGCCTGCTTCAGATTCTGTGTCTCCCTCTCTCTCTCTCTCTCTGCCCCTCCCCTACTCATGCTCTTTCTCTCTCACTCAAAAATAAATAAATGTTAACAAAAGTTAAAAAAAAAAGTAAGTGAGTCTGTAAGATAACAAGAGATAGGTCAAAAAAGGGTTGAGTATGTCATAATACACCTTTATCTTTTTCCAATAAGTCCTCGGTTTCCAAACCGGGCCACTGCCAGGGCGCACACAACAGGCAAAAGGGACAAGCGCTACTTAAAGCAACAGGATAGACACACATCATCTCTACTGAAGTGCTATTTTATTTGAAGGGAAAAAAAGTAACTAAAAAAATGAGCTATCACGCCATGAAGAGGCACGAAGGAAACTTAAATGAGTATTACTAAGTGAAAGAAGCCAATCTCAAAAGGCTACATATTGTAGGGTTCCAGCTAGATGACATTCTGGAAAAGGAAAAACTATGGAGAGAGTAAAAAGATCAGTGGTTGCCATGGGCGAGGAAAGGGGAAGGGATGAATAGCAGAGCACAGAGGACTTTTAGGGCAGTGAAACTCTTCTGTATGATACTATGATGGTGGATATAGGTCATGACACATTTGTCAAAGCCTATAGACTATACAACACCAAAAATGAACCCTAATGTAAGCTATGGTCCATGGGTGATGATGTGTCAGTGCAGGTCCATGAATGTTAACAAGTGTACCACTCTGGTGGGAGCCATTGACAATGGGGGAGGCTATACAGGTGTTGGCTAAATACATGGGAAATGTGTCTACCTTCTATTCAATTTTGCTGTGAATCTAACACAGCTATTAAAATAAAGTCTACTTGTAAAAAAAAAGGATATGTATTAGAAAATAGATTGTAAAGTTTTTCGGATTTTAAAAATGGAACATTAGAGAAGTGGAATATTGCTTTCTGTAGGCTACTTTGGATCATACCCCTGATCCTGAGTAAATTATTTACTTTTCTTTCCATTTGGGGTAACTTAATGGCGATATTGAGCAACTCTGTTAGGGGACGAAGAATTACTGAAGGATCTTAGGCAGGGTAAGAACTTGATGTTCTCAAAAGGAATCTCAGTCAGAAATATTGGAGAAATTTTTAATTAAAAACAGGTAGCAAATGTTTGAATTAATCCAACAGATATTAAAGATGCTTCAAAGCCTTAATAAGTAAGCATTTAAAAACCTGGAACAAGAATAAAGTAACAGTCTATTTATGAGAGTACTTGTTCCAGAAATAGTTGCTGGTGTATACCTAAAAACTCAATATAGAACTAGGAAGGTGTTATCAATCAATGGCAGGAGTGGATTTAAGGCACGTCAAGGGAAAATGGACTCTTTAGGGCCTCACGTTGCATTATATGCTCATGTAAATTCCAGACAGGGGGGATAGATGTAAAAATGAAATCATAAGACACTTGAAGGGAAAGAGATTTCTAAACATGAAAGCATTAGGACTCACTAGGGAAAATTAATAAATAGATGTATCTAAGCAAGTACTAAATCTTTGTATAACACAATAAAAATTTTTAAAACAAACCTCAAATACTCATGGCTAGCATTCATCATGTACCAGCCATTTGCCAAATACCATACTTGGAGCTTGTCTTAATTACTTATCCTTAATCCTCACACAAAAAACCCAAACCAAACCAAAACAAAAACCCACCAAGGGCTCAGTATTATTACCTTCACTTAACAAATGAGTAAAGTGAGACTATAAGAGATTATATCAGCAGTTTTCAATTCTGGATGCACTTTGAATTACAGAGAAGGCTTTACAAAACCCCATGTGTAGATTTCGTCCAAGTACAGCTTAATTAGAATCCCTAAGAGCAGCAGCTGGACATTCAGTGCTTTGCCTGAAGTTACACAGCAAAGGCAGAGCAGAGGTCTTACTGTCTCATAAACCTCTGAATGTCTTCTACACCACATAGAAGGATTTCTTTAAAATATAAACAGCGGCTTAGTTCTCATAGTTTGTTAAACCTATATAAAGGTTTAACTTAGAGCAGAAAACATTTTTATATATGAGGATATATTTGTTGACCCATCTGCAACATAGACTTCATAACTGTGTTTTGAGGTATTGGTTTAAAAAAAAAAAAAAACCATAGGGCTGGAATGCTTGATCCCCCAAGAGCTCCTTCAAAGCTGTGTGCTAAAGGAGAGAATAGAAAGTGTAGGATGACTAGGGAAAGGACAGCATTCTGAGGGTCTGATAATTCTGAGACAATTGGCAATGGATACACAACGTGTAAGATGTCTGCATGAACCTACTTTCTTTGGTGTATTTTTGCCATTGTAACCTCTCCATCAAGCGAGACATGGCAATGTGCACGAACAATTTCATTGCATCATTTTTAAGAGCACAGGTTTTGAAAACAAATGACCTAATTTAGTCTCCAAATATGCCCTTTGTAGCTCTGTAATCTTAGCTTACTTAACTTCTTTATGACTCAGTTTCCTCCACTGTGAAATAGGAATAATAATAGTATTATCTTAATGCAGCATAACAAATAACCTGAAATGAGATCTTTTTAAAGATCTTCTCAAGATCTTTTATGGTTTTTCTGGGTAAGAATGCAGGAGCAGCTTGGATTGGCATTTCCAGCTCAGGGTTTCTCTAAGCTAGGGCTGCAGTCATCTGATGTCCTGAGTAGGACTAGAGGATCCACTTCTAAGGTGGTTTGGTCACATAAATGACAAAATGGTGCTTCCTGTTGGCAGGAAGTTTCATTTCTGTCCAGAGTCTTCTCTACTGGACTGCTTGAGAGTCCACATGACATGCCTTCTCACTGCCTCCAAAGAAAGTGACCCAAGAGACCAAGTGAAACTTGTAATGCATTTTATAACTTAGCCTTGAGGTCATACACCATCACTACTGCTGTATTTCATTGGTCATAAAGATCAACCCTGATTCCGTGTGGGAGGAGACTACAGCCTTGTACCAGGAAGCAAGGCTCACTTGGGACCATTTTGGAGGTAGCTATTAAAAGTAACTAGTTTATAGGCTCATTGCAGAGTATACATACATACATACACACACACACACACACACACACACACACTTATTACAGAGCTTAGACCAATAACTTAGAACACACTTAGAACTTAGGCCAAGGAATAATACATTGTATGTGTGTATACACATACCTTGCATTTAGAATAGAGCTTAAACCATAGTTAATATTATATAAGTAAATCAGAAGTTCTGAGGGTGGGTCTGGGCAGTAGTATTAGCAGCTTAAAACTCATGTCAGGTGGATCTAATATGCAGCTAGAGTTTCATGATTGTATTCCAATAATTAGCTTTATTACGATAATCAGAACTGAAGCCCAAGTTGAGAGGTGTTCTACTTTGGCTGCACAGCAGAATCATCCAGAGAGCTTTAACAAATCTGGACACCCAGACTACATAGTGGACCAATTATACCCGAACCTCTGGGGCATGGGACCCAGGTATCAGTGTTGTTTTTGTTTTCTGGGTTTTTGTTTTTGTTTTTGTTTTTGTTTTTTTAGGCTTCTTAGGCCATTCCAGTGCACAGTCAAGTGTGGAGACCGTGGAGACCCATGGCTCCAATTATTTAACTTAGATGATTATATTCCAGTCTCCCCGTTTACTCTATGAGCTGAGCTCTAACTCAGCATTTAAATCCTGGAGACCTAGTTTCACTTGTTGAAAACAAAGGGAAGACCTTTGACTCACCCTAATGTGCTGAAGATGGGTGGGAATCAGCAGCATGGCGCCAGTTGCTCTCTGTCTGTGCTCTGTGTGTCTGGAGGATTTGGGCCTCCAGCATGTCAGCCAGGCTCCTTTGGCCAGGATTCGCCTTCACGCAAGAGTAGAAACCTCCTAGGCATGTGATTGCCGGGCCAGGAAAATGTCACCCATCGCCAGAGAAAAACCAGCCTTCCACAAAATTAGAGTGAATGGCACATGAAACCAATTAAGTCAAAGTGGCTGGAGTCGCATCAGAAGTATTGTGAGAAGGCCATTCTGGAAACAATGCCTAAAAGATGCACCTGGTAATGTTTATAAGCACTGTTCAGGCACAGAACAGGCCTCAAATTCAAGAACATGGAGCTGCCTAGTTGCTGCTCTGTGAGTCTGCTCTTGTAAACGAGCATTAGCATGGCATAGAAAGCAATCACTTACAATTTGGGGAAGACAAATAATAGAGAGCAAATGACAGCTCTATCTGGGCCAGAAGAACACGAGGTGAATAGCAATTTCTAGTGAATGATACCATCAAACTAGACACGGAACTTGCATTCTGGAAAAATCAATCCTTTCTGCAAATATTTGGGCTTGAAGGAAGCTCTTAACAAACTTTGCCCAAAGCTTTCTCCCCACATTTAAACCTATGTTTGTTTTAAGTGAAGCTTAATCCATGTGTTTCTGATTCCTTTACACAGAACGGATCAGAGTCTCTAGTTTGGGGAAAAAAAAAAAAAGCAAACAACTTCTTAATGTCCTAGATGACTTTGCTTTTTGGCCTTTTAGAACATTTTTCTCATCTTTGAAAAGGGGCTCAAATAGCCTGTTGACCAAGCATAGAGCCCACTCAATTGTTGTGAATGTGAAATTTTGCCACTGTTCAGGATCTGAATTTCTCCACATTTGCCAAAAATGCGCCTTCCTGATTGTTTTTAATATTCAAATCCCCTTTTTTAAATTAAGTTTGAGACTCTCAATGAACTCTGAATACAGTGGATTTGCCCATCCATGGATTCTTTTCCTCCCCCTGGTGCTGAGCGTATTGATGCATTCATATCACAATCTTTCTGACCCTTGGGAACAAATTTTATTTCTGTTGCCTAGGAATATAAGAAAAATATTTTAACTTTTGATAGAACCTCTTATCAAGGCTCTTAAATCTGGCTTGCAAACAGCTTGTAAACATGGGCACAGAGTTCTGACAATGTCAGTCTCCAAATACCTCCATGATGAATGCAGCTCTTGATTTGGAGTAATAAGAAAATGAGAAGTAAAAATGTCAAAGACGACTGTATAGATGGAGAGGAGTTTAAATGGACCATTTGGATCCCAATAATGGTTTTCTCATACATCACCTAAGAAAATTAGGTATTCCTATTTTTAAATTCTTAAGAAACTACTGGGTGTTTACCCAAAGAAAATGAAAGCACTAATTTGAAAATATATATGCATACTTATATTTATCATAGTATTATTTACAATAACCAAGATATGAAGGCAACCCACATGTCTACCATACATATATGTATAATTATACATACATATTATTAAATTATACATAATATATTATATTGGATTAATGTAATAATGGAATATGTAATGGAATGTGTAATTAATAATGGAATATTAATCAGCCATAAAAAAGAATGAAATATTGCCATTTATGACAACATGACTGGACCTAGAAGGTTCTAGAACCTAGATATAAGGACCTAGGAGGTATCATGCCCAATGAAATAAGTCAGAGAAAGACAATACCATATGATTTTCTTATATGTGGAACCTAAGAAATAAAACAAATGAACAAAGCAAACACAAAAACCAACCTATTAAATACAGAGAACAAACTGGTAGTTTCCGGGGTGGAGGGGATTGGAGGTGATGAGCAAAATAGTTAAAAGTGATTAAGAGATACAGACTTCCAGTTATAAAGTAAATAAACCACTGAATGGAAAGGACAGCAAAAGGAACACAGTCAGTAATATTGTTAATAGTTCTTTATGATGGCAGCTAGCTCCTACATTTGTGGAGAGCACTGAGTAATGTATAGAACTGTGGCATCACTATGCTGTACACCTGAAACTCATGTAACATTGTATGTCAATTATACTTCCATAAGAAAGAAAGAGAGGGAGGGAGGAAGAAAGAAAGAAAGGAAGGGAGGTAGGGAGGAAGGGAGGTGAGGAAAGAAAGAAAGAAAGAAAGAAACAAGCCTAAGTAGCTGTCTCTTTCATAACCTATTTCTTAGAATGAGAGTAAATGAGGACTGACCATGTTAATTAGGTTAAGCTAAAGTTGGGTTGAAATAATGAAGATCACCTAATAAAAATGCAATAAATGTTAGCTACTCAGATACATTTATATCAGCATAATACTGTATGCTCTGTTATTTGGAATATCTTTCTTTTTCTTTATTAAATATTTTAATTATAGACTCTTGGTTTAGGCAATCAGAAACAGGGAAGAAGTAAAGTTCAAGAAAATGATAATCAACTATTGTCAAGAAGCTGAGATAAATATTGTTTTCATAGATGCTCTACACTGATATCTAATTTAATCTCCCAGATGAGTAATTTGGTCAACACCATCTTTTATGGTGAGTGTTACTTTGTAATGTGGAACGCTTACACGGGAAATGAAAGTCATAGTTCTTGCCCTTGAGGAACTTACAATTAGAAGTGTTTATAAAATTTCATTATCAAGTATAAAGCACAAAAATAAAAGATTAAGCTATAGCAATGATTAATGTTCAAGCAACTCAGTCCTTGGGGAGGTGAGCAGGACACACTATCAGCAGAGAGACCTGAATGACAAGATCTAGGAGACTCATGGTGTTTTGACTGCCAGGACACCATGGTAAATGGTAAGTATGGTTTTCCACACAATAAAAATTCACTTCTGGAAAAAAAAATCCTCTAAATCATTCTATTTTATGCAAGTAGCCTCAAGTTTGATATTTAAACAGAAGACAAAATTGAATATTGAATATGAAGAGGGACATACCTTAATAATTAATATTGGCAGTTGAGTTTATTTTCCATACCAAGGTTCACATCCACTGTATCTTTTTATTTTTATTTATTTTTTAATGTTTTATTTCTTTCTGAGAGAGAGAGAGACAGTGTGAGCGGGGTAGGGTCAGAGAGAGAGGGAGACACAGAATCTGAAGCAGGTTCTAGGCTCTGAGCTAGCTGTCAGCACAGAGCCTGATGTGGGTCTTGAACCCATGAACCATGAGATCATGACCTGAGCCGAAGTTGGACGCCCAACCAACTGAGCCATCCAGGCGCCCCTCCACTGTATCTTTTTAATACAACCAATTGGGCCGAAGCATTTTTTATTACAGTAATCAATTTTTAAGTGAATGTTATTAAGACCATTCTTCAAATGGGTTATGTATTTGATATAATGGATAAGCACATTTTCTCATTTAATTTTATTATAGTTTGAGTGTTCAGACATTTATTCTCAGAGCTGGGCCCTTAAAATGCCAATGATTAGTGTGAACTGCACCAGCCTCTTGGAGATTATATAACAACATTTTTTTATTATTATGCAGGAAAAATAATCAGACATTTTTGAGGAAGATTTGAATTTGTTTTCTTTGGGTGGCTAGCCTTAATTCAAAAATTCAGGGGCGCCTGGGTGTCTTAGTCGGTTAAGCATCCGACTTTCGCTTAGGTCATGATCTCGCGGTTCGTGGGTTCGAGCCCTGCGTCGGGCTCTGTGCTGCTGCTCACGCTGTCTCTCTCTCTCTCCTAGAAATGAATAAAACATTAAAAAAAAATTCAGTTTGTCTCTCTGTCCCTTTTTTTTTTTTTTTTTT
>NW_027530974.1:10840036-10867006 GCF_008692635.1 Crocuta crocuta
TTTTTTTTTTTTTTTATTGACAAAGTAGAGCTCTCATTGCTTCCCAGAAAAGAAGTGAGGGAATGATTCAAGGGTGAATGCTTCAAAAGGATATTTGGACTCCGTAGTTATAAAAACCATCATTCTTGGGTTTCTGAGAAAATAGCAGAGTAGTAAAAATGAGGCATTTGTCTCCCCACCTGGACAAAAATTGTACTGGCAGAGTCTGTCTGATGTAACTATTTTGGAACTCTGGACTCTCTTGAAGGCTTGTAGCTTTCAGGGGATGACTTGGATGTTAAATTGTGGTGAATTATGATATTTCAGCTCTCAGCTCAGTAGCCACTCCCCCTCCCTCACTTGTAGCTCCACATTAGGCAGTTATGTGTGTAATTCCAGGAGCAGCTAACATGCAGCTTGTAGGAGCCAGGGTGGGCATATTAATCAGGGTTCTCCAGAAAAAAAAATCATCATCAAACGTTCAAAAGATGGAGAGAGAGAAACTTGACAGCAGGAAGAGAAAAGTGACTTGCTCCCTACAAGTGATCCTCAATGAGACTTTCATCAGATTTCTCAACAGAAACTTGGAGGCCAGAAGGAAGTGAGCAGATATATTCAAAGTGCTGAAAGGAAAAGCAAGCAAACAAACAAACAAAAACCTGTCATCCAAGAATCCTGTATTCGGCAAAACTGTCCTTTGAAAATGAGGAAAGGGGTGCCTAGGTGGCTCGGTAGATTGAGCATACGACTTGATTCTGGCTCACTAGTGATGCCAGGGTTGTGGGATAGAGCCCCGAATTGCGATCCACTCTGAGTGTGGGGCCTACTTAAAATTCTCTCTCTCTCTCTCTCTCTCTCTGTGTGTGTGTGTGTGTGTGTGTGTGTCCCTTTGCCCTCTCTCCCACTCGTGTGCACTCTTTCTCTCTAAAATAAAGTGAAAAAATGAAGGAGAAAATAAGACATTCCCAGATGACCAAAAGCTGAGGCAGTTTGTTACCCCTAAACAGCCCTGCAAGAAATTCTTGAGACAATCCTGGAGGTTAAGATTAAAATAGCTCAAAACTGTATCAAGAAATAAAGATCTCACTAAAAGTCAATATATAGGCAATTCTAAAAGGTCATAATATTGCAACAATAATGTATAACTCCATTTTTTTGTTTCTACATTAATTAAGAGACTACATTTTAAAAAGTTATTAGTGTGAGGGCACCTGAGTGGTTTGGTTGGTTGAGCATCTGACTTTGGCTCAGGTCATGATCTCACTGTTCATGAGTTCTAGCCCAGCATCGGACTCTCTGGTATCAGCTCAGAGCTGCTTCAGATCCTCTGTCTCCTTCCAGCACCCTTCCCCCATTCACACACTCTCTCAAAAATAAATAAACATGTAAAAAATTATTAATGTGGAAGTGTTATTGTCACTTTGGTGTGAGCTAAACATTTTGTCTTCTACATAATTTAAGAGATTAGTACTCTTAAAAGAATAATTAATTAATCGTAATTAATGTAAATTCTTAATTTACAAATTATTAATTTATTATTAATTTACACAATGTGTAAAGATGTACTTCTGAGGCACGGACAACTAAAAGAGGGAGATGAAGCTGTAAAGGAACAGAGTTTCTGTGTTTTATTGAAAATAAACTAATATAAATTCAAACTAGAATGTTAGGACTTTAGATTGTCCATGGTAGCCACGAAGAAAATGGCTATAAAATATACTCAAAGTAAGAAGGAAATTTAAATGTTTCACTCTAAAAAATCAATTAAACATAAAAGAAGACGATAGTATAGGAAATGAGAAAGAAAGAAAAACTATAAGATATGGAATACAAATAGCAACAAGACAGAAATAAATCTGTTCTTATCAGTAATTACTTTAAATGCAAGTGAATTAAATTATCCAAACCAAAGACAGAGATTGACAGAATGGATAAATAAACCAGTCACAAAAAGACAAATAGTGTATGATTCCACTTATATAAGGTAATTAGTCAAACCACAGAGATAGAGTAGATTGCCAGAGGTTGGGAAGAGGGAGGGAATAAGGAGTTACTGTGTAATGGGTACAGAGTTGCAGTTTTACAGAATAAGAGGAGTTCTGGAGACGGATGGTGATGATGGTAGTACAAAATTATGAATGCTTTTATTACCACTGAACTGTATACTTAAAAATGGTTAAGATGGCAAATGTTATGCTATGTGCATTTTACCACAATAAAAAAGAATAAAAAAGAATCATTATTTCTTTTTTAAAAATTTTTTATAGTTTTTATTTATTTTTGAGACAGAGAGAGACAGAACATGAGTGGGGGAGAAGCAGAGAGAGAAGGAGACACAGAATCTGAAACAGGCTCCAGGCTCTGAGCTGTCTGCACAGAACCCGATGCGGGCCCAAACCCACAAACCGTGAGATCATGACCTGAGCCGAAGTCGGACGCTTAACTGACTGAGCCACCCAGGCACCCCAAGAATCATTATTTCTAAAGAACTGGGTGCCATTTAAATTCTGCATTGTCTAGCAAGACCAGAGAAGTGGATGCATCTGGCTTAAAACACGGAGTAGTGAAAAAAAAAAAGTCATATGAGATTTGCTTGGCATCTCTGGGCCTTTGCTCATATTAACTACCACCTGCCCTTATGGTGTCCGCCGCATCTTAACTGAGAGACATTAGGTAATTACACATGACCAGCGGTACATTAGGATCTGCTTGTTGGAGTGGGGCACCATGTTCTTGCACCCAGAGTCTCACATGTAGAGGCATTTCAGCATGTACATCCCAAAAGAAAAAAAATGTTCATCAGAAAAAGAAAGATAACGTGTCAAACTTGAAGTTTGGTTTGCATCCACTCAAATGACGGACAAATACTTATTCAGGCTACACCAGGTGTCAAGCACTGTCCCAGGTGCTAGGGGCTCATTGGTGGGCAAGCTTTCATTCCCAAGGAAGCGAAATGATTTTTTCCTTAATCACATATCTGTTGGAGGAATATTGCCCCACATCAAAGTCCTAAAAATACCTTTCACGAAGTCTTGAATATTTCCGTTGCTCAATTTCCTTGTAGAAATTACATATAAAATCATCATAGAATAAGAGACACGTTGTAAAGTGCTCTCCTGAATTATAAGGTAAAGTTAAAGCCATGTTTTAAACGAGGCCATTTGGTATTTGGAAGTTATCATAGTCCCAAAAGCAGGACTCATTTGTAGCTTTGCTCAGTGAATTTATGTGAGTCATTTAACACCACTGAGCCTTCCCATTCAAAGTAAAATGCTGATAATTCCTGCCCTTCAGCGGCAGACAGTGTTGACTCACCGTTCCCATTATCTTTTCCCCTGGCCTACCCCTTCTATATTCTTTCAAAGCCGAATATGAATTTTCCAGCAAGTCTTGCAGCTAGAAATGGTTGCGTCATGAAGCAAATAGATGTAAGTAGAGATGCAAGTACCCAGTGAGATTCTAGTAGATACCTAATGAGATACAGTGGAAAATTCTGGAAAATATTTACTTTCCAGATAGAATGGCACAGACATGGCTGGTGCCATTCTCACCCTCATCTTCTTCTCTCTTCCTCGAATGAAGCTATGATAGCCAAAGTGTGACAACCATGTTGTGACGAAGAGGTGATCAGCAGAAGACAAAATCCAATATGCTGAGGATAGCTGAATGAAAAATAGAGTCTGAACCCTGGAAGAAACTATGGAGCCACTGAGTTGACTTCAGCAAGAGCTAACCTCTTGATTTCCTGCTATGGAAGGAAAACACCACGCACTCTCAATTTGTTTAGGTCTTCGTTAGTCAGGGATTCTTTTTCTTGCAGTCAAACACCTTGCTATAAGGGGACTCTTTCTGCCTAAGCTTATTGTAAGGATTTTACACAGAAATGACATCAAATGTTTGTTTTCCATTATTGATTTCATATATTCACTTTTCATACGAAGAACTTGGGACTCTAAAAGGGTAAGTACAGAGCAAAATTAACCCAGGTTCTCTAGCTGCATTTCTTCTCCCCCCGCCCCCCATCCTCCTTCTTCAGGAAGGAAGCAAAAAGCCCTTATAGTAACTGCAACCAGATAAACAAGGCACTCTTCTTGGCCATTTTGGAAATAGAGGAAGACCCTCCTTAACACAAACCCACTCCCCATCCCCAAACAACTTTAATTCTATCTCTTCCCCTTTGTATTTGATAGCTGAACTACTGTGCTTTTAGAACGAGACTGAGATTGAAGGGAACCGACCATTTTATGGATCAGAAATCAAAAATACTCACCTGATTATTAATATGTCAAAGAGTTTGAAAATTTCTATTATTCCAATACATCGTTCAGGTTCCTCATCTCAGACAAAACTAGTATTTATGTATAAAAACCTTGGTTGCGCTGCTGACCTGTTTAGTTTCTGAACTAACCTATGAGTCATTTCTAACTGCACATCTTATGATCACGCTGTGCCTCGCATCCTTTTGAAGCGTGCAGAGTGTATGAAAGCATTTTATAAATGGTGGGGCTCTCTACAATATGTCTAAATATCGGTCTAGTCCTTTAACATGCTTAATGCTTTTTCAAAAATTTCATCAAGTTTGATTCTCATAGCAACCCAGCAGGGCAGAGATTATTAATATCCCTGGGGTTACATTATTAGGGTCATCATTTCCTTTCACGGCCTCTGTTGCTACCCAGCTCTGAAATTCTGCCATCGCGCTGAACAGTTCCTGCTTACTGTCCTTTTTTCCTCAATGGGTTCAAGCTCTTTCTTCGCTTCACGTTCCTGCCTTTGACTATGTCTACACATCTCTTGTAAAATTCTGTTTTAATTCAGCAGGGTATGTAACCATGTCAGTGCAGACTTCAGCTTGGCTGAGGCCAATGAACTCTGGAAATCCCACTAAACAGATGTCTGTCTTCATTGCCAGATTCACTTATTAGTATTAGGCATGGAATGTGATCAGAGGCAGTCCTGGCCAGGGACGACTTTTACAAAAGTGGTGCCTCCAGTTCTGGAGGAATTTCACCCCACTTGTTTTTCCTACCAAGCATAAGTGTGTAGAGAAACTTCTTTGCCTCACTTGAGCTAACCCAGTAGAGTCTGCCCTTTGCACACACATACTGCCCCCCAACAAGTTGGTGGCTATAAAGTAATAACAAATGAAAATGCAAACACTAGTTTGTTGAGATACATTTTATACCTAATAAAACATGGCAATCCGGTGTAGATAGGGAGCTAAAGAGTGACTCTCTGTAAAATCACTCCAATAAAGTCTTGCAATACCAGGCATGGCCCTAGGGCCAACATCATCGGTATTGCCCCGAATTTGTTAAAAATGCAGAAACTCAGGCTCTACCGTAGACCTGTTGAATGAACATCTAAATTTTTACAAGACCCTCTGGGGATGTGTACGCATGCTGAAGTTTCAGATTACTGTGAAAAGCTACCTTTCACATAGTTGCATCTATTATGGATGACCATGGACCACGGTTTGCCAGAGTATGTGTGCTTGGCATCTCTTTTATATCTTGCTAATGGTGTCTGAAGAATTTCAGTGACCCAAAATGCACATTCCTCACCCCACTTCATTTTATTACTTAAAAGTGTAAGTTGGACTACTAATACGGTTTTATAGTGAAGACGTTTGAATGCATCTACGTGGAGCACTGGTAGATTACCACTCATTTGTCCTCTCTGGTTAGATTTGGACTGACATTCATAACCGAATTCCTGAGATCTTACTGATCCTCAAGTACCACTCCAATTTGTAAAGGTGGCTGAGTAAAGTATTTGAAAGCATGCAATAAGGTGACTACAATAGAGTGGGGGGCAAAAATGGATGCCGTATTTTTGCTTAATGAATTTTATGATATTGTTGTTTGTTTTCAGGGACCCACATTTAGAGGATGTTGATGGGGATGGAGAGAGAAATATGGACTGTGACAAATTTGTTTAATAATTCTCTTAACAATTACATACAAATTTTCTCCTAGGTTCCTGCACTGGCCCAGTGATAAGCATATAAAGATGAATGAGCCCCAGTGTCTTTCCTGAAGGTGCAGGTGGTCACATGAAGGAAGAGCCCTGCACAGCATGACTCCAATGGCACCAGTCATGCTCTAGTCTATGTGGATGCCGATGTCTGGAGCAGGGCCTGCAGCCACCTTGGGGATGGACAACCAATAGTGCCTAGTGAATAAGGCAGAAATGTACCTAGAAGCTCAGGTAGCACAGTTGATGGGGTATCTGGTGCATATGCAGTGAAGTGTGAGTGCAGGTAAAGTGTATGTATATGCATGTACGTAAATGGTGTGTGTGGTGGATATGTATGGGGTGCATTTGTGTGAGTGTGATTGGTATGTGGGAATGGGTGAGGTGATATATACCTGTGTATGAGCGTGTGAGTGTGTGCACACCTTTGTGTGTGTGTTGGAGGAAGAAGTAAGAGGTCTGACTATAGACACAGCTTTCTGGAGGTGGTGATGTCTGAACTGTCTGTATTTTCAACTCCAATCAGGAATTCTTACTGTGCTCCATTTTAACAACACTTGTCAAATTCTCAATGTCTTCATCACCACCAGACCTAATCCTCGAGGCCTAGCCTTCACCTTATTCATGCCACTGAATTCCTATGTTAGTAAATGGCATCTGCTTCACATAGATACATAGACAGTGAACCTAGGAATTATTCTAGACTTTCTTTCCCTTACACTGTCCATTAAATCTACAAATCCTGTTAGTCTGACCCTAAAATACACTAGAATCTGAGCACTTCTCACAACCTTTGCTGTACCGAAGTCAGTACAGTGCTGGTAATAATTGGAGGTGGGTGAGAGGAAGTTTCATGCTTTGGGTCACTGGAGGGCTGTGGATAACATTGTTTAGAGGTCAAATGATTAGTTTGGTCCTCGATGGTTTGAATTTGAGGTGCCAGTGGAGTTCTAATTTGAGATGTCTAGTAAGCAGATGACAAAATGGGCCTGGAGCTAAGGGTAGGAAATTTGAGATTGGGATGATTGCAGGTAGTAGCTGGAGTCATGGGGGAAAGTGGGACCATTCAGTAGAGAGTCCAGGAGTGCAATCACCCCTTGCTGCTCATTCACGTGGCCACTCACTGGCCCCATGAATCTCATCCCCAGAGCAATGAATGTACATTGACCCTGAGTTAAGTTATGGTGGTAGCAGGTTGCAGGGCCTGTAGAATTACCTTGAACCCTCTGTACACCCCCAGAAAATGCCCCATTTATGCCTCTACCCACCTGAAATGACACTAATTGCTCTGCTCTTTTACACTGTGATAGATAAAACAACAATCACTCATCAATGTTATGGCAATTCCTCTGTTTCATCACTGCCCATTCATGTCTGCAGTCCCTTCACATGTGGCTTCAGGGCCTACAACTCTACAGAAGCTATTTTCTGAAGACCTTTAGCACCACAGACATGATACAAGTCATCTACTTTCCACAGTCCCCTTCCTTTTGCTGTTGCTGACATTTGACACTGTTGATCACATCCCTTACTGTGCAGCCCTCTCTTGTCTCCGGGAAGTTAATTATGGTCATTCTTTCTCCTCCTCTGGTTCTAGACCTTTCCCTAAAGGCTCTTTCCAAGTTGCATAACTTGGCCTTACCTTGTTTTGTTTTATGCTTTCTCTCTGGGATCTCAGTCAAATATACCCCAGCTTCAAAATCCCCAAATCTGTCACTCTGTCTCTGACTATGCTTCTCACTCATGACCCCTATGTTCCTTATTAGCTTATGAGCTTTCTTTTTCCAATAGCCTTCTGAACAGTGCCATTGGGTATCATACTTCATCACGATAACACCAATGTATTCTGAAACTGACCTCAGCGTCTGTGTCCACAACACTGGCTTCTTGTCTTGCTTATTTTCATCCATGGAAAGTCAAGGTGTTGAATTGCAAAATTACCCTTAATATTTCACTATCTCCTAACTATTTAACTAACCAGGCACCAAACTGCATAAATTCTTTTCTAATGCCTCTTCTATCCATCTTCTCCATTTTCCTTCATTGTTTTTTCTTTCACTGCTGGGGCCCAGGCCTTTAATAGCCCATGCCTAATTAATATGGGGTAAAGGATAAGAGCAGAGGCTCTGAAGTTGGCTCACTTATGTTGGACTTCCTGCTCTACTCTTTACTGTGTCATCTTGGACAAGTTATATCATCTCTGTGTGTCTCCGGTCCTCATCTGTCAAATGGAGATACATGGTATCCATCTCAGATACTTGCTGGAGGATTAAATTAGTTGATGTATGTAACACACCTGGAATAGTCCTATTACACTGTAATTATGCACTGTAATCAGCATTGGGCATTATTATTCTTTTCATCATCTTTGCAAGACTTACTAACTGCTTGGCCTTCCCAGGACATCACCACCATGTTCCTAAAATACTTCCATCATTCTCTCTGGCTAGGGGTGTATAAAGATTGCCATTTCCTTCCATTTACAGGAAAATTGCTCTACTTGCCTTTCAAGGTTCTCTATAACCTAGTATCATCCTGGCTGACCACCTTATCCCTTACCACCCCCAAATATCAGCTGAACTTTATTCAGCCTTCATTTCAAGCACAGTATTGAAAGAGAGAGATTTGTGGATGTGAGAAAAAAATAAGAGAGAAGCACATCTTACTTTATTTCACCAACCCAGTTTCGCCTCAGATCTAGTTTCCAATACCAGCTCGGTGTGACTTGGAACATGTGTCTTAATCTCTCTGAGCCTTAGTTTCTTTGTAAAAACTGGAGGGTAATAGTGTTGTTATGAGTATGAAATGAAACAATACATGTTAATTGCTCAAGTCCTCATTGGTATTAGTCTACGTATAAAGAAAATACATTATTTAAATGAAGTATCATGAATGAAATATAAAGAAGTCAGCTTAAAATGGGTGCACAGGGAATGTATACAGAGTACCTGGAAGTTACACAGGGTTAAGAAATGGATGTGAGGAGCTGACATAAATCAGACTAGTTCATTCTCATCCTTTGGCTTAGTTAAAACTGCTACCTGCTTATTCATCTTAACCTTCTCTGCCTTCCCATCTTTTTAAAAAAATAATTCCAGTATATTTAATGTACAGTATTATATTAGTTTCAGATGTACAATATAGTGATTCAACAGTTCTAATCTCAGTGCTCCTCATGATAAATGTAACCTTAATCCCCTCCACCTATTTCCCCCATCTCCCCATCCCCCTCCCCCAAGCCTTCCCATCTTACAAGTCCAACTCTGCTCTTTACATCTGCGATATGCCCCCTTTCGACTCAGAGTTCTCTTCTTCCTTATAATATCTGCAACACATATTGTCTAGTTGGTTAATTTAGAGTTTACTATGAACTGCCCTGCATGGTTAGTTAAAGCTTTACGTTCGCATGTTTGGTCTCTTCAGCCAAACTTTGTGCTTTTTGAGCATCGAAACTATGTCTTCATATTCCCTCAGCATGTAGAATAGGATTTTGCAAATAGCAGGCCCTTAGGTTTATGTTTTCAATTTAATGCACTGTGTAAAAAGGACCATTTGCCTTGCTGACTTGTCATGTTATGTGAATGCCGGGGACTCGGGGCGTCTCTCCTCCTCTGTAGAGGAAATGTTAACCACCCTCAGGCCTGCCGGGTCTTTTGAAGCCATATTGCAAAAGCTGAACTCATTCCATCTCCAGCTCTGTGCTCTTCTGTAGAAGCCTGGTGTAGATGTCCAGTATGTGAAATCTGGTTGTTCCATCCACTAATTGCATTGGCTTTTTCTTTGCTGGGAGCATTTAGATCAGGCTTAGAAGAAAATAAGATCCAGCAAGAGCAAGGCTCACTATAAATAATACTTAAAGCAATTTTTAAACAATCCCTAGAAACAGCCGCCTCTTTCCTCATCTGGCAACTTTGATTTGAGTTTATATGAATTTTATTAGTTTAAAATGAGATGGATTCATAGGACCTTAACTTGCCTCATTATTTATTTCAAAGTGCAGAGCACAAAGATTTTGATGTATTGTAAGTAATCCTATTATAATGTTTAGGTGGTGGCCTGAGCTAACTCAGGCTTTCTGTCCAAATATATTACAAAACAACCCATTCCTCAACAACAGCCTAAAAGCTGACATTGGTGCTGGGGGTCACAGTCTAAGCAGAGCCCACTAGGGAGGAAAAGAGGCCATTCTTGATGTGCTTCAGAGATTTATTCTGTAATGAGGTTCAACAGCCATTTTAAAGAGCCCAGGGCCTTGTGAGGGAATTTTGATCTACAGACTAATGAACTTGGGCAGAACCCCTGTCTCCAATGCCTTGTTACTCAGCCTGAGCAAGCACTAGATTTCTGGCCTAGGCTCAAACGTTGACCAGTCAGCTGAGGGCTTAGCATCTTACCTACTAATTGGAGAAGTAACAAGACTAGCATTGGTGGGTCAATAACTCTATAAAACTGGTGGCTCAGTCCGTTGAGCATCCGACTTTGACTCAAATAACAATCTCGTGGTGTGAGCTTGAGCCCCACATCAGGCTCATAGGCGTCAGCTCAGAGCCCACTTCGGATCCTCTGTCCCCTTTCCTCTCTGTCCCTCTTCTGCTCATGCTCTCTTAAAAATAAATAAACACTTTAAAAAATTATAAAAATAGTGTCCTTGCTAACTTATAGAGCAGTGTGTTGAGCGTTTTATATGCTCTTTCATTCTACCTTCATAGCTGTTCCCCACAAGGGAGGTGGAAGACTGAAGTCAGGTATGTGACTCAGTATTTAAGTGTCAGAGATATTATTTAAACCTAGGTCTAGCTCACCACAAAGTTTCTTAGGTCAAATATTATATAGGCCTACATGAGGATTTTTATATATATAATGTGGTTTTATTAATTTTATTTATTTATTTTGATAGAGAGAGCACACATGCAAGTGCTCATGAGCAAGGAAAGGGCGGTGCTGGGGTGGAGAGAGAGAAAATCACAAGCAGGCTCTGCAGTGATAGTGGGAGGCTCGTACCCATGAACTTGTAAGATCATGACCTGACCAAAATCAAGAATCAGGCCCTTAACCCACTGAGCCACCCAGGCACCCCTAAATGAAGATGTTTCTTGATGTTGTAAATGTTTTTGTGGCTGAATCTGAATTACTGGGAACAAATGAATCTGTATGATTTGAGAAGTGTGTTTGTTTTGAAGAAAACATTTCAGAAATACCTAATAACAAGGGGGAATTTAACCACATGGGATGAGTGTATAAATCTTTGAAACTGACTTCAGAATGTTCTGATTGTACACTAATTACCGTTCTGTGTGTGAGTATTTGGTAGGGATCAATTATTGACTAGAAAGGGGCACAGAGAGTTGGAAATGTTTAATCTCTTGATCAGCTCTTACATGGGTGCATATCTATGTAAAAATTTTTGAGCTGTATACTTAAGATTGGGACACTATATTTGTAAGTTATATCTCAATAAAGACTTTTAAAACATTAAAATGCCTTAAGGTATTCTGACTTTATTTTTATTTGGTGGAGGCATAGATCATTGATTTTAGACCTTTCTTCTTTTCTTTTCTCTCTTTTTAAATTTATTTATTTATTTACTGAGAGAGTGCACGAGCTATTTGGGGAGAGGCAGAGAGAAAGGGGAGAGGACCCCAAGCAGGCTCCTCTTCTGTCAGCACAGAGCCGGACACAGGGCTTGAATCCACAAACTGTGAGATACATGACCTGAGCCGGAATCAAGAGGTACAACTCAACCAACTAGTCACCCAGGTACCCCAGACCTTTCGTCCTTTCTAATATGAATATTTTATGCTACAAATTTCTCTTAAGCATTACTTTAGCTGTATTTTCTACATTTTGATATAGTGTATTATGCTCATTCAACTCAAAATATTTTCTGTTTTCTTTATGAATTCCTAATTGACACATGAACTAGTTAGTGGTGTTATTTAACTTTCATAAGCTTGGAGATTGACTTGAGCTGAGATTAGGAGTCAGATGCTTAACCCACTGAGCCACTAAGGTGCCCCCATCTTTTACCTCTAACCTATTTTTGTCTTTTTATTTAAAGTGAGTTTCTTGCAGGCAATATAAAGTGGGTCACACTTTATTGTTTAATCTGATAATGTCTGTCTTTTCATTGGTATGTTTAGCCCATTTACATTTTGTAAGATTACTGATATGATCAGGGATACCACTGCAATATTGATATTTTTTTCTAATTATCTGATCTATTCTTTGTACCTTTTCTCCTATTTCTCAGACTACTTTCGAATTGAGCATTTTATGATTAAATTTTATACCTGTTTTTGGTTTATCACTTACAGGCCTTTAAAAAAAAGTGTCTGCTAAAGACACAAGTCAGACAAAGGTGAATCTTACTCATAGCAATAGAGTTAAGTGGAATATCACCATTTTAGTGCCCATCCCCCCAGCATAATTCCCATAGGACAGTAACCAGAGGGCAAGCTGATCCCCACACACTCAGTGGGTTGTATTACAGGAGTGCCCTGATTTTAAGGACACCAAATATTTTATAACGGGCATAAGTATTACCAGTGATACTTTTCTATCTCATTGTAAAGGCTCTACTTTTAAGATACTAGTCCTCACAAGTAGATGTGCCCTTTACTGTGAAGGAGAATTAGTTCTCTCTTGTGTGCTGTACAAATATCCTTAAAGAGAAAGTCCAGAACAAAGGGAGTCACTACCTCTTCTCCCAAGATCTACAAAGATGCAAGAAATTTATGGAGAATTGCCTCCCAAAAGAGATAGCATCCCATGAGCTGATTTGTTTGCTCAATCCACATTCTCAATCCAATTGTCTCAGTAACTTAATTCTATATTTTGTGTCATAGAGCATTTATTTCCATTCATTTCAGTGATACGTACTGGGGACCTTTCAGGTACTAGCAAATGTGCCGGGTGCCGAAGATATTATAGTGAATAGAATAAATACGGTCTCTAGTTCTCGGAACTGATAAATAGGATCATTGAAGTTTTTCAGGGTTTTAAAATCCTGAAAGCCAGACAAAGTCCTAATGAGCTAAACCACCAGGGATAGAAGAGTTAGATATTCAGACCATAATTTTACACGAAGGCCACTTACATTTTTTCATCTCAAACCTTGTCAGAATCCCTTTTCTATTATGCACATCCCTGTAGGAACTTTAATACCACACTGTGAAATGTTTCAAAGCAAGAAATGCATTTTATTATGTTCTTCTTTGCTGTAATATCTCCAAGGCTTTATTACCTCATAGGAGACATGAGAACTTGCTGTGTGAATGTGACTTTAACTGTGTTTTCTAAGCCTCGCGTGTTATTTCATTAGAAAATGATACTTCATCAAAACCACACTGAGATACCACCTCACGCCGGTCAGAGTGGCTAAAATGAGCAAATCAGAGGACACTAGATGCTGGCAAGGAGGTGGAGAAACGGGCACCCTCCTACACTGTTGGTGGGCATGTAAACTGGTGCAGCCCCTCTGGAAAACAGTGTGGAGATCCCTCAACAAATTAACACTAGAACTCCCCTATGACCCAGCAATAGCACTGCTAGGAATTTACCGAAGGGATACAGGAATGCTGATGCATAGGGGCACATGTACCCCAATGTTCATAGCAGCAGTCTCAACAATAGCCAAAACATGGAAAGAGCCTAAGTGTCCATCCACTGATGAATGGATCAAGAAGATGTNAAAACCAACTTGACATTAAACTATTTAAAAAAATAAAATAAAAGTTAAATATGGAGGTGACATAAAAAAAGAAAATGATACTTCATTCTGCTTTTCAATAGCAGGGTAAAATGTCCACCTAATTTTTACCTGGGTGTTTGCCACCTCAAAAAGCTTTGAATCATTAGGCTTAGCATGCAAATTCTGATATTTTATCACCAGCAACCTTTACACTTCATAAAATAGATCTGTTGCTTCCTATTTCTGTATTTGAAGGTAAGAGATAACGTTGAAGGAAGTTTGGATTTGCAAATGACTTGGAACCGCATCTTGTAATGCTATTTTTTAGCACATGTCCTTTTCCAAAAGATATAAAATGTACTTTTTTCCTTTGTTCTTAATTGCCGGGAATAGGAATATGACAGTATTTCATTTCGGCTAAAACATCACGGGTTTCCCTATTTTCGCCAAATCACGCCTTTGACTCAGTCAAAACCAGCCAATGGTGTTTTCTTTGTGTTTCCCTCCTGGATTTTTAAATTCTGTAAATGTGTAGGTGTGCATACAGATATGTCTATGTACCTAAGTTAAACTACCTGTTTTATTCATCCCTGCTTAATTTACATGCCTGATTAGATGTTTCTGTGCCTGACGTGTCCTGTTAAGACAACTTGGTAAGTGCTGGCCTTTGAACCTAGGAATTATGTTTTACCAGCACTCACCCGCGGAAAGGCCAAAGGTCAGCTCTCCACTCTGTGTGTGCAGCTTGATTTGAATGTGAAACTTGGCACTGGGTGGCCTCCTGAGCCTGGTTATTATTCTTGGAATGCAAAGGGTACATGTTTTTGTGATTCTCTAAGGAACTCCTCTATAGCTTTTCCAGAACCTAAGTCAGGTTTCGCTCCCAGGCTATGTTCCAAGTCTTAAAATTCATTTTTTAGCAGCTCTCTGACAGACGGGTGCTATTTTGGAAGTCCATATGAGCTTTCCTGTCTGCTAGGGTCTAGGTAATGTTCTACATGACTACCTCAGAAATACACTGACTGCATTTGTTCTTTCCTTGTTGCACGGAGGGCTCTAATTTCCTTCCAAAACACTGAAGCCATCCTGGGGAAGAAAGGGAGAGCAAACTCATCCATAAGTGAACTTTAGTCAGCACTTCTGAACTTCCACAGCTTCCGTTCAACGGGAACTCCGGGCATTAGCAACAGTAAGAGTACAATGCCTACAGCTAACTTTGCAGCCCGGGAGAAGGAAATAAGAAATGAAATACACATATGCATGTGCTATGATGTTTATGGCTGGTAAGTTCTTAAAAGATTATGCATACATTAAGGTTTAAATTATATTTTAAAGGCAAGAGGGGAGCTTCTGAGAACATTCGATATACGTAAACAATCTTCTGTATTGAAAGGACCACTTGGTGTCCAATTTGTGAGAACTTGTTTTTGGAACTATGCCCTCACCTACCTGCAAATCAGGCATCCTGTAACCCCCTCCATTTAGAACACAACCCAGAGTCACAGAATAAGCCAAAGGCATTGTTGCAATTGAAAATCGATATGTCAGCGTTCATGCACAGACACCCAGGAACTCGACTCAGAGGCAAGCCCTGCATCAAGGTCCATTGATTCGTAGTTCATGCACATTTCTAAAACCTATCTCTTATCCATTTTTTTTGTGTGTGTATGTGTTTGTAAAGTTTGGCTAGGGTCGTCGTCACAAGTGCCACAGACTGATTAAACAAAGAAATTGGTTTTCTCAGTTCTGAAAGCTGGGGAGTCCAAGATCCGGGAGATGGCAGGACTTGAGGTCCCTCTCTTTGGCTTGCAGGTGACCATCTTCTCCCTGTGTCGGTGCCCTGCTGTGCCTTCAGGTGTGTGCATAATCTGTGTCTAAATTTCCTCTTTTTGGAAGAGCAGGAGCCATATTAGATTAGGGCTCACCCTTAAGATCACATTTAATTTAAGCACCTCTTTCAAAACCTTGTTTCCAAATACAGTTACATTCTGAGGTACTGGGTAGGAGTTAGGGTTTCAACATCTGAATTTGGGGGATACAATTTAGTCCCTAATGTTATTCATAGAGGCTTCGAAGCAGAAAATAGAAACAGTGACTAAAGAAAGATATGACATGAATCAGGTCCACTTGATAGTAGCAATAAGCAAAAACACAAGGGCAAGAAATAAGAGAGCAAACTTATTTTTAAAGTTCATGTAGGTATATTGGAAAGCACAGAAGTCTGATGTGAACATCATCTCTTAGCAAGTCCTGGATCATCTTGATATAATGGCAGAATTATCACTGAGAAAAAGGGAAGTGCTCATCAAATAGAAGCAGAAATTTGTCATAGAATGACAGATGGGAGTCTAAGTCCAAACAGTGTCACTTGGACAACCCATTTAAACTTGTTAAGTATTTGTTTTCTCCTTAGTATCTGAGAATAAAATTATTGTGCAAATGCCAGAGATAAGAAAGCCATGTGTGGGTAAGTGCTACATAAACTGATAAGCATCCTACCAGGAATAAGTTCTTAGGTTCAACAAGAAGACATACTAATTTGTATTATAATTAAATAAGATTTTGATTTACATGTCAAAAGGATTAAGGAGGAAAATTTTTAATTTTTCATGAAGTATAAACTAAGTCAATTTCTAAAAGTTCTTTAAACTACGGATTTATTGCAATGGACTTTTTTAAGACAAAGTATAATTGCTTGTTAAAATAACCAGATGAGGTCCTTCTGACCATCTCATCCTGTGGTCAAATTCAAAAAAATCAAAGCCATAAGAAGTAATATGATATAAGAGAAAGAGTTCTGCTCTGTAAATAAAAGGAATTGGATTGTGATTAGAACTTTTTGACTACCTTAAATTTCATTTGTTTTTCTGGGTCAGTTTCCACATTTGTAAAACAGGACACCCAGAGGGTTTCCACGATGTCTTCTAATCGTAAAACTTATGAAGACCCATTTCTATTTTCTTTGTTCTCACTTCATAAAATTGGGAAATATCTAAAAAGGAGACAGCTTCTGGGGCACCTGGGTGGCCCAGTTCGTAGAACCTCCGACTTCAGCTCAGGTCATGATCTTGTGGTTTCTGAGTTTGAACCCACATCAGGCTCACTGCAGTCAGACTCTCATTGCAGAGTAGGCTTCAGTTCCTCTGTCCCTTTTCCTCTGTCCCTCCCTTGATTGTGCTCCTCCAAATATAAATAAATATATTTTTAAAAAGAGACAGCTTAGTGTGGCTCAGTCGGTTAAGACTCCAACTTCGGCTCAGGTCATGACCTCACGGTTCTTGAGTTCGGGTCCCACATCAGTCTCTGTGCTGACAGCTCAGAGCCTGGAGCCTTGCTTCGGATTCTGTCTCCCTTTCTCTCTCTACGTCTCCCCTGCTTGCACTCTGTGTGTGTCTCTCTCAAAAATAAATAAACATTAAAAAATTTCTTTAATTAAAAAAAATAAAAAGAGATAGCTTATGAGGCACCTGGGTGGCTCAGCTGATTAAGCGTCTGACTTCGGCTCAGGTCATTATCTCTCAGTTTGTGAGTTCGAGCCCCGTGTTGGTCTCTCTGCTGACAGCTCAGAGCCTGGAGCCTGTTTCTGATTCTGTGTCTCCCTCTCTCTCTCTCTCTTTCTACATGCCACCCCCCAACTCACGCTCTGTCTTTCTATCCCTCAAAAAAGAAACATTAAAATTTTTTTTAAAAAGAGATAGCTTCTACTTACTTATCAATTCTCTTACACATCCCCACCATCAATTTGTCTAGATAAGAATGTTAAGAATAGTAATTACCAGGAAGCCTGGTCTCCACCCCCTCAACCACCTGGACTCTTTTTTTTTTTTTAAATATTTGTTAATGTTTATTCATTTTTGAGAGACAGAGTGCAAGTGGGAGATGGGTAGAGAGAAGGAGACACAGAATCCCAAGCAGTCTCTAGAATTTGAGCTCAGCTCAGAGCCTGAAGCGGGGCTCAAATTCACAAGCTGTGAGATCATCACCTGAGCCAAAGTCAGATGCTTAACCGACTGAGCCACCCAAGCACCCTGACATCCTTGACTCTTTGAGTGTTAGAAGTCTGTTCCTTATGTAGGGACTTCCAGAACAACACAGGAGTGTCATGGCTAAGTCTCATAATGGGCAGATTGCCATTTTAAGCTGCTAACTTCTCAGCAAGATACCACCAGACTCTTCCCCCATTTGTCAGGAGTGTTAATCTCTGCCATTCAGAAGAAACCAAATAACCTGACAAGTCACAGCATGTCTGTGGGTTATGTCAAATAAAATGTGCCTTTCAATGCTGTCAATAATTCATCGCTATAGGAAGCCCAGAGCTCTCATCTGTCTCCTTCTCTAAAGTCCTAAGAAGAAACTGCTTGTCTTGGATGGAAGCACATCTAAGAGTCTCTCTTTGCTTGAAGACAGAAAGAATTTGGCAGATTTTAAAAATAACCATTTCAATCCCTCTACCTAAAGCGGTTAAGCATTTGGAGATGACCGCAGAAACGGTTAGCAAGCAAGCACTTTCTCAGGCATAAAGGGATACAAGGTTGGACACGAGAAGATAAACTTCACTAACCTCATGGTCTAAGAGAGAAAGAACAGTGTAAAAATGCTAATACCAGAGACTTAGGAAATAGAACAATGTTTTTGCAGCAAAACATGCAGGGAAATAGACTCTGAACTCCCAAAAACAATGCAAATGAAATATATCAGCCACCAAGCTCATTACCCACCCCTCCTTCAAGCCAATTCTTCTAAGTCACCCAAGCAAGAACGTAACCTCCTGTACCTAATCAGTAACCAGGACCTACTGATTCCATCTCCTAAATATTTCTGAAATCCTTTCTGTTCTCCTGTTTTTATTACTATTATCCTAGTTACATGTCTCTCTGCCTCTCATCTTACCAACCTCTAAATCATCCGTTACGCAACCAACAGATTATCTAAATAAAAGGCAAATTCAACTGTATCATTCCTCTGCCTAAAGTCCCTAAATAGCTCCCCATTTTCTTCAGTAAAGCCCAGTTTCCTCAGAAGGGTATCTGAGGCCTTCTTCACCTAATTCCCTTTCATATGTCCACTTTATTCCCTTCTTTGTCCATCGGCTTTAGAACACGACAAATCCAATCCAATTGTATTTCTTTACATATTGCTTTAATACATTTCATCTTAGAAATGCAACATAAAGGGACACCTCGGTGGCTCAGTCGATTAAGTGTCCAACTTCAGCTCAGGTCATGATCCCACAGTTCATGAGTTGGAGTCCACGTCGGGCTCTGTGTGACGGCTCGGAGCCTGGAGCCTGCTTCAGATCCTGTGTCTCCTTCTCTCTCTGCCCCTCCTCCCGTTCTCTTTGTCTCTCTCTCTCAAAAATAAACATTGAAAAAAACATGTTTTTTTAAAGAATCGTAACATAAATATGTTCATTTTATAGCATAGGTACCTTATAATAATTTCATTGATTCTCTGGAAGGAACAAGTTCTGAATAAGTTTAGATGGTAAGAGCCATTTTCTTCTACTGGGTCTTCAATCACTAAGCTGAGAATCCAGGTTCCAGAATTTGACAAGGAAAGTAAAACCCTAGATTTTTTTTCCAATTATATTTAATATCTAGTTAGTTAACATACAATGCAATATTGGTTTCAGGAGCAGAAGTCAGTGATTCATCACTTACATACAGCACCCAGTGCTCATCACAAGTGCTCTCTATAATCCCTGTCATCCATCTAGCCCACCTCCCATCCACCTCCTTCCATCGAACCTCCATTTGTTTTCTGTTTGTTTTCTATCTTTAAGAGTATCTCATGGTTTGTTTCCTCTCTCTTTACCCCTCTCCCATATGTTCATCTGTTTTGTTTCTTAAATCCCACATAAGAGTGAAATCATATGGTATTTGTTTTTCTCTGACTTGTTTCGCTTAGCATAGTACACTCCAACTCCAACCACATCGATGCAAATGGCAAGATTTTATTATTTTTGATGGCTGAGTAATATTCCATTATGTCTGTCATCTATCTATCTATCTATCTATCTATCTATCTATCTATCTATCTTTCTATCATGTCTTCTATCCATTCATCAGTTGATGGACATTTGGGCTCTCTCCATAGCTTGGCTGTTGTTGGTAATTCTGCTATAACTATGGGGTGCACGTACCTCTTCAAATCTGTATTTTTATATCCTCTGGGTAAATACCTAGTAGTGCTGCAATTGCTGGGTCATAGTGTCGTTCTATTTTTAACTTTTTGAGGAATCGCCATACTGTTCTCCAGAGTGGCTGCACCAGTTTGCATTCCCACCAACAGTTCAAGAGAAACCCTAGATTAAAAAAAAAAAAAAAGACAAAAGCACCCTTCATAAGCCTATTCTCTAATGTATTCTCCACTATTACCTTTTCTCCATACCAGACAAAGTTGTAGTGAGTAAGATAAATTGATTTTCAGAATGCAAATTTAAAAACAGTGGGGAGACAATGTAATAGTCTTTTGACAAGCCTTGTTTAGTACAAAGCATTTCTCACCATAGGTATAAACTAATATTGAGGTGGGATGAGGGAGGGAAGGTAGGATCATGAGCTACTGTCCATGGTCCTGATACAAAAATACACACTATGACTTGATTGTTCTCTGTGTGTCGTGCGCCTCCATCCCCATATCTATCATCCTCCAGCATCCAGGAGTTATATCAATACTGCTGGTTGTAATTTTTTTAGTGAGTCAGTGATTTAAATGAGTACTATTATCGGTTGTGTCCTCTCAAAAGATATACTGAAGTCCTAACCCCCAGAACTTGTGAATGTGACCTTATTTGGAAATGGGGTCTTTGCAGATGTAATCAAGTTAACATGACTTCATACTGGATTAAATGGTATTATTACAACAAGAGGGAAGTTTGGACATGGATGTGCAGTGGGGAAGGCCATGTTAAAACAGAAGCAGAGATTGAAATGATGCATCTGCAGGTTAAGGAATACCAAGGGTTGCTGGCAACCAGCAGAAACTAGAAGAGGCAAGGAAGGATTCCTCCAGCAGAGCTATCAGAGAGAATGACCCTACCAACATCTTGATTTTAGACTTCCAGCCTCCAGAACTGGGAGGGAATAGATTTCTGTCATTTTAAGCCACCAGGCAGTGTAATTTGTTACAGAACCACTGGGCAACAGGTACAAGTACAATATAAATACTCCTCTGAGTTTTAATTTTGGTGTTACTTTACAATAACACTGAAGACCCCAAGACTTAGCTAATTTTCTTTCGTCAAGGTCTAAGTTTGGTATACTCATTAGTAAGTATGAAGGATAATAGTGTTCAGAACTGAAATATGGTAATGCCTACAAGTGAGGGGGATCACATCAACAATACTAAGTTAGGCTTCAGGTCCAGGTTCCATAATACTTCTCTATTTATGCTTCAGTTCAGACAGTGGGGCAAGTATATCTTTCACTTAAAGGAACAAAACAGCTCCATAGTATTCAAAGTTAGTGATGATTCTTGGGTAACTTATGAAGATTTTGCTTTTAAACTTTTCTCTTTTGGATCTTTAATGCTTAAGTATTTTTCTGAACATTGACAGTGATTAGCATGTCAACTCACTGTTTTAAGACACTATTAGGTAAAGAAAAAAATGGGAATTATCCCCCCAAACGTCTATTTCCCTAGGTCTCTTTTGTACAAGATGGGAGACTGGTGAAGAAGTTGTCAGAGACAGTGGCCTGGTGGACATAGTTTGCTTTAAAAATTGTAAAAGTTCTTTGTGAGTTGGTTCCTCCTGACTACAGTGATTCAGGTTATTTTCTCCCCTCTGCCATGCATACATTCAGTGGCCAAGAAGGCTATTTTTATCTTCCCTCTGCCTATAAATGCCATTTTGTTGTTAATGAGAACACAGAAGAATTCCTGCCTTCATTACTTTCTCATCTGGAGTGTGTGTATGTGACCAGGGGGCGTGTGCTCAATACTCTGCTTGCTGATGTTATCAAGATATCCTATAGAGCATACTGTTGAAGAGTTTCCTGTTCCTTCAGAACAGAACAGCCAGATTGAGTTTTCAGACAATGTACTCTGGGCGAACGGTGCTGACAGGCGGCACGTTAACTCAGAAGAAGCCTTTGGCATGACTGGCAACACGGCATCTAATTCTTAGATTGTTTTTCTTCTTTTCTTGTTAAGCGAGTGATGTTTTCTCATCATAATTTTCCTATAGATTTCAAAACACACTGTGTAACCCAGTGTAAACAGTCTCTGGGAGGAGGGGTGACTTCCTGAAGTCAGCAGGAATGTATACAATGTATACACAAATTGACTTCACTGTGTTGCTTTCAGGTTGTAGCACCAATTTACTAGAATTTGACTCACAATTAGAACCCCTGTGGGATTCATTCATTTATTTTATTTTGATCATTTGCAAATAGACACTTAGCAAAACTAAGAACTTTATCTCAGGATTGGTTTCATTTGTGTTAATTGAAATGGGCAGTAATCTTGCAGAGAATTGGTTTTAACTTGGGAGATGTTAGCCCAGTCTCTTGCTCTTCTTGTAGGCCTCTGTGAATAAGTGAAATAATTACAATTTTCTTGCTAAGACTGTTTTCCATGTGAACTAATAATGATTTAATAAGACTATTCCTTTGGTTCTTGTTTGAGTATGGTGTTACTGTTGACCACTGTAGGATTATAGTTTTTGGATGAAGCCAGAAGATCCTGAAGACTGACAAGCCATAAATTCTGTTCATATCAGTTATATGTCTAAAACAAAAAATCTTACTATTAGATTCTTCTGCTCAACTATTGACTCAACTATTGAAATACTTTGTCACTTACATTTCCTTCTGTTTGATTGTTCCCATCTTTCAAACAAGCTGCAGAATGCATAGTATTTCTTGTGTTAAAAAGATGACTCTTCCCAGAGTGAAAGCAATTTGTGTGCATGCTCTGGGAGGAGACAAATAAGAAAAATGAATCCTGCCTAAATTCCAGAAAAGTTGAAAACTAACTTACTTTCTCTAGTAATTGATGGAGCTAGCTAAAAAGTTCATCATGGGGTAGATATTTAGAAGATTCTTATATGATATGGATATTAAATTTTAGCAAAACATTTCATAAAATCTTACAATATGCTTATGGACAAGATGCATAAGGACTGCTGTACAAAGTACTTTATAGTTAAGATGCATGAAAAGAACTATACAACTTCTAACAAGGTACATACTTGTCCCACCCAGATCTGTGTTCATCAGGATTCCCTTGAAGCTGTGGGCTCATTTCTGGGTGCTGAGCTTTAAGAAGACAGTGCCTGTGTAGAGTGTATCCAGAGAAGAGAAGTTACAATGGTGTAAAGAGTCAGACTCGAGTCATTTGAAGGAAAAGCTGAATGAATTCAAAATAATTTAGCTTGGATGAGAGGAGACATGGAAAGGATATGAAATACCGAACAATATGGTGGGTCAGTATGTCGAAGAAGGGCTTATTCTACGTGGCTCCTTGATTTAGAGAAGCAGCAGGGGATAGAAAGGAAAGACCAAGAACTCAGAAGTCAAGCCTGAGTTTATCACACCACTTTCTGGCTGCGTGGGACTGCACACAGTTTTTTTAAACCTGTATGAATTTTAGCCTCATAATCTGTAAAAAGAAGATAATGATAATCACCTTGAGAGGATTAAAAGAATGAAGCCCTGCCATTTGCAACAATGTGGATGGACCTGGACGGTATTATGCTAAATGAAAAAAGTCAGAGAAAGACAGATATCATATGTTCTCACTTATATGTGGAACTTGAGAAACTTAACAGAAGACCATGAGGGAAGAAAAGGGGAAAAATAGTTTCAAACAGAGAGGGAAGTAAACCCATAGAGACTCTTAAATACAGAGAACAAACTGAGGGTTGATGGAGGGGAGGACAGGCAGGGGAGAGAGGAAAATGGGTGATGGGCATTGAGGAGGGCACTTGTGGGATGAGCACTGAGTGCTGTATATAAGCCATGAACCACGGAAACCTGTCCCTGTAAGCAAGAGTACACTGTACACACTGTATGTTATCTAACTTGACAATCAATTATATTAAAAAATAAATAAGTAAAATCAAAGACAGATATTAAAACTGTCTGGCATATTGTAGATGTTATGGACTGACTGTATCCCCACCCTCCCAAAGTCATATGTTGAAACCCAAGTGTAATATGATGATGTTTGGAGGTGTAATCTTTAGGAGGTAATGATGCTTAGATGAGGTTCTGGGAGTGGTACCCTCATGGTAGGATTAGTATTTTTATAAGAAGAAGAAGAGCCATGAGAGTTCCCTCTTTCCCCAGGACCACTCACCAAGAAAAGGCCACACGGAGACACAGCAAGAAGGTGAAGAAGGTGGCCATCTGCAAAAGAAAAAACCCTCATTGAGACCTTTACCTGCTGGTGCCTTGACCTTGGACTTCCTAGACTCCAAAATTGTGAGAAAAGAAATATCTGTTGTTTAAACCGTTCAGTCTAGGATATTTTGTTACAGCTGCCTGAGCTGACTAAGATAGCGGGTACTATTATTTCAAAGAATTAGAACTAATATCTAGAAGGTCCTAGGAAGTAGTTTTGCTTCACAATAAAGAAGGACTTTCCTGTATTCTAGGCATTCTATGAAGAGTGTGGGAGAGTGAATTCCTTCTGGCTGGAGTGTTCAGAATCTATATGAGAACCTGACTGATCTGTGTAAACTTTCCACCCAGTGGCTCACCCTTTGCTGTCTACCAGAGAATCTAGGCACAAGCAAGTGAGAAATCATGGAAAGGGAGGCTAGGGAGCATCCCTAATTCTTATTGCCCTCATGGGTTTGTATTTCAATCTTCTTGAAAGAATTTGTTCATTTATTTCTAATTTGGGTGTGTTCATTTATTGCAGCCAGTTGTACCTGTAAAATCACATCTTTTAACACAATATCAGTTACTTCTACCCAATGACATGGCTGTGGACTTCAGAAGATTGCTCATTCTCATAAATTTGGAACTCAGAAATGAGTTTTAATTGCTCCAAACCAAACATACACTGGTTTCGAATGGGGAATTATAGTCTCCAAAGAGAATAAGACTAAAATGCAAGAATGCATCATTTTCTATTTTCAGAGACAAGATGGAAACTCAACTAACATATAGTCCCTGAAAGAAATATATAAATGACCCTCCATAAAGCACAGAGGGTCCCAATGGAACAATGGATCTAAGTTATGGCTCCGTGAAGGCATGTTAGTGTAATTTACATCCCACTAGTGATACTTATATGAATTTCATTAATATTAATATTAAAAAGTAAATTGTTGCTATCTCTGTGTGGATAAACTATATTTTTTTGGTGACTTTTGAAAACAATTCTGGGTGCATAATGGGAACTATCACAGGAATTGAGTCTGTACATGAAAATTAATGTGCATATATTATCCACTGTTGGCAGTTCAAATGATTGTTCAGTGAAACATATATTAATACATTAAAGCTGCATGTATCTAACTAATGGATGAAAGAGAAGCAGCATTTTTTAAAGACATTTTTTGTTATCAACTTTGTTAAATGCAGAAAGAAGGAAGATTCTAAAGCATGGCTGATGTTAAGAGTCATTCAAATCTAAAGGAATGGGCATCATAAGTTTCTTTCTGGACCACAGATTTGATCTACAATTATAACATGTATTTTTAAATTTTTAAAAAATGTTTTTATTTATTTCTGAGAGAGACAGTGTGATCAGGGGAGGGTCAGAGAGAGAAAGAGGGAGGGAGACACAGAATCTGAAGCAGGCTCCAGGCTCTGAGCTAGCTGTCAGCACAGAGCCCGATGCGGCACTTGAACCCACGAACCGTGATATCATGACCTGAGCCAAAGTCGGGTGCTCAACCGACTGAGCCACCCAGGTACCCCTAACATGTATCTTTAAAGGTTTGAGTACCTTATCCAGAAATCAAGATAAATTCACCAAGGTGTTCTGTTATAAACTATATGACATGGGTGTAATTAGATGAATTTTCTCTGTAACAGGGAAATTCATCATAATTCCCCCTCAAATAGGAATCGATTGAAAAAATTTTTGAGACATCCCTTGGATGACAAGTTGGCTTTTCCAAAAACATTTTTAAAATTCTTCAAGATTTGGTGAACCAGGAACCTCAAGTGCCCCAGGTAAGAAGAATCACTCTTAAGTATGAACAGATAAAGCAACTTATGTATTAACCTGTCCAACCTACCGTGCAAAAATGTCAATCATTTCCTGAGAAAGACAGCATTTGAAATCGGAATAAAAATTCTTGTGAGCATTATGTAAAACTATTATATCCATATAATTATTTGTCTCATCAACTTCCAAACAATTTAATAAAGGTTATTTTATCGAATCAAAAGAGGAATTTGCTCTTGCTTTCATAAGTGCCTCAGGGAATTACAAGAGGTTCACACTGAGGCTTTTGAATGTGCATAACACTTTTCCAAACTCAAAAATGATTTTGGGTTAGAGACGCTAATTAGTTTCCCCAAGAGTACAAAGATGGTAAGTGGCAGATCAGACCCGAGTGAGATCGTTTAGAAAAACTGACTTTGTTTTACTCAAGACACCACTCTCTCTTCTCATAAAACCTTTCCATCCCTTTGATGACCTCATTCTCTCCCTTTAACCTCTGAGTAGCCGCGTTCCTCAAGACTCTGGACTGGGCCTTCTTCTTTCAGTGTGCTCTTAACCTGGACCACCCCATCTGTTCCCACATGCACGAATACCACTTGTATGTGGACAATTCCCGATGTCCACCTCTACCTGAAATATCTCTCCTGAGTCCTAGATTTATACATCGAAATATCTTATGGTTAACTTCGTACTTAAAATCTTGAAAGCTTGCTACGCTACAAACCAAAATGCACCGTCTCCAATTCTTCCATCTTAACAAGTGGTACCTCCTACCATGCATTTACTCATGACACAAGCCAAAGAGTTATCATTGATTTGTCTGCGCCACCTGACAACCTACCTCTTAACTATGCTCTGTTGAAATCTTTCCTGAATATCCCTTGAGTCTTTTCCTTTCTCTCCATCTCCTGATGATGAAGACCAGGACAGTGGTTGCTGAATCAGAAAACCCAGCTTGATTTAATGGCATAATAAAGTGGGTTCTACTTCTTGTTTTCTGGAAAACTATGGTCATGCATTTGCTCATTTCTGTAAGAGCATGCCTTCCTTACTTTAACAAAGTTTGAACTGCCTTTAATTTTATGAAGCCAAATATAATTTATGAGTTTTTTTCCTATTCTCAGTGCCTCTTTTCCTCTTTTCCCTATGTGGCATGTTTTGTGTTTTCTAGAAGCCCTTTCTATCCTCATGGGGGG
>NW_027530974.1:10867133-10894075 GCF_008692635.1 Crocuta crocuta
GGGGGGGGGGGTCTTCTTTACTCAGTTATCCCTCCCTTTGTCTAGTCCGCTCTGGAATCCAGGTTCCCTAGGGACTGAGTTTTTATTATTGTTGTTTATACATTAACATATTTTACATAACCAGACATCTGAAAACATTTTATTTCAAGGTTTTCCTCATTTTAAAAATGTTATAGAATAAGATATTTTATTCTGGAGAAGGAAGAAAAATAAGAGAAATATTAGCACTTCTAAGTCCCAAGATTTTGCCACGAGAGGAATACACTGTAATCAATTTTTTGAAAATATCACCTGAGGTCTCTCTCACCCCCATCAGCACTCAACCCTTAGGTTAGCACTTCATCCATAGTGAGTGGGTGTGCGTGGCAAATGAATCTCACACACTCCTGAAAATAGCCAAGTGTTTTCTCCCAAAGGAAGAGCCTCCTGAAAGGAAGAAAACCTGAATCCTCTTTGCTGATATGAGACTTAACAGAAAGACCCAGTGGTCTTTTGTATCTCCTCAAAGGCCAGTCTTCACTTCGCATTAACGGAGCTAACTTTACAAGCAGATTTAGAATACCTGTGACACTTTGGAAAGGAGAGATTTTTTAAATTAAGACAATTTTGTTTCAAGAATGGTTTGGTTTTATAGTTTCCAGAAATAAATAGCCAAAAAGGCCACCTTCTGAGCATGGAAAACAAGGCTGAACATGGATTTGTATCAAGGTCTTCAAGTGTCGTCTTGCCATTCTGGGAACTGACAGGAATCACGAAGTGAAAACATGGATTTTTTGTGGCTACTTTATATGCAACAATATCTCTAACAAAGTTCTTGTTAAGCCTACTTCTTATCTATGTGTAGTTAAATATAGTCCAACGTTATTGCATAACAACCCTTGTGTTCAAAATAAGGCAGGAGGATTTTTTTTCTTTTAAAGGAAAAGTTATGAGATTTGAGAGTCAGGATCGTAGAACCAGAAAGATATAAAATGAATACTGCCAGGTTCAGGCCAAGGAAAGTAGAATAGAAGGCTTGGGACACCAAGTCCTGCTTTGCCACTTTCTAACTGTGTGAACTTGACCAAATCATTTTAACTTCTTTCCTCATATGTAAGATGGAACTCTATTTGTAATTCAGTAATATTCATTGAGTGTTTTTTATATGTCAGCAAGCATCTTGGATTGGGATGAGGGGTGGTTATGGAGAGATAGTGGTAAAAAAAAAAAGAAGAAGAAGAAAAAGAAAAACATACAAGGAGACAAATATGTTTCTTGGTTCCTAGAAACTTAGCTTAGTGGTAAAAAATATTAAACAAATAACCAAGAAAACAAGTATGTACTATGATTGTGGTTAGACCTCTGGATTAACAGAACAGAACAGGGTGCTATTAGGACCTATTACAGGGGTTAACCTGATATAGTCTGGTATTAATAATACTATCTGTGATCTGTGAGGACAAGATGTCCATGTCCTTATCCCCAGAACCAGTGAATGCTATATGGCAAAACTTTGCAAATATGATTGAGTTAAGCATTTTGAGATTAGCCAGGATTATCCAAACAGGTCATAACTGCAGTCACAAGCATCCTTATCAGAAGGAGGCTGAGGGAGATTACAGTCAGAAGAAAAGGAGGCAGTGACTGAGGCAGAGACTGTCATGGCCAAGGAAGGCTGGAGCCACGAACGAGATGGTAGAAGAGGCAAGGAACCGATTCTCCCGCAGAACTTCTGCAGGGAGCGTGGCTCTCCTGGTTCCTTGCTTTCAGCCCAATGAAATGGATTTCATACTTCAGGCCTCGGGAACCATGAGATAATACATTTATGTTGTTTTAAATCTGTGGTAATTTGTTACAGCAGCCTAAGGAATGTCATAGTGCACGTCAAGAGCAGGCGAGGTGCCTGGAATATTGTAAATTCTCAGTTTCCATTCACTGCCATTATTATCTAAACCACCCAAGTTAGTGGGAATCCATCCCACCTTTAATCATCTTCCCAAAAAGAAGAGGCTCTTGCTCCTCAGAGAGAAGGAGAGTTTGTCCAACCCTTTCGCTTACCAACCAATGACCATCATTTAAAATTTGCTGTGTGCAAAATGTTCTGGAGGTTTCAGTTAATCATGTCGTTCTAAGGAGAAAATATCCCCCTGAAGACATTACTTTTGTTCTTTCAGCATTTTATTCTAGCCTTTGCTACAACACTTCTTTTAATATTTCAATGTATTTAAATTTACGTGTCTGAATCCCTAAGGGGGGGGATGTCTCTGAAATTTGGTTCTTTATTCCCAGAACAGAACAGAGTGTCCGGTATGCAGTAGGTATTTCATTATGAATGATTAACTGATGGACTGACTGAACAAACAAATTCGTACTTTCCAGTTCATTTCATTATATAGAGGTCCAGGGTGGAGGAAGATGACCACAAGGCAGATAGAGCAGCGAGTGCCTTTTCAGAAGGACTGTGGACATATAGCAAGGAAGGCAAGCCAAACTACTGTGCAGCCTAAAGAAGGCACTGATTCCCCTGTTTCTGTTTTCTTCTCTAATAAGGATCAGATAAAATAAAATAAGAGATTGTAGTGGGTTAGACAGTTCAGTCATACAAAAGGTATTGATTAAATACTTTGGCCAGACACTCTTCTAGGATCTGGAATAATAGCCATGAAAACAATAAGATCTTTTATTTCATGGAACTTAAATACAGTTTCTCTAGGAGAGAAACAAATACAAACATGTTAGGTAGCGCCAGTGGTTTCGAAATCATGAAGCAGACTAGTGTGATAGACTTTTAACCAACACCTAAATAGCAAGGAAGAGACAGTCATGCAATGATCTGGGGATAATGGTTCCAAACAGAGGGAGAAGTCAGTGCACCGGCTTGAAGATGGTAAAAGCTTTGCATTTTTTGCAGAGTGGAAAGAAGGCGAGTGTGGCTGGAGGGATGAGACAGAGACAAGTGTAGTACAAGATGATGGCAGGGAGGCTCAAAGGGGCCAGATCATACTGGGTCGTAAAGAGCGACATAGGGGATTGTACGATGTTTATTCTTTCAAGCACTGAAGGATTGAAGCAGGGGACTGACTTCTCCTGGGCTACTTATTTTTCAGGATCACATTTTGAGAGAGTGGGCTTCACTAAAAGCAAAACACCAGATGACACACGATTGCAAAAGTCCAGAAGGGAAAGAATGCTGATGGCTTCCATTAGGGTGGTAGAAGTCAGATGGAGAGAACAGGGCAAATCTGAAATCTCTCTTGGTAACCAAGCTGAAAGACCTTCTTCTCTGCTTATTGGACATAGAGGTAAAAGAAAGAGGATCCAAGAATGACTCTTTAGTTTTCATCTTCAGTAACTGGGTGAATCACGGGAAATTTATTAAGATGAGGGAAAATAGGAAACAAGTCAGGTTGCAGGATGGCCACCATGATTTCTGTTTTGCAATCCCTGTCAAACATTTAATGATATGTCAGGTGGGCAGTCAGACACGTAATGTGGGGTTCAGAATCAGTCAGGGAAGGAGATCATATTTGGGAATTAATAATATATAGATGGAGTATTCGTTTCCTAGGGCTTCAGTAACAAATTACCCCCAACTGAATGGCTTAAAACAACAGAAATTCATTGTTTCACAGTTTTAGAGGGAGGGAATCTGAGATCAAGTAGCTGATAGGACCATGTTCTCTCAAGGCTCTAGGGGAGAATCTGTTTTATGTCTTTCTCTTCACTGCTGGTGTCAGAGACAATCCTTGGCATTCCTTGGCTTGAAGCCAAGTATAAATCCAGTCTCTGCCTCTGTTGTCACATGACACTCTTCTCCCTACCCACCCATGTCCAAAGCTCCCTCTTCTTATCAGGGCATCAGTCAATGGATTCCATCATAATGACCTCATCTGAATTGATTACATCTGCAAAGACCCTACTTCTAAATAAGATCATATTCACAGGGACCAGGGGTTAGGACTTCAAAATCTGTTGGGGGAACAAAATTCAACCCACAACAGATGGTCTTTGCATTTTGAGACTGGATGAGTGCCCCTGAGAGAAGGTTAGAGAGAAAAGAGGTCCACAGATCTGGCCCTGGGGGGGCTCTAACATTTAGAGGCAAACCAGCAGAGGGAGGAGCCTGGATAGTAGAGGGAAACCAGGAGAGTCTGGCATCCTAAAAGATGACAGATGAGTGTTTTAAGTGGATAACAATTAACAATTAAAAATCTTTGCTATTGAAAAATATTAGGTCATGTTATATTCTGTGTTGCCGGAAGTTGATTTTACAACAGGGAGAAGTCAAGTACAGGAGCTACGCTCTCAGGGAGGTGAGAAGGGCTGGGACTGAACTGTGACTGGAGCAGGGGCCCACTGTCATCTGTAGCACATCTTTTGACACATCTCTAATCTCGGACCAGAAAACAGGAAGACTTGTTAGACTCACAGGCAGGAAGTTTGAGATATGATGATGAAAAGGAGTGATGGCTGTTTTGGGGATCCTTCAATTTGTGTACCTAGTGAAGCAAATCCATTCATTGCAAAGGAGCTAGGAGGAGGGAATATAGGTGATATGAAGGTGGGGGGGAAGGTGTGAAAGACTTTTTGGAGGGTGGGGAAGTGACCATGCTAAGAACATGTACTAGGATTGATATAAGATTGCCCGTAGTTTGGGTTCCATGATAGTTGCATGCAACCAAACGATGGTGCACACCTGTGTCCTTTCTCAGAGTTACTTATGTTTAAAAATTTTTTTAATGTTTTTATTTATTTTTGAGAGAGAGAGCATGAGTAAGGGAGGAGCAGAGAGAGGGGGAGACACAGAATCTGAAGCAGGCTCCAGGCTCTGAGCTGACAGCTCAGAGCCCAACAAGGGGCTTGAACCCACCATTAAATCATGACCTGAGACAAAGTTGGACACTTAACCGACTGAGTCACCCAGGCACCCCTCTCAGACTTACTTATTAAAACTGATTTGTAAGCATACCTGAGGTATCAAGGATATTGGTATTGGTAGATTGTCACGTTGTTTCACTTCTTACAGTCTACTGTTGGCTCACTGATTCTGCTATGATTTTTTGGTTTTAATTTTTCATGTTGTCAAATCTCATCCTTCCTTTTGACCATTATTTTTATGCATGAAAAGTCCTTCCTTTAGAAGCTTACCATTGTTTTTTTTTCTTTTTTCTTAATTAATTTATTTGGAGAGAGAGAGCAAGCAGGGGAGAGACAGAGTGAGAGGGATAGAGTCCCAAGCAGGCTCCCAGTGCTCAGAGTGAAGCCTGACACGGGGCTTGATCCCACAACCCTGGGATCATGACCTGAGATGAAATCAAGAGCTGGATGCATCATCAACTGAGCCACCCAGGCACCCCACCACTGTTTTTGCTTCTTGTCAAGCTGCCATCATTTCTAAGACTTTCTTTATTTGTGATTCTCTTGCTATTGTCAGGTTCATCATGGTCCTCACCCTCAGCCACATCTACAACTGAATATTGAACTGCTGACCTCCACGACAGTGGGATATACAGCTGAAGAGTGTGGAAAAGACACAGAACCAGACCTCAAACTATTAATTAAGTATTTTAAGCCCTATATTTTTCTTATAATTGAATATTAAACTTTCTCACATAGATTCTTCAAATTTGTGGCTAAGGCTCAGTGGCGTTAGGAGTTGACAAAAACAAAGACAAAAGTGAAGCAGTAAGTGGAAAGAAGGAACACTCCATGAAGAAGTGGAGATATATTCTTTTTCACCATTGGCAGCTGGCTGTCAGATGCCCAGAATAGAGAGGGAAAACTTCTTGGAGAGGCTTAGCGGTCAGGAGAAAAGCTCTCCCTCTTGCTCCCTGTGAATATCGCAGGGCAGGGAAGGGCACTTTGCTCTCAAGGTTTGAGGGGCTCTCCAGGGATTTTCTGGGGGCCTGAGGTATCCCTTGTGACATTTCACTTCATCTAACCAACGTGAGCTCTGTCACTCCCAGCTTGGGAAGAACAAGTCTGCCATTGGGTGATCTTAAATTCAATACTAAAGAAAGAATGCGGAAGCAAGTCAGCATAAAGAAGGTTGCCTGGATATGTACATTCCTACCAGGTTGGGAAGAATCAGGCTGATGCCTGATTCCTTCTGGTTTAGGAATTCATGAAACAGCAATTATTTATTGAGCACCTAGTTAGTAAAGGGCCTCATTACAGAAATGGGAACTCTTGGTTATGCCATTGAGTTTGCATCAAGTAGACAGTCCTTCTTTCCAAAGGAAAACTAACCATTCCATAGTTTGCAGACTGAGGAGACTAATTCCTTTAGCGCTTAATACTCCCTGTGAATATCTGCACCGACTTTCACTTACTGTCTCATAATTGTATTCACCCTAGGTCCAGCCACTTATTTTTATTCATATAATAATATAATAAATAGATTACATATTATATAATAAAAATGTATTATTTAATATTTAAATGTTCTTATTTAAAATTTATTATTATTATTATTAATTATCCTTTTCCCCTGCATTAGAAGGGTGGCATGGAGATCATCAATGTCAATGTGCCTTCGATGATGGCATCAGAATTGTTTTCACTTCTGTGTCTCTTTGTTCTACCTTGCCTCCTTCTACTCCTCATCTCCCCTTCCTCTCTCTTTCCGTGTCCCCCATTACTCACACACACACACACACACACACACACACACACATACACACCACACCCCTCACACCTGGCTTTCAAACACTGGGGATGCTTTTTACCACATTACAGACAAAGTACACAACTCCTGCTCTCCCTTTTTGCAGAATTTAGTGGCTACAGAGTGTTCGTGTCTACTGTCACGTACAATTTTCTTTCTTTTGTGGAGTAGTTGAAATGGAGTCATGACTCAACCCTTACTGAAACACCATATTGTGAGGCTGACAGATTTGGAAAGTACTGGAACTCCTACCCTAACCAAAGCTGTCTTTCTGGTCTCTTACTCTATTCTTCCTCCCATCAGCTGCTGTCCATGCGTGGACACTCCTTTCCCTATTTAATTTCATTGCATGACTAGATGTAATGAGAAGCCTAAGTGAACTGCAGATCAGGAACAAAAAAAATAGTGTTCTGTCTTCAGAGAAAATAAGTTAAAACGTAAGGAGAGTCTTACATCAGAAGCTCTGCATGGAAAACATTGGAAGAAATCAAATAGAGCTATGGGAAACAATTATTTTGGACTCCCTGGGTTACAATCAATCCGTGTCTGTGTTTATCCTTTGTAAATGGTTTTAGTTAAATGCCAACCTGATCATAAAAGTAGGACATTTTTATTTTTGTCCTGATTAAACCCCATTAGTTACCTTATCATTTTCCTGGACCTTCATTTTTCATAAAGAATGAACTGAGATCTTTAGAGGTTAAGCATTAAGTGTGATTTTAGGCTGCAGAGAGATCTGGAATGGCATTTGAAGCTCCCAGTATGTACAACTGGAAATCTCAGATCGAAGGTGGTTTCTGCTCAGGCTCCATTTGTCTGGTCCTGCTAGTTAATGCCGTGTCCATGGTAATCTCCCAATGGATATCAATGCTCTGACTGCCTACTTGTATATGGGGCTCTCACTTCCGGTATTTCTTTTTCTTTTTCTTTTTCCTTCCTTCCTTCCTTCCTCCCTCCCTCCCTCCCTTCCTTCTTTTCTTTCTTTTTTCTTTCTTTCTTTCTTTTTTTTATTTTTGTATTTATTTATTTATTTTTTTTTATTTCTAGGAGAGAGAGAGACAGCGTGAGCAGNAAGGGGAGGGACAGAATGAGAGAGAGACAGAATCCCAGGCAGGCTCCACACCCAGCACAGAGCCTGACACAAGGCTCAATCTCATGACCATGAGATCAGGACCTGGGCTGAAATCCAGAGTCCGATGCTTAGCCAATTGAGCCACCCAGGTGCCCCAGTATTTTTTTTTTTCGTACTGTGCAAGATTATACTCATTTACTTTTGTATATAATACCAAATTATTATTTGTGACTTTTACCTCTTTGTTCGCTTCTATCTCTGTTTCTCTCCCTCTCCTTCCTCCTTCCCACAGCCCACCTGTCCTCACCAAGGAATGGGGGCATTCTAGCCAGGCCACAGAGACCCTGAGTCTCTCACCTGCTTCCTTGAGGACCACACCTTGATTTTACCTTGTCATCTTGCTGGGTACATCTCTAGTTCTTACTGTTTTGATGTTAGAGCTCTCTGTGCCTTTTGAATTTGCTGGTAATCTGATACCTGTACTCTAATTGTGTGCCCTCATCTCCATGAACCATGAGAGACCCTTGAATGATGAGAACAAACTGAGGATTGATGGGTGTGGGGGGAGAGGGGGGAGATGGGCATGGAGGAGGGCACTTGTGGGGATGAGCACTGGATGTTATGTGGAAACTAATTTGACAATAAACTCTTTGTAATAAATAAATAAATAAATAAATAAATAAAACAATGTGACAAAAGCAAAAAAAAAAAAGAAAAAAAGTGGAAGTCCTTGCCTGGACCGAGCAGCACCTCTTGTGAGCTCCCCGTTGGTTCTGGATCGCATGTGATTCTGCCTTGCCCAGCACTCTTTGGGGCTGTCGCTGGCACTATCAGGGAAGGTCCCTAACTTACAGCCTCTGAGGGATTTCACATTGGGTCACAGGCCAATGACTTTACTCATCACATTCCTAATTCTCTCTGGGTCCATCCTGATGGCTTTAAGCTTTTTTGCCTGGCACTCGTTCCCACTGAGCAGACCTCAGCTCCACAGCCTGCCTGACCAGAGCCCATACTGTGTAGCTTGACCAGCGACCACATACTGACTCTCAGATTTCTGTGGTCCGTTAATGGCTCCATTGACTGCTCTCAGCAGGCTGCACCGCTGTTTGTCTTCTCTGTGGTTTTGAGCTGAAAGAAAATGGCAGTCAGGCAGCATGGAGACTTGCTCTCCAGTGAAGCATAGAGTCTCACTCCTTAGGTAGCCTTTCCCTGCTATCAAGTTCAAATGATGTTCCATTGGCCAACAGAGGCCTTTTCTGTGGAACCTGTTAGCTGGGCCTGGAACAGAGAGCATTAGCTCTTTCTTATCTGCTAAACGAGCAAGACTCATGCATAGATCCTTATCATGTAAATTGCATTTCAGTCTAATCTGGCAACTCATTTTGATGAGCACAAATCACACTCTCTCATAGTCCAAAATCCTAGGGTAATAAGATGCAATCTTTACTTTTAGGCCCATAAATGTGCTTATGAATATTTAAACACACACACAAACACACAATATTAGCACCCTAAAGATTGGACACACACTCCACAACACTCATCCACACGTACATCAATGTGACTGCAGCAACAAAATATTAGAATTATTCTCAAAGCAGCCATTTTTAATTTAGCCAAGTTGGGGTTTTTTGTTTTTGAAAATTGAATTTTACATTTTAAATGCTGCTGTGTAATGCTTTCCCAAAATTCACTGCACAGACAGGTTTGTTTCAGGTCTTTCTACAGCATATGCGAGTCCCAACTATTTTTTCTAGAAATACCTGACTCTCTTCACTTGCTATCCCGTTTCAGTCCATACTTGTTCCCCTAAGAAACCTCAATTACACTCCAGGCCTAGATTCCCACCCCAAAGAAATGGTTCTTCCCTCCCTGTTCTATAATCCCGTAGCAGTTTGTACATTCTGTAATATTTTGATATAGGGTTGTAGCTATTTGTGTGCACAACTGTCTCCGCATTATAATGTGAGCAGCTCAGAAAAAGAGGCTATCCTCAGTCATGACTGTGTCCCACACTTAGAATAGTGCCGAGGACATGAGAGACCCTTAATAAATATCTACCAACATACAAATGGTCAACCAGAATGTAAAAAGGTGTTTAATATAACTAATCATCAGGGAAATGCAAATCAAAACTACAATGACATATCACCTCACACCTGTTAGGGTGGTCCTGATCAAGAAGACAAGAGGCAACAAGTGTTGGAGAGGATGTGGAGAAAAGGGAACCCTTGCACACAGCAGGTAAGAATGTAAAGGGGTGAAGCCATTATGGAAAACAACAGGGTTGGTCCTCAAAACATTAAAGATTGAATGACTATGTGGTCCAGCAATCCCAATTCAGAAGAATTGAAATCAGTATCTTGAATGGATATCTGTATACTCATGTTCATTGCAGCATTATTCACAATAGCCAAGATATGGAAACCCAAGAAGTGTCCTTGGACGAATGAATGGATAAAGAAAATGTGCTATATATACATATACATATACATATACACATATACATACACACACACACATATATATATGAAACTGTAGGGTATTATGCTAAGTGAAAGCAGAGAAAGACAAATACTGTATGGTATAATTTATATGTGGAATCTAAAAAAAATAAGAAAAGCTGATTTCAATTTCATAGAAACAATAAAATGGTGGTTGCAAGAGGCTTGGGTAGGGGAAATGGGCGACATAGTTCAAAGGATACAAATTTCCATTTGTAAGAAGAACAAGTTCTGAAGATCTAAGGTACAGCATGGTAACTATAATTAATAATATATTGTATACTTGAAAGTCGCTGAGAGTAGATCTTAAGCATTCTTACCACACACACGCAAAAGACAATAATGTGAAGTAATGGATATGTTAATTACCTTGATCTTGGTAAACTTTCCATGATATATATGTATATCAAATCATCACATTGTATAACTTTAAATATACACAATTGTATTCATCCAAAGAAAAGTATAAATAAATATGGCATCTCAGTGGTTCAGTCGGTTGAGCCTCCGACTTCAGCTCAGGTCATGATCTCATGGCTGGGTTCGTGAGTTTGAGGCCTGCTTGGGGCTCACTACTGTCTGCGTAGAGCCTGCTTTGGATCCTCTGTCCCCCCTCTCTCTGCCCCTCCTCTCCTTGTGCTCTCTCGCTCTCAAAAATAAACATTTTTGTAAAAAATAAATAAGTCTAAATAAATAAATAAACTCCATGTCCGACAAGAGTATGGGTCAAAAACCAAAGTAATAAGTGGTGGTGCTTGTCAACCCAGCCCTATGGTCTCTGTGGTTAGAATCCTACCGAAGGATCAATTGCTTTTCTCAGCGCGCATGATCAGTTTTCCCAACACTGTCACTTAATCATGCTGACACATTCCGGACTACTGCTCGATGGGATTAATTAGTCTCTGTTCTCTCTTCAGTTTTCCATAAAGTTTTCTGTGAGAGCTTAGTGGACTCATCTCTATCATTTTCTTTCCTTTCGCAGTTCGTTGGGGAAAGTTTCTCTCGAAGGGAAATCTGAGGCCTTGTCTATCAGTGTGGCAGTTCTGGTGAGGTGACAGTTTACCAGGCGAGGATCGAGGACACTTAGTCATCTGTACATAAACTATGCTCTCTTCTGTCATTTCAAGTTAGGAGTCAATGAGGACATCTTAGTCTTCTTAATACATGACAGATAGTCTCTCTCTGCGTGCATGTTTTTCTAGCGTGGAGCCAAATGTTGCTCGCACTCAAAAGAATGATATGTGTTTGTTTGTTTTGCTATTAACTCTATTTTGAAATAGAGAGCAGTTCTGTAATTGATCTTGTCACCCCTGGCACACGTGTGTCTTCTTTCTTCCCACTTATGGCCATGATTCCGTTGTCTGCTGCTTTGTGTCTTATGTTCAGTGTGGGTCTCTGTGCTGAACTCCATTTACTTGGTCATTATGAAAATTCAGGTCTGGCTGACGTGTAACGTTGCCCTCTGTGAATATGAGGTTTTCTAAATAAACATGAAGAGTAAAAGAGTTTAAGAAAATCATCATTGTTTGAAAGCAAACGGATCCTGCTGGCCCGGTGTCCTTTTCTTCAATCTGAGCAAAAAAACTTCTATCTGGAAATAGTTTGCTACATTTATCTATGTCTTTATGTATGTGAAAATAGGAAAGATGCAATTTAAAGATGTTTCTATATGATGAGTTGAACCTCTATTCTTCTTTCTTCTTCTTCTTCTTCTTCTTCTTCTTCTTCTTCTTCTTCTTCTTCTTCTTCTTCTTCCTCTTTCTCTTCCTCCTCCTCCTCCATTCCTCCTCCCCCTCCTCCTCCCCGTCGTCATCATCTTCTTCTTCTTCTTCTTCTTCTTCTTCTTCTTCTTCTTCTTCTTCTTCTTCTTCTTCTTCTTCTTCTTTTGGTCTTCCAAGTAAGAACCTTCTTAACCTTCAAAGTAAAACAGTCAGCTATTCGGGACATGCAAGTTATGGCAAAACCATAGGCAAGTCCAAGAAACAGAGTTAGAGGAAGGCTATTTTATGGAGAAGGAAGTTGAGAGGGGTTGTTCTGGACCAAAGTCCTTTGGAGAAGAGCAAGAGTTCAGGGTGATGATGGTTTCTCACTGGCTGATTGCAGGGGTGGTGGGTCTCTTGTCAGAGATGCAATGTACATCCTTTCCTGTGGGGGCCTGTAATTGATGATTCTTTCCTGTTGAGGATTCTTCTGTTGGGGCCAGTAATCTACACTTCTTCCTGTATCTCACATGGAAGAGTACAGTGCCCCCTACTGGCTCCCCTTCTAGCCTCCCTATTGTGCTCTATATTAGTGAGGTTTTCCTTTTTTTTTTTTTCCTAATGTTTTATTTATTTTTGAAAGAGAAAATGCTAGCAGGCAGGGGCAGAGAGAGGGCAACGGGTTGTTTGTTCCTTGAGGACACTTGTGATTAAGTGTTGTGAGTGCATGGGTCAATATGTGTGTGAGTGTATGTGTGTTGGGGGAGGGGACTTGGATAATGGTCATCAAAAACCTGGACATGCAGTTTTTTGTTTGTTTGCTTTACTTTATGAAATATTTTAGTTGTTTTAAAATCTTTTGTTCTCCATCTTTCTTTTTAAAAATTTTTAACATTTATTTAGTTTGAGGGGGAGGGTAGGGGCAGAGAGAGAGGGAGACACAGAAACCAAAGCAGACTCTAGGCTCTGAGCTGTCAGCACAGAACCTGCCGTGGGGCTCGAACTCACAAACCGCAAGATCATGACCTGAGCCGAAGTCAAACACTGAACCGACTGAGCCACCCAGGTGCCCCAGAAATAGTTTAGTTTTTTAGTTCTCAATTTGGATTTATCTAGTGACCTGAAACTTGCCACTTTAAATCCTTTTCACAACAAAGTAGAGTATAAATGCATACTCATTCATAAATGGGGTGAAATAACACCTTAGTAACTTTTTTAATTGACTTAGAGATATATATTGATCCCATAGTCCTAATACCACAACCCAGCAAAACCAGCAATAAAGGTATTTATGTTGATTTCCCTATACTTTTCCTATATATGTGTTCCTATTATACACACATCTATATACAAATGTATACATGTGTATAGAGCTGTACCTATAAATCCATACAAATTCAGTTAATTTCATATTTCAGAAACATTTCATATCCATCCATTTTCATTTAGTATGAGTCTTTCTTGATGTGATCACTTTTTGTTTTGTTTTGTTTTGTTTTGTTTTTGTCAACATAATCTTCAACTACTAAGCAACATCTTGTCTGACCAAAATACCTTCATGTATCCGATAGTTTTCTGCTAGGTTCTTTTTGTTATAATATTTAACACTACGAGGTGCAGCTTTCTTCTCTGCAGTATTTGGGGGTGCTTTGAGGAAATTGGTAGTTTTATGTTCTTGAATGAGAGCCAAAGATTTCACACATCTATGAGTAGTGAAAAGCGTGAAATGACCACAGCCAAGTCTCTTGGAAACGTGCATGAAAGACAAAAGGAATACAAGAGTTCGCTTTTGACTGGGAAGTCAATAATCTCGAAGAATCCACTGGGTCTGTCTTCCTTGGCAAGATGTGCCAAGTCCTTCATGGTTCTTGTTCCCCCAGTTTGTCTTTTCATTCTCCGAATTCTTTTTTCCACTTGACTTAACCTCCCCGGTCTCCATGAGCCCCTTGGGCCCCTGCTCTGCACAAGGTGTGTGAAGAAACCAGAACATAACTGCTAAGTGCTACTTGGGAAAGAAGGATTTTCTGTTAGCAGTTCAACCTAGAGTCGGCTGCCGATCTCAGGTTACAGGGAAATAAAGATGATTTGAAACATAAAATTCAACCTAGTGGAAAAGGTATAGTGTTTGCTTTCATATTGTGCGTGCCAGCTGAATTCGTTTTGAGCTCTACAAAAACAGAAACTTCTATTAACAGAACGGGCCTGATATTAAGTGTTGGCAAGTAAAGGTTTTGATGAAAAATGCAATGTTTTAACTACCTAGTGTTTGTCACGGAAGCTCAAAAGATAAGAGCAAGTCTGATGGCTCATACACCATACGAAGTATTGCAAAATATTAGTCTAATGCCTTACAGCTAAAACAGTGAGAGTGTCTGAATTTGAAATATGTATAGTATTCTTTTCATTTAAAAAAGTTATACACAGGCAGCAAAAAGAATAAAAGTAAGCATTCCCTTTAGGCAGGGATAATTGGCTGGCTGATGATAGCCAGAGATCTAAAAACATATAGAGCCTTCCCTGAATGATCAGGTGGTTTCATTTAGAGGACGTTTTCAGGCAGGATTCCATCTCCTGTCCAAAAAAATCCACTTTGCACAAAGCCAATCTCCAGGTGCTTTGGGGCCCCAGAAGAAGGGAGGTGGTCCCTGAGGCCAAGTCTCTAGTTCATATTTAGCCTGCCATTATCTTTTTCCATTCTCCATCCTCACTTCTCTTTACCGTGTACAAAACACTTGTGTAACATCAGTTTCTAGCACCTTAGGTGAGGAAACTGAGGCTCAACGAGAGCATGTAGCTTACCGAGGTCCTACACCTAAAAAGTAGGGTAATTGGACTCCAAGCCTTAGATTTACTTCCAACAAACTCTGCTGTGTGGCAGAATTTGAAGAAAATTGGAATATTTCCTTGTCTAAAGAATCTCCCTCATGTGCATGTCATGATATTGTGCCATCCTACAAGAACAGATATTCGTCTGGTTTAATCAATTTTTTAAATGTTTATTTATCTTTGAGAGAGAGAGACCATGAGTGGAGGAGGGACAGAGAGAGGGGGAGACACAGAATCTGAAGCAGGCTCCAGGCTCTGAGCTGTCAGCACACAGCGCAATGGCCAGATGTGGGGCTTGAACTCATGAACCACGAGATCATGACCTGAGCCCAAGTCAGACACTTAATCGACTAAGCCACCCAGGTGCCCCTAATCGATTTGAATAAGAAAAACATCGAGAATTTGTGAATACTCACACCAGCACTTTTTGTGTGCTCTCTCTAACCTTTATAAGACTCTACAAGGTAGAGATTCTTCTTTCCAATTTACAGTTTACAGAAAATGTGTGGTTCAGAGGACTTAAATAATTTGCCTTAAATCTTATAGCTAGAAACGTACACCTGGCATTCAAACCCAGGGCTCTGGAAGGACCTCTCTCTCTCTCTCTCTCTCTCGTTTTTCTCCCCTAGGAATAACTTCAAATTTAAATTCCCAAGGAGCATCACATTCACACCTTCTACAGAAATTGTTTACCTGACTGAAAATGCAAAGATAACTGGCCATAAAATATTGATGGCAGATGGGAAGAGAAATCTAGAAGTAGGGGCAGCAGATCTAAGTTGACCGTGGAAAGGATAGAGTTTGAGGGAGTGGATGTGCATTTAGGGGGAAGAGGGCATTGACAGTATTGCCAAAGTTCACAAGGAGAGTGTGTGTCCCAGGCAAGTTATGCAGCATCTTTTGACATTGTATTTTCCTCATTTGTAGAAATAGCAATTCCTATTTTCCAGTGTTGTTGTGGAGAAGGGAAAGAGAAGGTTGCGGAGCACCAAACATAATCTGTGTTTACCTCAAAATTTTGCCTCCAGCGAGCCCTCTGAATGGAATCTATTTTTTCACTCTCTAATAAATCTTTGTCATGAAAAAACAAAGCAAAACAAAATTGAAAACCCTTTTCTTGGCCCCATTCCCTTACACTTACTGGGCCATTTCTTGGTCCCCTTTTTTGCAGAAACTCTCCTTAAAACAATTGTCTGTTCTCCTCATCTCCAATTCCTCCCCTCCTATGCTTTATTTAACTCCAGCCAAGTTCTCACGCCATCACATCACGGAAACTGCAGCCCGGTCTCGAGTTGCTAAACCCAACGGCCAGTTCTCCATCATGATCCCACACAACCTATCTGTGATACAGTTAGTCACTGCTTTCTTCCTGATTAATTTTTTACTCAGTTTATAAGACATCCCACCCTCTTGGGTTTTCTCCTACCCAACTGACCACTCTTTCCCTGTCTCTTCTGCAGATCCCACATCTTCTCCCTGGACACCAAATGTTGGACTGTTCAGGGCTTCAGTCATCACTTGTTGCCCTCAGTGTATTAAATTCGTGGTGGTCATGGATGTAAATGCAGTCTATGTGATGACAACTTCAATGATACAGTCCTAGACCCAAGCTTCTCTTGAGCCCCACCTTTCCTGAGCCAACTTCCTACCTGCCATCTCCTCTTGGATATCTAAATGGCTTTTCAAATTCAATGATGTCCAAAACTAAAATTTCAAAGCTACACCAAGCCATCTGAAGAAATCTACTTTGTCTGTAGCCTTCCCCATCACATCAGAGGGTAATTTGTCCCGCCAGTTGCTCAAGCTTTGTATTGAAGTCACCTTAACCCTTCACTGTCTCGCCCCTCACATCCAATTCTTTAGGAAATCCTGTCTTCAAACCCTATGAGGACCTGACTCCTTCTCACCACCTCCCCTGCAGCCACTCTGGTTTGAACTGCACCGTCTCTTATCAAGTTCATTAGAATAGTCTACGGAATGCCACTCTTGATCCTACATAGGAACCAGAGTGATCTTTTAAAATGTGAAATTGTTGGGGCATCTGGGTGGCTCCATTGGTTAAGCATCCAACTCTTGATTTTGGCTCAAGTCATGATCCCACAGTTCATGGGACGGGGCCCTGCACTGGGCCCCAAGCAGTCAGTGTGGGATTCTCTCTTTGCCCCTCACTCACTCATGCACACTCTCTCTCTGTCTCTCAAAATAAATAAATAAACACTAAAAAACTAAAATGTGCAATTATCACATCATTCCTTTTTTCAATTATTTGCAGTGTTTCTCCTTTGCATGTCCTCAAAATGGCCTGCTTGGCCTCTGGACCTTGCCTATTCCCAGTCTCCATTTTCTGCTACTGTTTCCTTCTGTCCCAACCACACTGTCCACTTCTCTGTTTTTCAAAGCCAGACAGGAGCTTTGCTGTAGCTGTTCTTATGCCTGGAACACTCTCTGCCCAGATGTGCATGTGGCTGACTCCCTCACCTGCTTTCAGTCTTCATGCAAATGGCACCTTCTTGATGAGAAGAGATCATCTTGTCTATTACCTCATGTTACTCCCCAACCCACCATGGACTCTCCTATTCCATCTTATACTCATCTCTGTTTTATTCCCCATAACACTTACCATCTTTTAAATATTTTATACAATGCACTGATTAATTATGTTTATTTTGTATTTGTTTTCACCCACCAGAATGCAGGTTCCTTGAGGACAGAACTGTTATCTGTGTTGTTCATTGATGCCTGGAACAGTATCTCCACATAGTAGGCACTTAATAGCTATTTTCTGAATGAATAACTGACTGAATCAATGAACTGAAATGAACTGATTCTGATTCAAGAACAGAAAGGGCATCTCCTCCATATCAGTCTGCGGAAAAGTTATAGATACAAAGCAAAGACTTTACCATTAACCACTTTCCAGTCCAAGAGACAGGGGTGAGTTTTGCAAAGAAAAGTTTAGCTTATCAATTGTAATACAAATGTATCTATTTTCTATTTCTGGAAATAGAAATCAGAAGAAGTCAATTTATGCAGACTTTCATTTGTAGAAATGGATTTTTTTTTAATTTAAACAACTCTGTATGCATAATGATTGCATGGTCAGCGAATCAATATTTGAATTCAAATCTTGTTTATAAAAAAGTAGTGATCTTAGAGTCAGATTCTTGTTAAAAATTCCTTATTTTGCAGGGCGCCCGGGTGGCTCGGTTGCTTAAGAGTTCAATTCTTCATTTCAGCTCAGGACATGATCTCATGCTTCCTGGGGTTAAGCCCCTCATCAAGCCCCATGTTAGGCTCCATGTTGGTGGCATGGAACATGCTTGGGATCCTGTGTCTCCCTCTCTCTCTGTGTCTCCCCCAGTCACTCTTGCATAAAAAATTAACATTTTAATTTTTAAATTCCGTTTCTACAGTATATTCCATGGGACCTCAAGCCTGGGAGACATTTAGTAAAATTAAGTGTCCTTGAATCCAATAATGTAATAAAAATGACAATGGGGTGTGAGATCTGGCTTATATTGACTCACAAGAGCCAATTGTATACAGCTCTCTGACCATGACATAGGTACTGTGAAATCTGCTATACTAGGGGTATTTAAACCAAGGAAACAGGGAATTGGTAACACGCAGAAACTACAAATCAGACCTTGTTATATTTTTTAATGTTTATTTATTTATCTTGAGGAAGAGAGAGAGTGGGGAAGGAATAGAGAGTGGGGGCAGGGGGAGAGAATCCCAATCAGGCTCCACACTATCAGCACAGAGCCTAACATGGGGCTTGATGTCACAAACCATAAGATCATGACCTGAGCCAGATCAAGAGTTGAACACTTAACTGACTAAGCCATCCGGGCTCCCCGGACTCATCATTCTTGATCAGACTTAAATGAAATTTAAATAAGAGAGGCCAATAAATAAATAAATAAATAAATAAATAAATAAATAGTCTGTTGTTAAGTATTTACTACTATACATTTTTATTTGCATATTAAAACCATAGAAATGTCTGTAAAAATAATCTATTTAATTTTGTCTTCTAATCTTACTACATGTGCATAACTGTGGAATCAGATTTTTGTTGGTTGTTTTTAACCATGGAACACAGATTGATATTTTAATAAAACATACTTTATAAAATGCTATGATAGTGAAAATTGCATGGAATTTCTGAGTTTGAAAAACCTCGGTTATCAAATGTGTGATCTTGTGCAGAATATTTCTTGATGTGAAGTGAGGAAATCAACTAACTAGTTCGGTTTTTGAAAGGCTGAAAATGAAACAAAGCCTCTATTAGGTACTTTAAAAATGTTAATTTTTCTATTCCTGATTGGCTTTTTCCTCCCCAGCTTGGCTTTTGGAAAATGCACAAGGATACTAAAGAGCCTTCCTCCAATGAGAGTAAGAATTAGCATCCAGAATCTTATTTCTCATCACATAAACAGATAGGCAAATTCATAAGAATAAAAAACGTCTTATATCATCATTTCATTTGTAACAATATCTTAAAAGGCATTTACATAACGTGAACTTAAACTTGATTCATCATAGAGACTCCTGGAGGCTCAATCGGTTAAGTGATCCACTCTTGGTTTCTGAGCAGGTCATGACCTCAAGGTTTGTGAGTTTGAGCCCCACATCAAGTCCTCGTTAAGCATCAAACTCCACATTGTGCCTCCCCACTGACAGTGTGGAGCCCACTTGGGATTCTCTCGCTCCTTTTCTCTCTGCCTCTCCTTCTTTCTGCTCTCCCTCTAAATGAATGAATGAAGGAATGAATGAAGTTAAACTTTGATTCTTCATAAAATAATCTGTATGATAATTTTTTTATAAAACAGAAATCTTACTATGAAATTTCAGTTTTTGTTTGTTTGAGCCATGTTCTCTAGTTCTCTTAATTTTTTTTTTCCTGATGAGTTTTCTTAAGAGCCAGGAATCATGGAAACATCTTTCAATTTTATTTCATCTAAAATAATGTATTTTAATGTTTATTTATTTTTTTAAAGAGACAGAACACCAGCGGGGGAGGGGCAGAGAGAGAGGGAGATGCAGAATCTGAAGCAGGCTCCAGACTTCGAGCTGTCAGCAGAGAGCCAGACGCGGGGCTCAAACTCAAGAGCTGTGAGATTGTGAACTGGGCCGAAGTCAGTCGCTCAACCGACTGAGCCACCCAAGTGCCCCTCAATTTTATTTCTTTGAGACAGGTTATTCCATTCCAAATTATAAGTAAGAGCTTTGGACCCAAGAAGTTTCAGTTATGAGTGAGTTGTCTTCACATCTGGTAGGTATTTTTTCCTAGGAAACAAATTGTTCTCCATATATTGAGTGGATATTTCATAAAGCATCATAAAATCGCCTTAGGTAAATAAGTTGGTCTCTCTTATTTATTACGAAGACTAAATGGGTAATTATAGAGGTTTCTAGAAAACGTCACTTCTCAAACAATCTTAATACTGATCTCAGCTTAAGAAGTGGTTTCTTGCCAAAGTCAACTCGCCCTGTACTAAATGGTATCCAGCAAAACTCCAATGACTTTTTCATCAGAATAATGTAGATATACCAAATGATGTTTCAAAACAACTCTTAAAAAATTATCCTCTGTGCACATTGGACACAGAAGATTATGTAAGGGGAAAAAAAATGTTATTTTCCCTGAAAGAGTTTTTTTCCATGAGATTCTTAGGTCACATCTCGATTGGAACGTGCCACATGGATTTTCCATGATCACTCTCCAAATTCAAGAGAGGCTAAGTGAGCAGGGAAAGTCATCCACGTGTAAATGGATGAACCCCTCACCATGAGTAACAGCTCTTACAGAAATTGAGACTGAGATCCAGGTGTGAAGAAAGTCCTAACAGCCAACCACAATGTAAAGACCTTCCTTCTGGTCTTCAAACGAACCATGGAAGAGTAATCCTCAGAAACACAAAACGGCCAGCTTTGGTCACTCTGTGGATGGCAAAGATTCTTCTACCCTGTTATCTCTAAGGCATACGTGATCTTCAGGATCTATTAAATGTGTGCAAACATCTCAGTGAAGAGGAAACAAGCACATTCAAGAGGAACCATCAGCTAAAGACCTTCTAGGAGCCCAGGGATAGTTTCACTACATTCTGCTGGTTTTGTCACAGCCAAAATGCTTGTGTCCTGAAACAGTCCATTTGAACTGGACTTAATGCAAAAGCAAAAGCCTTTGCCAAGAAGAGATTATAGCTGGAACACAGGCATTAATAAGCTACATAAGGAACAACAACAAAAAATAAGCTGTGCTTTCTTCTGTGCATCCTTGCTAGTATATGCCTGCATTACCATGAAAGACTGTTAATTTTATACGTAAAAAACCCCCACATTTTAGTTCTTTTTTTTTTTTTGACTATTAGTAAAATTGAATGATTTTCCACGTTTGTGAATCAGTTACAGTTCTACCTTTAAAAATTGTGCTCATGTCCTTTGCATAGATTAAATTGCATTTTCATCAATATGTCTTATATACTTTGTGTGAGCTCCTTATAAAATAAAAAGAGTGGCCTTTTGGTTATTGAATATCTGAATTTGAAAATACCCACGAATTCTGATTAGTGTTTGTACAAGAAGTTTGACATTTTTATATAGTCAGGTCTATCACACTTTTCCTCTCTAGTGTTTTCTCTCTTGTGGATTTTTTTCTGCCTTGCAATCTGCCAAACATATACTCTTATTTTCTTCCAGATTTCTAAGGCTTAACTTATTTTGATTTTTTTAATGTTTATTTATTCTGAGAGAGACAGAGACAGAGAGCATGGGAGCAAAGGAGGGGTAGAGAGAGACAGAGAGAGAGAATCCCAAGGAGGCCCCATGCTGTCAGCACAGAGCTCAACGTGGGGCTCAATCTCACAAACTGTGAGATCATGATCCAAGCCGAGATTAGGAGTCGAATGCTTAACCGACTGAGCCATCCAGGCACCTCATCAACTGGTATTTTTAAATAGCAAATTAACTATCCCAATAGTTACCAAATAATCCTTTCTCTCCCCACTGATTCGTGAACCTTAGCAAGATGACTTGCATAGGGCGGGAATGTGTATTTGAGAAGTAGTCAGAGTTAGGTCCTACTCTCAGCAACTTCGTAACTAAATGATCTTGAGTGAGTCCCTTTATCCTTCTGGATTTCAGTTTGCTCATCCATGAAGGAGGGGTAATGATGTCTAACTGCCCAGGTCATTGTGAAGATGAAACGGGAAAAGACAAGTCAAGGGTGGAATGCAGTCCTTGTGACATAATCAGAGCCACCTGGCCATGTTAATGAGACTTCTGCTTCTCACCCAGGAAGGCAAAATTCTTACCATGACCCCCAGGCCCTAGCCCTGCACAGCCTTTTCCTTCTTTCTCCCCACCCTCTCTAACCTCATCTCTTCCCCATAGCCCAACGCACCCCCACTGTTCGTGTCCTGCCTGGCTCCGAACCAGCCAAGCTCACTCCCGCCACATACCTTTCCTCTTTCTCTTCTGTCTCCCTAGATGTTTTCCCAGATTCACACTTGGCTTGCTCCGTCACCCCTGTAAATCTGCTCAGCTGACACCTGCTCATGGAGGCTTCCCCTGAGCACCCCATTTTGGGTTGGACCTGCCCCCCAGTACTCCTCCTCATCCTTATTTTCTGCATGGGACTTGACATCCCAATATATTTTATGGCTCCCCGACCCGGACCTCACGCCAGGACAAAAGCTCCATTTGGCCAGGGCTTTTTAGCCATATTGTTTATTAGTGCATCCCCATGGCAGGCAATAGTGTTTGGCACAGAGCAAGGGCTCCATAAATTACTGCTGAATGAACAAGTTAATGGACTTTTTTGGATATACTATTTGGTTCAACTAAGGATGGGGAGGGATTATCAAACTGAGACTAGAAGGGGTGAGGGGAAGAGGGGCAACAGAAGGAGGAGCAGCCCATATCTTCTTCAGGGGTGACGTTTCATTGGAAGCACCTGTTCCGAAGCCCTTGCTGGGGAGCATGCCCCCTACCTCTCATCCCTATCTGTACAGACTTGCGCTTGAGCCTGACCTCTGATGAAGAGGACTCTTAAGAACCAAATGGCCACACCTGAACTTATGAAAAACAAGCCAAAGGAGAAGGAATGTCTGCTTCAGTGAGTGGGCATTGTCTTTGAGTCCACACTGTCTCAGAGACTCACTGGAGTAACATTCCTGTTTGGTTAATACCTCAGAAGTAAGGCATTTATCTTGTTTTGTTAAGTACCCTAAGATTGAAAAGTCTATCACTTAATACCCAGCAATCCTAAGTAGCATAGTTCTAAAACATTTTTTTTTAACAAACCTGATTCTGGGGCACCTGGGTACCTCGGTCGGACTCTGGCTCAGGTCATGATCTCACAGTTTGTAAGTTCAAGCCCCACGTCTGGCTCTGTGTTGACAGCTCATAACCTGGAGGCTGCTTCGGATTCAGTGTCTCCCTCTCTCTCTGCCCCTCTCTCACTCACACTCTGTCTCCCTCTCTACTTCAAAAATAAATAAACATTAATTTTTTTAATAAAAATAAAAATAAAACAAACCTGATTCTTGGGTATTGCCTGTCTTTCTCTACACTGAAAAACAAACTGATTGCACTTTCAACACAAAGTGCAGGTTGCACTAATGTCTTTGACATCATCATTTTGTGACACTTTCTGAGCAACTATTGGGAAAATTAAATTTACTTGTAGTTTTCTGTTTATGCAATCAGATGGGAGACTCCAGAGGTGTCTTAGCACTTCATTCTAATGCCCTTTCTCTTTACTCTCCTGACACAGAAGCTTCCTGCCAGAGAGAGCATTTTGCTGTTGATTTGGTAACCTCCTGACTCATGACTACTAGGCACTCCCACAAGTCCTTAAACAGCTAAAGCCCATGTAACCGCTGTCAGGATGCTCCATTTGGTCCCTGTTTACCATGGAGCACCCAACCGTGATGCATTTTTGTTCACCCACCATGAGACAACCAGTGATCGCTTGCCCAGACATGAAGAGGCAGGCATCTCGAAATCAGGATGCCTTGCCAGGTACAACCAATGATGATTCAGATGAGTTGGATTTGGGGACAACTGCTTGCTAAGATGTTACAGACCAGCCGGCAGCATGGTACTCATTTTACTGACTGAGAGGCTCTCTGTATCCTATTGATTAATGCAAGTTCTCTCTGTTCTCTAGAAACAGTAACAGGACCTAAACAATTTTTTGTTCAAACAACTTTGTGTGCAATTGGGCGCCTCGTTTTTTTAATAAATTAAGTCTTGTCTCTACCTTCCACTTCTCACTGCTCAGAGCAGGAGAGGTATTATTAGTAGAACCAGTCTACGGGCATTTCCGGGGTCCACGTTCTTTGGCCGCCCTTCTCAATTCTGTGGTGGTTGTTGTGAGGGACATGAAAGCATTATAAAGTATTGTCTCAGGGTCAAAGAGGCTGTAGCATATCATTCCCCTCAAGATTATGAACTGATGGTGGAGAAGTAGGCTTAAGGCCTATATGTATGTTGATTTTCATGGAAGGGAAGGGTGTTTGAGGGGGAGGTTTACACAAGAAAGCTTGGAGTCAGAGGCAGGGGAAAAGCATATGCCTCTCTCTCAGCCTGGCTTATGGACTAGCTGGGAGCTTTCTCGCTAGAGGAAATGAAGACAGAAACTGAAGGGGGGACATTGAGAGACACAGAGTGTCATGCAAAGCTTCTCTGAGGCTTCTGTGAAAAGAACAGCACATGATGGTGACAGAGATAGAATGAGAAAAGGAACATTCTCCTCCTCATGTATAAGCGGGACAGAAAGGGCATGGTTTGAGTTCCCACAGACCTGTGACTGGAAGACATTTGGGATTTATACTCTGGTAGTGGATCCAGGTACTGATGAGCTCTGTTAGTGGTGGACATTGTATGGACTAATGTGGACAAACAGAAGAGGACCCTTGGTGAACACACATGGGAACCACCTAGGGAACCCCAGAAATTACTGGGAGAGACTTAGGGCAGCAAGTGATGGCCTCATTGGGCAAGTAGGTGCCATGAGGCAGTAAACTTCATCTATTACTCAGTGTAACCTTATTTGTATCCACATGTTGAAAATAGTTATCGTGACCTGATTTTTGGAATCTCTCCAACATTTATGAGGAGAACGTTGGTGAGGTAGTTTCTCTCAGGGCAAGGCTAGTCAGAGCGGGAGCAGGCTGAGTGGAAAGAAGGAGAGGCTTAGAGCTTGGGTCAGTCCTGAAGAAGAGAGGTGAATGATGTGAACATCATCTTCCATTTCTCTTTGATTACTTGAATGACTTCACAGGGTTATAAACCCCTGAACTGATAGAAAAGAGGAGCAGAAGAAACATTCTAATGGAGGTTAAGGAACATTAGTCAAGTGGAATATTGCTCCCACATGAACCACCATGTTTGCTTGAAGAGGAGCTCTCCAGCTGACCACACACGTTGCTGATTTTTGCCTCTCTCTTGCCGGCTCAGTGAGGCAAAGGTGAACTGGTTGATTGCTGTGTGAGCAACACAAGGAATAAGGTGGAAACTCAGTTAGTACATGCCACTCTTAATTATTAACATCTGCTTATGAGCATGCTTTTTTCTAATCAAGCGATCTCCAGCTGAAGAAAGATTTCACCTCTTTCAATGAGTCTTGCGATCTGTGCCTTTTCTCTTCTATTATCTGACATTTGCTCTAAATCCTACTTATGTTAATACAATGATCAGAAACCTGAAAAAAGATCTGGAACTAGTCCTGTCTTATTTGTTGTGACTTACACAAGCTTGGAAATGCCTGGGATTGTCTTTTGTGGGCATGTCACTTTTGGAAAATGTATCGTAAGAAGATTAAAGCCAACATGCAAGAAAGAACTTTTATATGTTACCTCATCCCCTGATTCCCTCTATTACCTCCAGATATAACTGGTTTTATGGGCATTTCATTGCAGAATTCTAGGGATAAAAAATTTAATCTTTAAGTTGATGTATTCGTTCTTCTCTGAAATATGATTTGAAACGCAATCATAGATCTTATTTATAGGTAAGATGTCAGAGGCTAAGTATCTTATGTCTGGTTCATTATTAAGAGTACCTATTCAGGGGCGCCTGGGTGGCTTAGTCGGTTAAGCGTCCGACTTTCGCTTAGGTCATGATCTCGCGGTTCGTGGGTTCGAGCCCCGCATCGGGCTCTGTGCTGACTGCCAGCTCAGAGCCTGGAGCCTGTTTCAGATTCTGTGTCTCCCTCTCTCTCTGACCCTCCCCTGCTCGCACTGTCTCTCTCTCTCTCCTAGAAATAAATAAAAATATTTAAAAAAAAAAGAGTACCTATTCAAAATAAAATTATTTTACATATTCCATGTGTCAGAAACTGCGAAGGATCTAAGATTTTACCTTATTTAGAAGCTAACAAATTAGGCTGCCGTCATTTCACAGATGCTGGCCCCAGACATGAGACTTCTGAGTCAGAGACAAAGAACTTTGTGGCTCGAAGCAATAACAACAAGCCAAGTATTAACATTCTCTTGTGCCATTCCACAGCCCCAAATTGCACAGTGCAGTTCAAAGAGAGCTAGGTGACATCTGTATACATCGTGAGTTGCAGTACAAGATAGAAACCATGAGCTTAAGAGAAGTAGAATCTCTTACTGTAAGCCTGCCTGTCTTCCTCTCTATCTTCCACTCTCTCTATCTTCCAAGGCTACTCGCCATGTAGAAGGCTCTGAAAAGGTAATTCAGAACAAAGGCAGTCAATACCTCTGCTTGCAAAATGTGCAGAATAAGCTATCCACTGAGAATTGTCTCCTCCTCATATACACACATTTTAAAAGTGAATATCTATGCCATGTCAAATTATAGAAATGAAATATGATAGTTCTTCTATTGTAACATGAATTATAATATATAATCTTAATGCATAAGATGTTAGTAAGGATACATCCCAGTTCATGATTTTTATAAATATAAACATATCATGATGATAATAATATAAAGGAAAGTTACTTTTTTCTAAAGTGCCAGATTTCTACTTGAATTGAGGTGATCAGTTGAGTTAGCAACCAAACAGAAAACCGATTAGAGAAGATATTTGCAAAATTTGCTTAATGACAAGACAATTCAGAAGGTAGTTTTCTTTTATTTTCTTTTTATTTTTTATTTTTTTAAATAGTTTATTGTCAAGTTGGTTTCCATATAACACCCAGTGCTCATCCCAA
>NW_027530974.1:10894093-10932444 GCF_008692635.1 Crocuta crocuta
TCCATGCCCATCACCCCCCTCCCCCTCTCCCCCACCCCCATCAGCCCTCAGTTTGTTCTTAGTATTTAAGAATCTGTTATAGTTTGCCTCCCTCCCTCTCCTTAAATTTTTTTCTCTTCCCCACCCCATGGTCCTCTGCTAAGTTTCTCCTGTTCCACATATGAGTGAAAACATATGGTATCTGTCAGAAGGTAGTTTTCTCTTTAAAAATATTCATTTGGGGGCTCCTGGGTGGCTCAGTTGGTTAAGCAAGAGTCTGACTCTTGCTTTTGGCTCAGGCCATAATCTCACGGTTTGTGGGATCGAGCTCCACGTTGGGCTCTGTGTTGACAGCATGGAGCCTGCTTGGGATTCTCTCTCCCTTCCCTCTCTTCTGCTCTCCCACCCTCTCTTTCGCTCTCTCAAAATAAATAAATAAACTTTAAAAAATAAAAAAAAAAGAAAGTATTCATTTGAATGTAAAGACTCCAACATAAGTGAATAATCAGAAGGAAGGTCATTTATCCTCCTTAATGGGAAGGAAGCACTTGAACTTGGCATTGAGCAGCTAGGGACACAGGAGACAGGAGGTGTTCCAAAGTCTATATGATGGCAAAGGTTACCTGAGGAGTGCAGGATGCAAAGAAAAAGCATTCGTCCGATTCAGATCTTTCCAGTAACAGTTAAATACTAGTTGACTCGCTTGTTTGTTTTCTTCAACTGTCAGAAATAACTGGTTGCTGAAGTTCAAGTTATTATCCCCTCTCTCCCGTTTTTTTACTCATTATGATTTCCCATCCCAACCCAGGAAAGATAATAATTCTATTAATCCCCAGATATACGGAATTTATTTAGATACCAAGTTTCAGTGGGTTATACTTCTACCCTCCAGAACTTGATAGAACTTTAAAGACCGACTAGCTTATTGAAAGTATACTGAATTTAATTTCTTCCATTTGCTTATTGAGATAAATGCATCCCCTTGGCTTCTGGCATTTTTAGATCTATGATGATGTTATTACTGACTTGTGTAAATAGTCTTACACAATAGGATTTGAAAGTGCTAAAAGCTTTCCTTTACAATCTTCTCCTAACTTAGTAACCCAAACCAAACAAACAGACAAACAAATGTAGTCTGGTGTCAAAGTATATAAGAGTTTGTAAATGGGATTTCTCCCCACAAATGATAAAAGTATTGATTCCAGAGTGAAAATGTCCAGGTCCAAACCATCACTGTGCAACTTACAAGCAGGGTGACCACGGGCAGCTTACTTTGCTGCTTATGCCTCAGTTTCTCTAACTCTGAAATGGAGATCATGATAGTTTTTACCTTAGAAGGTTACCAGGAAGGCTGTATGATTTAATATGTGTACCATCTTCAGTGCCTGGCACATAGTAAGCACTTTATAAATGTTTACTATTATTATCTCAAAATAGCATTTTTCTCTCCATTTATTCAGGTCATAGTGAAGTTTAGGCTTTGTCAACCTAAAAATATTTACATCACCATGACTTCTTTTTTTTTTAATTTTTTTTTAATGTTTTTATTTATTTCTAGGAGAGAGAGAGACAGTGTGAGCAGGGGAGGGTCAGAGAGAGAGGGAGTCACAGACTGAAACAGGCTCCAGGCTCTGAGCTGGCAGTCAGCACAGAGCCCGACGCGGGGCTCGAACCCACGAACCGCGAGATCATGACCTAAGCGAAAGTCGGACGCTTAACCGACTAAGCCATCCAGGCGCCCCTACATCACCATGACTTCTATGAGCGCAGTATCAGGCACCTGATAAGCATTCAATAATTGTTGCATGAATGGCCATATTCGATGATTCCACGTACCACTCTCACCTCTTTCTCATTTTGCCACAAAGTCCAATAATTATATTGAAAATTAAGTGACAGGGAGCCAGAGAATAATCCTGAGCCTGAGGCAGTGCCTGTGGGAATTTGCTGTGATCGTGGTTTGGTCAACACTGGCTTCCTCCTTCCCTCAGACGATCCAGCACAGTCTTGGTGAGTGTATGTCTCCCTCTTTCTCTCTTGTGCCGTTTAACTGTCAGGACAACCTCGTAGATGACACAAGACAGATCTACGCCCTGAGCCATAATGGATAATTAAAGTGAAAAGTCAAATGCACCTAGTCACATAATGTCCTCTGAGATTATATGGGAGGAGAAATAAAAAGTATATGCACTTCAACTGCACTGCAGTCTGATGTTTAAAACTCAAGGGCCATGGCATTCCATCCATATCTTAATCCACGGATTTTACCCTCCATCACCTTTGGGTGACATCTATTTGTAGTGGCATTTGGTCAGAAAGCTCTTAAGCAGAAAAGGCTGTCTCTAGGGTGTGTTTTATTTTTAATTCCACATAATTACTCAAGTTGCTCTATTTCGCTGCCTGATTGAGTTTAGACTGAGGTAACCTGACAGATATTTTCCAACGTGTCTCAGCAGTTGCCTGATGCCCCACCAAAGGCTTTGCTATGAAGAAAACCCAGTGTAACTCGGTCCCATTTGGAGGGCACTCAGGTTTGGGAATTGTAGTGGCAGAGCTCTGAGGCATCAAGGGCTCCAGGAGTCAGAGGGTGGGTGGAACTTCAGCACGTATTACAAATCTCAGAGAACAGTTCAAAACTATAGCAGCACCACAGCTTCTACTGGAATGTGAAGGAATAATTTGCTTCTTAAGAAAAACGATCTCCTAGGACAAAGTTAGCTCCTTATATTGAACTGACTTGGAAGGAAGGGACACAAAGTCGGTAGTCTGGGTTTCTTTTGGTAGTTCCAGAAAGCCTCTACCACAGAGTGAGTGGAAGAAACCCTTTTAAAGGAGGCTATCATGCACTGAATTGTCTCTCTCCCTCCTCTCCCCCAAATTCAGATGTTGAATTTGCTCTCAGAATGTGACCATACTTGGAGAAAGAGTCTTCATAGGGTAATTAAGTTAAAATGAGGTCATTAGGTGGGTCCTAATCCAATATGGCCAGTGTCCTTATAAGAGAGGAAATTCAGACACAGACATGGAAGAAGGAAGATGAGGAAACTCAGAGAAAAGACTGCCGTCCACAAGCCAAGCAGAGCAGCCTCAGAAGAAACCGGCTTTGCCAGCACCTTGATCTCAGACTTTGAGCCTCCTTAACTGAGAAAACAAATCTCTGTTTGTCTAAGCCCTTTGGTTGGTGGTAATTAGTTATGACAGCTCTAGCAAACTAATACAGACACAGAAGACTAAAGTCACTGCAGAACAGCTAGCACTCAAATTTCCACTGTCAATCCTGCCATAAAGGTCCTGAGAAGGGTGGAGAGTTCTGGTAAAAATCAGTAGTGCACAGTTTTCACACTCAAGTCTTACTATGGAATTTTGACCTCTAGAGCCCTCACTCAGTTGAGTACTCAGCCCTAGGCATCTCCTGGTTGTATTTCTTTGTGCAGGCATGGTATCTGCCCCCAAAATGTTGTAAGCTCCTTGACGAGGGAGAACTCCTTACCTTTCCCTTTCTAGAATCACTGATTCGTTCATTACATTGTGTTTTCCCTGTGGGCTAGATTCATATTTAAAAAAAAAAAAAAAAGATGTACTCAACAGAGTGAGGGCCTCTAAAGTTCCAGAAGGAGAGATCTGGGATGATCATGGAAGTCTTCAAGGAGAATGTGAAATTGACTCATTCTTTGAAAGCTCTACAGAGAGACGATATGAAAAAAAGACAGACATGTCTCAGGCAAAAGCAAAGAGACAGACAATGCAGTGTATGTTTTAGGGACAATGAGAGAAATGGCTTGCAAATGTGGAGCCTTTTTCACACTGGAGAGAACACCTTCAGATGTTAGTGTTGTAGGGATACTTCTTCACCAGCCATGGCCTTAAAAAGACAATAAGGTTACCTGACTAGTTGTTGGATGCAGAAAGAATTTGCTCATCTATTAAAACCAGTCAGGACTATTGTGAGTTTTATTGCAGCAGTTGGATGTTTCATCTTTCTGACCTAGATAGTGAAGCCTCACTATTCCATCTCAACCCATGGACACTTTAGGCTTTCGGACAGGGGCTCCACTAATTACCTTTGCTCCATGTAAGAAGAAAAGGTTTGCCAAAGAACTGAATGAATAAACATGATTCCAAAGGGAATGCTCCCAGAGCTTTAAAACACCGGTTCCATTGCAATGGTGTTCTAATGATGAGTCTTTGTCATCTTGTCATCAAAATAGAAAGCTGGAGGATTGCCACATGGCATTGCCCTGAGGCCTATTTAATCCATTCTATGTGTCTTTGAAATCAATGACTGTGTTTTACAATTTAAGCTTTTAATTCAGATTGACCTTGACTACAGTAATCCATGTGATTACATTTTATTATACTGTCAATCTTCTATGAATTAAATCAACAGGTAATTATTGAACTGCTACCATTCACAGAATTAGCTTTAGGGAAGAAATAACCCTAAAATAATTGATGCTGCTGCTGTGTGATATATATATTTTCTGTTATCACCATGGAGGGATAGTGGAGAAGTTGGATTTTGAAGACGATGAAAGACATCAAGTCATGGATTTATTGAGGATGACGTTACATCGAGAAAGCTGTTAGCTCTGTCACTCATTAGTGTCTTTACCCATAAGGGGTGGGGAAGGAGAGTGAAGGTAAAATTCAAATTAATTACCGTGTCTCCTTATTAACAATTTGGACTAGAGCTTCACGGGTGTGGCTGTAGAAGGAAGCTTTGTTGGGAAAAGCATAGGGATCAGAGAGAATAACAAGTATTAAGAGAAGAGCAGAAGCTCATAGTCTAGAGCTTGGCTTTAATGTTAAGGGTAATGGGGAGCCATTGGTATCCTTGGAGTAAGGGTCTAATAAGATACAAGTTACATTTGGTGAAATTATTGTAGCGGTAATCTTCAGAATGCGTCTCACCTATGGAAGCAAGGAAGCAAGCCATTGGGAGATTTTGACCTTTTGAATGAGAGCTGATTGTAAACTATTGCTAACAAGAGTGGTAATGGGGAAGAAAGTAAGGGTACTGAAGATGCGGATATAAAAAAACAGAACAACAGAATGTTGGGGAAAATAAAATAAGGAGACCAGGGTGGCTGAAAGCTGCTGGACATGAAGCATAGAGAGGCTGCTTGTAGAACGAGCTGTTTAATTTTTTTTTTTAATATTTTTATTTATTTCTAGGAGAGAGAGAGAGAGAGACAGCACGAGAAGGGGAGGGTCAGAGAGAGAGGGAGGCACATACTCTGAAATAGGCTCCAGGCTCTGAGCTGGCAGTCACCACAGAGCCCGACGCGGGGCTCGAACCCACGAACCGAGAGATCATGACCTAAGCGAAAGTCGGACGCTTAACCGAGTAAGCCACCCAGGCGCCCCAGAACGAGCTGTTTCAAAAGTCATTTAGGAGAACTTCCAAGGAACGAGATGAGAAACACAATAAGCTAGTGTCCTGCTTATGGATTCCCTCATCTTACAATGGTTGGGGAACTTTATGTGTGCTTTACGGTCATGTGCCTTTGACACATACATAAGTTCATCAGGGACTAAAGCTCTTGACTTCTGTCTCACATACTGACAAAGATGCTAATGAGCCATAAAACTGTCATTAAACAACATCACAAATCACTACGGCTTTATGTCCTGTGGTCTTCAAAATTCGAATCTCTCTACCACGTCCCACCTTGATAAAATTGAACACTTCTTTGCTTTCATGAGATTTCATTCCACCCTGCATGGTTTGAATTCATGCCACCAGTCTAGGGCACCAAGTGAAGAGCTATTTTTAAAAATAACATAATTAATAACAACACTACTACTAATGATGAACACTAATGAAAAATAAACACATGCTCGAAGAGGATTATACCAACTTGGGAGTATATTCTCTCAACCTTTCATAGCCAGACAAGAGGAGTATATTCCCTAACCTTTCATAGTTAGACAAGAGTTAGGAAAATCCCTCTTCTCTCTGAGGGTTAAGTTCCATGAGGTGACAGATGCAATGGGAAAAGGAAGGGGACTCAATTAAATACAGAAGACCTAGGTTTCTTAGGTCTAAAATCCTAGGAAAGTTACACAGATGTGGGTTCTGTAAAATGAGATTCTTCTCATGAGCCTTCTCGGAAATTTCTCTCTATGGTCTCTGGGCTAAATGACAGCTGTTGTTACTGATCTTGTCATCGTTGTTAATCCTATTACATCACTGTTCTGCCATGAACACAGGCTCTGTGACTGTTCTGAGCTGGTTCCCATGCTAAAGTGACAGAACATGAAGTCATGGGCTTGTCTAGGTTTTGACCTTCTCCCGACTCTAACTTCATGTCATTTTATTTTTATGGAAGTTTGAGAAAGAAGCCCATTTATTTTGGTGAAAGTGTTTCATCAACTCCAAAATGCTTTCATTCTTTTTAATGTTTATTTACTTTTAAGGGGGGGGGAGAGCAGGGGAGGGGCAGAGAGAGAGGGAGACGCAGAATCCCAAGCAGGCTCCAGGCTCTGAGTTGTCAGCACAGAGCCCAACGCGGGGCTCAAACTCATGAACTGCGAGATCATGACCTGAGCTAAAGTCGGATGCTTAACCAAGTGAGTCACTCAGGTGCCCCATCTACAAAATGCTTTAAATGACAGTTGTCTTTTGACAGGAAAATTTTGTTGACTGTGCAGAACTTCAGATGTAAAGGCATGGATAGTGGAGTTGATTTGTATTTAATCCACAGAACTTCATAATGATCAAAAAGAGCAGGCCACATAAAAACATCCTCAGGCTTCCCATGTGTTTTATGGATTTGGATGGAAATCAGGAAGCTTCTTTGTCAGATTAGGGGGTCCCATGTGGGTTCTCAGGCTCTTTTTTCTTTTCTTTTTCTTTTTCTATTTTTTTAATACTTATTTTTGAGAGAGAAGGAATAAACAAGCAAAGGTGGGGAAGGGACAGGGAGAAACGGAGACACAGAATCTGAAGCAGGCTCCAGGATCTGAGCGGTCAGCACAGAGCCCAATGCAGGGCTCGAATTCACGAGCTGTGAGATCATGACCTGAGCCGAAGCCAGACACCCAACTGACTGAGCCACCCAGAGCCCCTCAGGCTCTTTTTCTTAAAGTAGTATTTCAGCTTTCCAATTTGGTCACCAAGCCATAGGCCACCTGTGGACAGAAGTTCCCCTTTCAGATAAGTGGTCCACAAGTGGTTTTCTGCTATTTGGGGTAGAAAACGACATTCTGGATAGGAGGTCTGGTATCTATAGGAATTTTATTGCCGCTCCAGTTTGCTGGCCTCACCTCACTTCTGTGACTAAATCTACATTCACAGCTGAAGTGCGTGTTTCCTGGAGAGAAGTTGTGGGTGCACTTCCGGTTGCCTCAGGGACTTTGTGACCTTTGAAGAGCCACAGAAATACTTTGTGCTTCAGAGACAAGTTATTCCCCATTACCTCCCTCTGACAGGTGCTGTCAGAATTAGAAAGCTCTGGAAGACTCCCAAAACAGAGACCTAAAATAGTCATTATAATTAATAATAGTAATTAACTTTCATTATAGGTGAGTCATCTATACATTCAAGTTTCAGTGATAATTTGTTTCAAAGTTACCCTTTAGTGTTTCCATCCTTACTCAGCCTCACTCATCATAAAAGTAAGTTACATTTTATTTTGATTTTTCCAGCTTTATGGAAGTATAACTGACAAACAAATATTGTATATATTTAAGCCACACATTGCTGTATGTGTATATGGTGAAATGATCAATATAATCAACTTAATTAATAGACAAATCCATCCCCTCACATAGTTATCATTCGTGTGTGTGTGTGTGTGTGTGTGTGTGTGTGTGTGGTAGAACATTGAGGATCTACTCCCTTAGCAAATTTCAACTATAGAACACTGTATTGTTAACTGTAGTCACCATGCTGTGCTTTAGGTCTCCAGAACTTTTTTATCCTGCTTGACCAAAATTTTGTGTCTACCCTATGACCACCATCTTCCCATTTCTCCCTGGCGACCACCATTTTAAGGAAAAGATGCTTAGCTTTTCTACAGAGCAGAGAGACGTTTTCTTTACCTTCTATTTAATGCATATGGATGACTGATGTTGGCAAAGCAATTCTTTCTTTAAACCACAATGAAAAGAAGGAGTAAATGTTTTGTAAAGTAGTCTCTGATTCTGTATCTGTAATTATGTCAATACTGATATTTTTGCTTTTACATTCCTTCAGTGCGCCACAGGGCAGCTTATCTCGGTGAAATGTTTCCTTCTTCCTTTGTCCAATAACAAATGGATAGGAAGTTCAAACATTTGTACTTTTTCTTTGAAGCAATTGCCCTAAACCAGTAAAACCATTTCATCAGCCACAATTTTGAGTATTTTTCTTTCCTCTGATAAAGTTTTAGGTCTGTGCTCATGAACAAGATATGTAACTGTCAATAGCCATCTTTTCAGTGGATAGAGTCAGAGTTACTTTATTAAACAGAACAATCCGCACTCCTGATCTTTCTTCCTACAACACATTGCCCAATTATTTCACATTCTTCTAGTGTAAAATAAACACATTAAGTCTGTTGAGATACTGCTGTGATTATTTATTTTTCAAATGTAATAAGAAGGGGGGGTGACCTTTTCCGAGGACAGGAAACAAAATTAGACCTGACAGTGATACATTATCAATTTTCACAACTATGAAAATATTCCAGAAAGCAGGCAGTTCTCTGTGCGCTTGGGTGACTGGCCAAGCTGGCCTGTGAAGTCATAAACCCCAAGTCCTTTTAAGTTAGTTCTCAGTTAATTTCCCATTTACTTGCAGAGTTTCATTAACTCTGGTAAGTCTGATAACCATGCATAATTATTCCCACTTTCTTCCTCATCAAATCCCGCTACCTTTCCCAGGCCGAAAGGAGCATATGATTCTCTTCTTGAGGTGGATCAAAAGAGCACGGGGACTCTAAAAACAGGTGTAGCTGAGGGACACGCCATCATAAATTTGCTTCCCGAGGCTGAGCCAGATAACTTTATCTTCTTATATTTCCATTTCTCTTACAAAAGTCATGGAAACAGGTTCCCTTACCCAACAGTGTTATAATAATGAAAATGCACAGTCAAGTTAAAAAACAACTACATCTATGTATACATACCACCCCCCCCCTCCCCGAAAAAAGATCTGTCAATTTCAGTGCAGGAAGAAACCTAAAGTTTTTAGACTGTTTCATGTTTCTCCAATAACAACCTTGCATTTGGTTCAGGTGATGTGTCCTCAGCCAAGAGGCCTAATACCCACTCTATGTGCAGGGCAGGCAGGAACAACATGTGAAGAATCAGAAGGATGATGTTGTCTAAGTTGAAGAAAAATATTTCTAGACCTCGTATGGATATTGTAAATTCTGGCAGAGGGAGAAAGTAATACAACAAGCCAGGCGATGCATACATCCAGCACTCCTCCAACAGCCTAAAGGACCAGAGGTACTTTTTTATATCAATCCTCAATAAGACCGTCTAATTTTCATCTCTACAGCTTCCTCAGCTTGAATCATTATTTTGTTTTGCTTTGTGTTAAAGCAGATGGATGCCGGGCAGAGGAATGGGTACTGATTTCCAGAGTTTTAAAAACTGCGACCCAGGGAGAGTTCTGGCGGGAGATCTAAAAGGACCAGATTGTCCTCTCTCTGGGTGGCAATTTGATAATGAGAAGGTACAGCCCGACATGGTCGTTCTCTGTTTGAGGAGCTTCAGCAGAAGGGAATGTGCTCACCATATTCATGAACATCGGTTTGGAAAAAGTGGTAAAAGAGCTAAGTGTGAGACATTGAATAAAGTGTTTCAGCTGAATCCTGGGAAGCCAAGATGTGTATCAGTGGTGGGGATCAACATAATATTTTGAGGATTATGCTTCCATGCTTTTAAATTTCCAGATAATACATGTCCTTGTATTCATAAACACAACTGAGAATTCTACAGGTTCTCATTTTTATCTTTCTCTCTGACCCCTTTCTTATCTCATAACCACAATATCAGCAGGTCTGTAGATAATTCAGATATGAGCAAAGGTTTTTCTGGTATGATGTGTAAAATGCTAGGTTCTCTTTGGGAATGTATTTACACGTTTTATTAGAGGGTCTAGTTTTGTTGCATTTGTCTTTGTGCTGTATTATTTTTTAAATGTTTATTTATTTATTTTGAGAGAGATAAAGAAAGCATGGAAGAGGGATAGAAAGAGAGAGACAGAGACAGAGAGAGACAGAGAGGATCCCAAGCAGGTTCTGCCCATAGCCCAACATTGGCTTGACCTCACAACCATGAGATCATGAACTCAGCCAAAATCAAGAGTTGACACTTAGCCATGTCACCCAGGTGCCTCTGTGTTTATGCTTTAGATTTCAAGATTATAACTGCTTTTCTTTCCAAGTGAAGTTGTTCATGTTACTCAAGCAGCCTGATATCCTTTTCTAAAAATTTCAGTGCATAAATTTCTGTCCCTTGCTACCACGAGTAAACAACTCTCCTCCTCCCTCTAAGGTAGACATTTCTTCTGTCCATCATTAAAATTTTCCACATGACAGACAGTGACATCAAAGCAAAATATCTTAAAGTTAGGCCCTGTGGCTCACCGTCTCCTTCAGGGCTTTTATTGTTTTTCTTTCCTCTTTGGTCTTGAATAAAGCATTTGAGAAATTCTTGATGTGAGAATACATTTTATTTTGGTTAAGACTTATTTTCTTTCAGGGGATGAAACAGCTCATAAAGATTCACCAAAATGTTTCAGTCAGAAAGCAACATGTTTTCCAACTCTCAAACAGCTAGATCGTCCGCACTCGGGAGCCATCCTCCCTGTTTACTGAGAGACAACTGTCAGTGGGAAAAGAGCTGTTCCCACTTTCTATTAGACCAGGGTCTTTTCTCACATGATGGTTCCTTGGCCTTCTGAGGGAAATCTCCAGTGAGCTGGCTGGGCACATTCCAAATGAGGATTTGGCACTTAGCAGGGAAAGGAGAATAACTCTGCTGTCAGTTCTTGGTGGAATATAAATCATCCCAGAGAGGAGCAAAAGAAAAAAAAAAGTTCATTTCTAGTCTTCATCATGAGTTTTACACACAGCTATCTTTCTAACAGGTCCTCTGAGATACTTCTCTAACAGGGGGCTTTCCTTCTTGGTTAAACCAGACACCAAAGAAAGATGGAAGGGGCCCACAGACAGAGACTCAGCTGTCCCCAAGGGGACAAGTATGCCAGAGACACAGATAAAAGCTGGCTGATTGAGATTGTGCTTTGAGATCCCAGGGATTTCAGATGGACTTTTCTAAGGGAAGAGATCTCTCCAAGGAAAAGCCCTTGTACCCAAAACTGTACAACTGTACACTTCTATGAGACTTTTGTTAATAAGGGATAGAAATCTAACTCAGTCTAGCTTAGAAAGAAAGTTAGAAAGGGTGGAGGGAGAAAAGAAAGGAAGGAAGGAAGGAAGGAAGGAAGGAAGGAAGGAAGGAAGGAAGGAAGGAGAGAGAGAAGAGAAAGAGAGAGAGAGAGAGAAAGAAAGAAAGAGAGAGAGAAAAAGGAACTTTCTGGAAGCTGGAAGTCAACAGATTTGCTCCTGGATTTGAAAGTCATCCTTAGCAGGCACATTCCTGTTCTACACTTCTATTCACATGCCCCCACAACCCTGAGTCTACATAGAACTTTGAACTTGTGATCTTAGAGGAAGAGGTACCATCTCTTCCAACATTCTGGAAAGGCTCAAGAGAGGGTTCAGATTGACTTGGATTGGGTCATACGCCCATTCCCCAATCAATCTTTGTGGCCAGCAAGATGAGCGGCCAGAATTAATCTAGAGTCCATTCCCGAGACTAGTGGGGAGTTGGACAAAGGTGAGGACTTAAGAATCACCTGAATCACTTACACTGAAACATATTATTAAAGGTTGAGGGAGGGCTGGTTCCCTAAGGAGGTATTAGAAGTACAGAAAAACGTATGTTTGCTGCACATATGGGAAGACCCTGATGGGGTGTTGATTGAAGGACATCATAGACTTCTCAGTGCTTGTAGAAGTAGAGAGTTCTGAATGAGGCTTGCAAAAGTCACGTGTGAGTTACAGAGTAGGACTGTGGATTCAATTTCAAGTAATTTCATCTACTTTGCTGGTTGCTCTGGTCCTAGATAAGATTGTGAACTCACTTATGCTTGAGTTTTGGGTTTCTACTTCTTATATCTATGGTCCTGATTTCTTCCCCTTTCTACTCACTACCCACCAAAGTACTTCTACTTCCCAAAGCATCTGGCCCTGATCTCCCACGCCTGACTAATGACATAAACACGTCACCCCTCATTCTTTCCCCAAATGACTCACCCTATGCTCTAAGTCCTGAAGAACTTCAGGGAAACTGATGATTAATATGAACCAAAATGAGTGTTATTACCAGACAAGATACTACTGATGTTTCGAGAGAAGATATCCCTTAAACTTGGGGCTTCCAGACTTTTAGATTTTCATAGACTATCAAAATGAGAGAAGGGGCAGTATTGAAAAAGTAGATGTGTGGCGAAGGAGAGGAGGAGAGAGGAAAAGGAAAGGGAGAGGAAAGGAAGGGAAGGAAGAAAATTAAGGATTGGTTTAGGGTTTTAAAGCATTTTATTTTGATAGGTTAAGGGGCTTAAAAAGAGCCACAATAAAAGTACTATTAGATGTCACCAAAATTTAATAAAAAAAGGATATCTTAATGCCAAAAAAAAAAACTAGAAAGGATTTAGTTTCACATTTAAAGAGAATCCTTTAAATTTTAAAAACTACAGCTTTTCTGGAAAACTCACTAAAATGTCCTGAATTAGCCAGAAATCATTTAATGATCCACTCCAAACAACCCTTGCTAAAGATGAGTACCTGAAAACCTCAGTGTTAACCCAAAGAGTTTAACAGTGGGAGTTTGGGGTCTGTACGTCGTCCATGAGAATTTTATGGCCACAGTGCCCTCATACGAAGAAAATAAATAACTGCTCTATCTATAAAGACCTTGGCTTCAGGGTATGGATTCTGGCAGAATTTACACACAATATAATCACCCTTTATAGGGACATTTTATCACTCAGCACAACCTGCTCTTTCCATAGAAGGGGAAACTGAGGCTCAAGAGGAGAAGAGACATAGGTAAATCCACCCTCTGCAAATAAATCCCATAGTCAAGGCAGAACTTACACGAACCAGGACTCAGCTGACATTTAGACAGAAGGCAGAGGGAAGGGTCAGAACCTAAAGATAAACACATCCCTGGATTGGCCCAATGGAGAATGGGTGGAGATGAACCATAGGTAACAGGAAAGATTCTGGGCCATCAGGTGGAGCACTTCAGCACAAGGGAGAATGTTGCCAAGGGATGGATCCCAGCTGGTGATCTGGGGCTTTGTGTCTGAGGCATGGCAGTGAATATGGTATAGATCTATACGGGGCATGGCAGTTTTCAGGCAAGTCCCATGAAGCCTAAGCAAGACCCTTCTCTCAGAAACACTGGATCACTCGGCTGGTCATCAAGACAGGAGTTTGAGCTTCCTAGAGGACAAGTCAGGGTAAGGATAGCTGGATGAGCGTCCGAATGTCAGGCCAGTGGGAAGAACAAACTAATTCTGATATGGAGATTAGAATGTCAGCAGCAGAAGGCATGTTTTATGTTGTAAATGTGTGATTTGGAGGGAAGAAATTGGTAAGATTTTTTTTCCTAGTAAAATGGCTGTTATCTTTAATATCTTCCTGTCTCTTGAATTCTATTGTTGACCAAGGAAAGCATGTCTCAAGCCCAGTGTTAGAAAAGGTGTAGTCACATATGGATGAGGGGTCATTTGGATAAGTTGTTGAAATTGTAAGCCATTCAGAAAGAAGAAGAGAAAATTTTGGTGAAACCATGGAAAAAGACAAAGGCTGGCCCTTAGGAGAACGAGAAATGAGTGGAGAGTAGAGTGGAAAATGTCGGCAAAGTGCTCGTGAAAGAATCCTGGAATTAAGCACAGGCAGAGAGAAGATGCAATCAGACGTCATGGAACTAACCAGACACTGGAAATCAGGGTGGATGTTCAACCTTTGCAAGTAACTCTCAGATTTGAAATCCAGTAGACCTTTTGGATGGAATGCTGCCATGTCTACTAAGGAACATGAAGGACATTAGGCATCCAGCCCAAAAAGGTGGCCTCAGCCTTGAGAATAGAAATAATATAACTGTTTGAGAGACTTAGAAAGCTCAGACTCGGCTCTGAGGATCCCTTGAATCCAGCGGGCATAAACCCCACCAAGAATAAACCCAGTAAGGAATGCTTAAAATTCTTTAGTGCTACGAGGTTATAGGAAGCTCTACTTCAGGATTCCTTAACAACTGCAATAACATTTACTTATGTCACCTCTCAACCGATGAGCTTAGGCTTGGGGGAGTGGGGTCCGAAAGCGTGGCACCACCTCCCTCTTTCTCCCGGAACGCAGCAGTGCCCTGGATATGGGAAATCTTTGGTGAAAATATCAGCCATCGAAACAAACGAAATATCCTTGTGACATTAATAATTAACCGTTCATATCTTTTACAACAAAAACAATACTCGGAGCACAGCATTACTGGAAGTTCATAAAATGAACCCTCTTTTTTGGGTCAGTGTTTACTACAGTCCTGATTGTTTCAGAAAGAAAACTTTATGAAAGGAAATCAAGAGCTTTCTCCAACTCCACGGGTACAGCAATAACAGGAAACCAAACTCCTATTTCTGTAGTTTGCCAGATAAGGACTGAACAGTAGATTTTTTTGAAGGCATGTGGCAAATACTATTAACGACATATAAATTACTGTCTATTGCATGGTCTTGGCTGAGTGAGTTACACTGTAACTCTGGGGGTGGAGGGAGGCACAGGCATTTCTCATTACTCCAGAAAATGGTAAAAGATGACAAGTTGGTAGAGGAGAGATTGTGGCTCAAAGAGTAACCTCTTCATCCCTGATCATCTGGTGGAACTACTCTGCCCCGAGAACATTCCAGACAGTGAATCTGAAACAGGGTAAAAGCCAAATTACTGAGCACTTGGAGGTCATTTCCAATAGACTCCTAAGATACTGCATTTCAGATGCTCTCTAATAAAGAAGAAAACAATAGCAGCTAGTGGCCTTAACTGAGATCATTCCTTTGAATATGTAAGGAGATGTCCAGTGCATATTTGCTTATTATGTATTTTATAATCCAAGTACAATAGCTAGCTGGGCTATTACAATATTACTTCCACAGACTTTCCTCAAGTTAAGTTTAACACCAGACATAATTAGGGAGGTATGTGTGTTTCACTCGAAAGTTTCTCTTCTCCAGTGGCTTTGAAAAAGGCAGGAGAGTGAGATTGGGAAGCCAGTGAGTCATTTAAGACACAAATGTCGTAAAACACACCTTCTAAAGCACATATTGATAGCGAAATGTGTATGTTGAGGGGTCTTTTAGCTTAATGCAAAAGTTCTTTTTGGTCATGGCTTTCAACCTTTTAATCATGACAGCTGATTATCAGTTTTCTTGTTTGCTCAGACATCACTGATGCCATCCGTTGTTGACAAGGCAGAGAATAAGGGATTTTTAATATATGGTTATGTCAACAATTGTGATGTATTACTGAGACCAATAACAGAGGGAAGATTAGTACCTTTATTGAATATATTCTTGTTACAACCATTAAGGAACTCTAAAAATACAATGTAATGCACCAAAATCACATCTCCAAACTTCACGCTCAGTCACTGCTTACATTTTGCCATATTCCACTATGCCTTTTATTTTATGCCTTTTCTAGACCATATTTACCCACAATTTTGCATCCTGCTTTTCTTTCATTCACCTTTATATCATAAGCAAGTTTCTATACTATTAAAATTCTATGAAAAGACCATTTTTATAAATAGAATCATTTTATATGGATAAACCATAATTGACACACCAAAATTGTTTGCACTGTTTCTTATTCTTTTTTAGTTTTCTTTTAATGTTTATTTATTTGAGAGAGACAGAGAACAAACAGGGGAGGGGCAGAGAGAGAGGGAGACAGAATCTGAAGCAGGCTTTAGGCTCCAAGCTTTTCAGCACAGAGACCGACACAGGGCTCGAACTCATGAGCTGTGAGATCATGACCTGAGCTGAAGTTGGACGCTTAAGCTACTGATCCACCCAGGTGCCCTGTAGCATTTCTTATTATAAATAATTCTATGTAAAACATCTTTGCAAATATGTCTTTTCCTTATCACTTATGATTTCCTCAAGATCCTTAGGAATAAAATCACAAGGTCAAATATATAAATTTGTTTTAGAATTCTTGGTACAGATTGCCAAATCACCTAATAGAAAGGTGGTGTTAATTTATACCCACAACAGAGGTTTATGAAGATAAACAAGAAAATGCACTTAGTTTTCTTTACTTTAGTCATGGTTCTATGAAAATTTATACTATGGTAAACAAAGCATTTGTCAAAAACAAACTACTGAGGTATTTTTGTTGAAGGTAAATAAAGAAGGAAGGCATCTTTTAATGACTAGTAAATGCTAGGAATTTAAAACTATATTCAAAATTTATAGTGGAGGCAACATCATAGACAATTTTTTAAAGTCCAATTTTTAAGAATAAAAATACCCCCTGGTATTTGCTACCTGCTCAACAGCTTGCAAGTGCTTTCATAAATGATCTTGTATTAACCACCACAAACACTGGCAAATACTGAAGTCATTCAGGCCTACCAGAAACTCTTAAATGCAACCCCATTAAAAAGTATCATGAGGGGCGCCTGGGTGGCTCAGTCGTTTAAGCGTCCGACTTCGGCTCAGGTCATGATCTCACGGCTCGTGGGTTCGAGCCCCATGTTGGGCTCTGTGCTGACAGCTAGCTCAGAGCCTGGAACCTGCTTCAGATTCTGTGTCTCCCTCTCTCTCTGACCCTCCCCTGTTCATGCTGTCTCCCTCTCTCTCTCAGAAATAAATAAAAAGTTAAAAAAAAGTATCATGAAATTGTCTTGCACTTAAAATCATTTTTCTCATTGGCTTTAAAATTTTTTATTCCTAAGGAAGATTTTCTGCTCTGGGTAAAGAATAAATTCTATGGCCTGGTTCCTTCATTTCCAAGTGGCCAGCCTAGGAAGGCAGGTCTATGAGACAGGCTGACGAGTGTCTTCATGTCTACATGCCTTTGTGTCATCTTGAAATCAAGTGAGGAGAAAAAGAGAAACCCTTGCAACCCCCCTAAACACATCATGTGTGCCCTTACCTCCAACCCCTCACTTTGCTGTTCCCTTCAGCCTGGAGCCCTGGCTTTCCAATGCTATCCTGGTTTCTTCTTCCCCTTCCCCCAGGTCGCCCCATCCCATGGTTCATTGTGACTGAACTCTTCAGCCAGGGTCCTTCACCAGCTGCTGTTGCTGGCTTCTCCAAATGGACCTCCAATTTCATTGTGGGCATGTGCTTCCAGTATAATCCCAGCTGGGCCTCTCTGCAGGAGCCTAGTTAAAACTGCAACCAACTACCACCTCCTTCCCCAACTACCACCCCCCCCCCCCCCGCCTCCAAAAGGCACTCTCGGTTCCTTATCCTTGCTTCCTTTTTGACACAGAACTTACTACCATGATTTTTGTTTTATTATTATTGTTATTAGTATTATTATTATCCTCAATGATCACAGCCATGTTAGGAAGCAGGTAAACTCTTCTGAATATGTATTCTGCAGGTCTCCAGATAAGTCTGAATAATGCTAGGTAATTCACCCTCTACTAGGATTCATATTATGTTCCTATATATAGTGTATGAACATATCAGGAAGGTCTGCAGTAAAGAAAAACATTCGACTTTAATTTGACTTTAATATTTTATTTGAGTTCTATGAGACATTACCCAAAGGATGCTTTTCTTTTTTTACATGACCCATATTGGCTTCATGTCAAGATGGCGATTCCCGTAAATGCCCTTTAATAACTACAGAATGCATGGCTTTCTCCTCTTAACAGAAGAGGAAGCTGAGATGCTCGGTGACTTACATAAGGTCACGTGGAGAACAAATAGAAGTGCAGATATTCTAACCCTGCTGGGAGGCTGATCTTATCACCACCTTGTTGCATGACAGGGAAATAACCCCTGTCACCTAATTTGGTTATGACGATTGCACAAAGAAATGACAAGACAACAAAACAGCTGCACTTCTAGAATTGTTGAAAATGCAAACACAACTGGAAAATGGACTTGAGATAAGATTACATTTTGTGGGGGCACCCGGGTGGCTCAGCTGGTTGAGCATCTGACTCCTGATTTCAGCTTAGGTCATGATCTCACAGTTTGTGAGATGGCGCCCCAAATCGGGCTCTGTGCTGACAGTGTGGTGGAGCCTGCCTGGGATTCTCTCTCTCTCCCTCTCTTTCTGCCCCTCCCTCACCTGCATGTGCACTCTCTCTAAAAATAAATAAATAAATAAACTTAAAAAAAAAAGATTGCATTTTGTGAACCTGAAAGAAGTATGTTACACAAACTCAAAGTGCTTGGCCATGGCTTGGTGCTACCAATGACTTTCTGCTTTCTGACATTTATGTTGTAGACAGGCAAACAAAAGTAGGACTATTATCTAAGCCCTGGAAATGTCATGATTCACCTACAAAGGTTTAAAAAGAAAGAATTGAATTAAAATCAGTTCATTAGAAACAACGAACATAATACAAAATGTTCAGGCTGATAGAAAATAAAACTTGAAGATACTTCCCTCATGTCAAAGAGAAATCTGAAAATGTTCAGAGCGTTGGATGAGAAAAGAAAAGACAAGCTTAAAAAACAAACAAACAAACAAAAAAATCCCATGCTTTTCTGCTATGACTTAACCAGCGTGAGACTCCTAGAAAATCGCAGCTCAGCAGAAAGACTCACTTGCAGATAGTGGCTTGCATGTTTTGAAGATAAGCTTATTTGGTTTCTGAATCAGCGAGAGATTTCATATTATGTAACTAGTTGTGCCTTTTGAAAGCCTGACAAAATGAAGCCATGAGATTCAGAGGTGAAGAGAGAGGACTCAGGTATTTGCTGTGCTTGACATGTATAGGTCATTGCTAGTGAAAGAGAAAAAAAAAAGTCCATGGTAATCAGGGAAATCATGTTTGGTGTTAATATCTTTATCATTAATCCCCCAGAAGGATTTACAAGTCACGATGGACAAAAGTGATGGGAAAACGCAGATCTGATGAGATGCCAGAGAAACATCACAATGGTAACTTGTGTTTGGTGTCAAAACAAATCCTCTCAGTTTGGATAAGTTGGAAATAGTTTACGTGCTGTTCATCTAGCGTACTCTACGAGATAATCAAGACTGAAAGGGCGTCTTAAAGCCTAGCCCGTGTATCCATCTAGCTCGGTTTGTTTTGCATATTGTGTCCTCCACAGTATCCCTCAGGAACTGCACCAAAATAGGAGTTGGTAGAAATACTCAAACTGTCACTTTTTGGGAGTTTTTTGGGCATTTTGTTTTTTGGGTTTTTTTGGTCTGAGCCATGATAAACATATCCAGGTACCTGTCCCAGCCCCGGGCTGACCTATGCGGATGTCTCTTGAGACGTTCTGCATGTGATTACTTTATAATTTGTTTCTGGTTGTTAAGACAGTAGAGATGTCAGATCTAAGTACGGCTTCTTGGGTATGTTTCTGTGAACCGACACAGCAGCAAAACTCTCCAGTTACTATCAGTGCCAACACCGATTATGAGAAATAACATGAAACGTTGCACTTTAATCAGCGTGCTGAGCCCCATCAGCTACAGAGGGGACGAGACGCCAAGTGCTTAGAGCAGGACACCTTGCTGTCTGTAGCAGAGTTCTCATACACGTCCTTACACCCAGATTAGCAGGCCTGCGGTATCATCAGGAGAAAGGCCTTCTTTATCTCCCCATGGTGTTTTTCTGAGATAACAGCACGCACATTTCTAACGAGACACCCTTTCGAAGACAATTAAGGATTTGGATTTTGCCAAAAATGCACCCGAAGCAGGCCTTGCGATGTCAACGTTGGAGGCTTGCAAGATGCCAAGTGTCTATGTTTAGGGCAATTTGTACACATTTTGGAAAAGACAGAACTATTTATTTTGAAATTAAGGCGTCTCCAAGCAACCCTGCATTACGAAACATTTTGGAGAAGCCTTTTGGCAACAGCTAAGGAGTATCTTCCATATGTATGAATAGGCGTGTGGAGATAATGGGCCTCAAAACCCATTTCCAACTTCTGACACTTCTTATGCCTGATCTTACCTCAGAAAGAAATCACAGGAATGGGGCTGCAGGCACCGGCTTGCTCTAAACAGCATCTCCAGACAACCAGCTGTGTCTGTGTGTGTGTGTGTGTGTGTGTGAAGTAATTATATATGATATAAACTCCAAGAGCAATACTAGAGTTCATCTCAAAGAGCTAGATTTCTATGTTCATTTTTCGGATAGTCAATCTTCTGAGGAAAGTGCCCTTTAGGCTAAACATTTTTTTGCTCTTTCCCTATATTCTTGGCACACATGGAAATGCTTATTTGAGAATATCTGTCAAAGCCCACAACGGTATGAATAGATGGGGAGAGAGGTCCCAGGACATGAAAACCATGATTATTATTTATTAAAGACATTTACCTGACACTGGCAGGTGGCATTTCTAGAACTTTCTCTCCCTAGGTGACAGGTGAATGGGGATCAGACACCAGCATCTCTCCAATACAGGAAATCATGAGGCTAGGAAGTAGAGCACTCTGGATGCCCTGCTGTTGTTAGGGCCACTCTCCGTCAACTGAAAGGACTTAGCTTTTGGGGTTAACTTCTGGTTTATGCCTCAGAGAACTGCTTTGCATTAGGATTTCCTTTCCCTCTCTGTCCATAAACTTTCCTTTATTGACACAGGGACTATCCTTTGAAATTGTGTCCTGGAAACATGTTATGCCTTACCAAGCAGAAAACAATTGCTCAGTTAAATATAATTCAAGTCTTATGTCTCAGCAAATCATCTAGAGTCTCGCAAATAAACACATCATCAAATGCTGAAATCCTTGCTGAGCTCAGACCCTCCCTACTGAGAGCTTGATATAGCTTAGCACTCAGTTCATCTATCTCCTTATGTCCTGAGTCTAAGCAAATTCTGATTGTGATTTATCTCCCCATGTGGGGCTGACTACAGAGAGAGTTCTCACTAATGATGCCACCCTGAGTATTCCAATTCACTGACAGTTCTATTTCTCTTTGCAAATTAATACATGCGATAGATTTAAATGACACTCCCCACTGGTTAATTTGAGTCTGCTGGCTCTCATGGAATTAACAAAATTGAGTTTCAGAGGCCACAGGGTGATGTCAAATTCGGGTCCATGGTAGATCATTTCTCCAGGGCTCTCCTGGGCTGTCAGACTGCTGATCTACTTCCCCGCAGGCATTCCTCAGATATTACCATGTGGAAACTGTCCTAAATTCCTACAACCCCCTTTGTACTTTTTTTTTTCCCTAGGAAAGTTTAGAAGCTGTGTCGGCAAAACTTCTGTGAAATTGCAGGTGGGTATTGTGGAAATGTAGGTGATCATGATGTAGGGGGAATAGCTGCTTTAAAGACTGGGAGCACTAAATGAGGCAAGGATAGATTCTACATCCTTCTATAGAGTATCCACAACATTGCTGGCATGCCAGTGTGAGGGAAGAAGAAAGGCTTCCACAGAAGGGAATGTTTATCCAATGATAGCCAAATTTTGGAGGATGAGGAAAATAACAGTTCTCTATCTATATTAACTTGGATTTGTCTCTACCCTTTATCATTAATCACTGCTCCAAACAAAGTTAATGGGAATGTTATGGCTCAATTTCTGTGGACTGGGGAAGCTTATCAATGGGGCTGCCACTTCCTAGCTACTTGTGGAATTTATCTGTGTTAAATGAGTTCACTCACAGATGTCACGAACATTACCAATTCTGTCCTGACAGGATGGTGAAATATTTAAAAATGTTCAGGGACATTTCAGGAAAAAGAAAGAGAGAAAAAAAGAAATGTCCTAAAATCCAACTTTCTCCCCCCATTCTACCATAAAGACTTAAATGGACATTTATAATTATACACAGTAATATATATCGATGGAGCTTAATTATATTTTCAACCCAAATAGGTTACAACATGGGTTTTGAAATACCGTCTGTAGCTACTTAAGGACACATCCCTTGAAGAAAAAATATTGTAAAGGCCCGTAAAGATAAATTGGTAGCATACTGAAAAGTGGTTTTCTTGGATTATGTCTACCTGAATGGCTTACTGTCTACTTAGACATGCACATTTAATCATATTGACATACAGGGTTGTTTTATTATATTATTCAAATAGTGAGTCATTGCTATTTAAGAACCCTTGATTCCTAACTAAGAAATAAGGCCACATGAAGAACGTTGTAGCTGAGTTACAAAGGAGTGTAAAATTCTTTCCCAATATGATATGAAAAACTAGCCACAGGGCCAATCCTTCCAATTAAAGATAATATCCACTAAGTTCGTTAGCGTGCCCTGTATTTCAATTAAATTAGGTCTTTGCGCAACAAGAGTGAAATACAAATGGTCTTAAAATAGTAGAAGCATTGGTAAGGGAATATCCAAGAGCTCTATTTGTCATTGCTCAACTCTGTGTTATTTATATGAAGATTTATGCTTTTGAGAGCCCAGGTACTTTTAGTCATTTACATGTGACTGCAGGGGTGGAGTGAAAGAATTAGGTAAGAGAGAAAGACACCTCACTAAAGAATGTCACACACCCAGTCTTCCTTTAAAGTTGAGGAAGAATTCTGCACTAGAATTTCAAAAGCCACTATGTGACTTTCAGCTTGAGCTTCTTTTTTTTTTTTTTTAATTTTTTTTTTTTTACATTTATTCCTTTTCGAGAGAAAGAGAACAGAGCGTGAGCTGGGGAGGGACAGAGAGAGGGAGACAGAATCCAAAGTAGGCTCCAGGTTCTGAGCTGTCAGCACAGAGTCCGATGCAGGGCTTGAACTCACAGACTGTGAGATCATGACCAGAGTCGAATTTGGACGCTTAACCGACTGAGCCACCCAGGCGCCTGCAGCTTGAGCTTCTTAAATAGGCTAAGGTAAGGTTTTCGGGATGGAGTGTGTGATAGGATGCAACTAAATTAACTGAAAAATAACTAAATTTCACATTTTTAGGGGCTACAAAAATGACTTAATCAACATTTCTAGGCAGATAACTGTCTTCCTTCCCCTCACCTCAAGCCTTTATTTCCACGTTATTCACCAAAAAGCTACATGTTCCTTGTGAATTAGAACTGATTTTTATTAGAAGTAGAATTTACTTTAAGAAATATTCTCCTGGAAGCAAAGACACTAAAATATCTTTTAATGTAAGATATATTCCTACCAGTTTTGCTAGGATGCTAAAAGTGAATAACTTTTTATTTCTCCTTTTCAAGTGCTCTGGGCCTAGAGCTGAAGAAAAGCTTTTCTACTCACAGCTCAGTAATCTTGGGGATGTTGTTTCAATTTTTTGAGATTGGTTTCTTCATGTCTACAAATAAAGCTAGTGATTCCTACTATCTAGCATAGTCATGACAATCAAATTGGAAAACTAAATACATTTTTTGGTTTCTAGATTACCTCAGTAAAAATTCTCCCTATAATTCATTCAACTCCAACTAGATGTTAGGTTTCTTTCATCCTATGATAACCAACTTTATCTATAATTAGTAGAATCAATCATCAAAAGGTGATACACAACTTGTTCATGATAGAATATGAATGTTTATTATAACCAGAATCAAAGACATTAGATTAAATGTGCCTTATCAGTTTTATTTTTTATTCATATAGTACTTACTAAACACTTCACCAAATTCTAATGTGGATATTTATGCCACTAGCAGGAAAATTTTATAAAAAGATATGATATATTAGGACAAGTAAGAAGTAGTAGAAGTTCTTCACTCAAAATCAAATCAAATAATGATTTTATTCTTTGATCTTTGCATAAAGACCAATGCATACCAAATCCATTGGTAGGATTTGGCAGGATTCTGGGCTGGGGGAGAAGTATGAGCAAAGGTGCCAATAGCTGAAGACCTAGGTCAAGTACTACCCACTTCAGCAATTCTTTGGCCGTTATCTTCTTTGGCAATAGAAAGGCCTACTAGACATAGGGTACCCTGCTTTGTAGACAAGGAGAATGTGTGAGTCCTTTGACAGGTTTACAGCTTAAAAAATGAAGCATCAGGAATAAAATACCATAGATGCTAGTATAAGGGGACTTGGAAGCCATAGAGGGGACCCAAATGGCCAATTCAATGTGGCTAAGGTAGTCCAGTCCAGAAAATAGTTAACATAGACAGAACCAAGAGCCTGATCCTCATACACAAATATTTTGTATACATAAGTAGGTGTCCATCAAGTAGGCTGAACGGAGATGTTAGTGGACAGGGATAGACCTCAGAGAGGAACCTCATAAATGATGGCTCAAAAGTGCGAACCCTCCTGGCTTGTTTGAAACTATAGGAATGTGAGTGGGCCTGACACAGAGGGCTGGGGCAAAAAATAAGCTAGGAAAAGTGAAAGGTGTCAAATCTTCATGGTTTTCTGTTTATTCTACAGAGTTGGACATTGTCCTTAAGGGAGCAGAGAGTCATTAAAATTTTTTAAACAATAAGGGCAAATGAAAATATAGACATTCTAGAAAAATCTCTAGAAGAGCTACAGAGGATGGAGGAAAGCTAGATGGATGTAGAGTCCAGGATGGACACTGTTTCAATCCTCAAGGCTAGAAAGTGGCTAATATTCTCTTCTTTGAAGTCCTAATGTGCTGATTGTCAGTATCATTCGTTTTATCACTCAGTTGTCTTCTTATTTCACTCAGAAGAGTTTTCTCTTCAAAACTACCTTGAGAAGTATTCTGGCCCTGATGTATCTTGAGTTGTTTTTTGGTACCTCCTCTACTAACTTCTCTGGAACATATTCATACACACACTCAGCTCCGAGAATAGGGATACACACAGAGAAGATGGGAAGGCAATGCTTTTAATTGACAGATTCTACTGATCTCAAGTGACACACAATCAGTACCAATGAGGTCAGCAGCAGTGAAGATCATGTACACACATGAGGTCCTGAAAGATATTTGAAGAATTGAAGCCTAACTCAACACACTAGAGAGTTGAAATGTGTCTTTACATTTTTTCCATGTAACTTAATATGAGTATTTGCATATAAAAATGCTTGGCTAGGGGCACCTGGGTGACTCAATCAGTTGAACATCCAACTCTTGATTTCACCTCAAGTCCAACCCAGGGTTGTGGGGTTGAGCCCCACATCAGGCTCCACACTGAGCATAGAGCCTGCTTGGGATTCTCTCCCTCTCTCTCTCTCTCTGTCTCTCTCTGTGTCTGTCTCTCTCTCTCCCTCTCCCGTCTCTCTCAAATAAATTTTTTAAAAATGCTTGACTACCATCAAATAAGACTCTGATAAATGTATAAGATGACTTTGTCCTCAACACATTGTCCTCACGGCCCACATCTTTCAAATTGAGTTTTCTTAGAGTCTCATCTAATTCAGTGGAATTTTCATTCAAAAGCATCTGTTCATTTCCTTGCAAAGTTTACTTTTTAATCTGACCTCTTTTCTGTAAGCACAAATTATCTTTCATTGAATGCATTGACTTAACTGATAAAGGATTACATTATAGGTGTATTAAAAATGCACACACAATTTAGGTATAGTGACATTTTGTGGAAGAATGGGAAGTTATAAGAAGGAAACAACTCCCTGTAAGGTATCCTACAATTCTTGGTTTTAAAATTATTGGAATTGGGTGACTATGTAGCCTAAGAGAAAATAAAACCTGCTTTGAAACCCATTTTCCCCTAAGTCTAACAAAAATTTTTCATTGACCTTCAGAACACATTGCAAAACACAGCTTTAAAAATGTGTGCATTGTGCCTTCTAGTAGTGGTAACTGGAGATCTAAATGTTTAAAGTTTTTAAACTTATATGGATATGTATGTTTAGATCAACTTTTAGTTGATTCTGAAAGAATTAAGCTATTATTATTCTATGGAGATGTCTGGTGTGTTATTTTTAGAAGAGAAAGGAATAGGGTGGAAAAGGTGAAGGAAGAAGAAGAAGAAGGAGAAGGAGGAGGAGGAGAACATCATCATCATCATCATCATCATCATCATCATCATCATCATCAACAACAACAACAACAGAACCAGAATAAGAACAAGCAGAGGCAGAGGCAGCAGCAGTGGTGGGGGAGAAGGGAATAGAAGAAATGATTTTGTAAAGTGGAAGAGTTGGAGAGTAACCCCCGCGCAGGAGAAAAGGAAATATCAGAGATGGAGGCATCCGAGGGAAAGGAAAAAGGCCACATGGAAATCCATGCTATTGCAGGTTCACCGCACAGCTGTCCCCACCCTCTTCCTGTGTGTCATTTGCAGTTGTGAGAAAATGACCATTACATTTCCCAGACTCGTTGCAGCTGAGGTTTCTGGACACGACTTGGTTTGGTTAATTAGATGCACTCATGAGAGACTTGAATCTAGCACTGAACCAGGCAGGCAGCCTCCAGGCAGGCATCCATTTTTCTGATGGAGGTATCAGAGAGGAGTCCAGATTGTGGAACCAGTCATTCCACTGGTGGCTCCTTCATCGCCAGGTATCTCAGAACATGTGATCTTGGAGATGGTGACAATCTCAGCCCTGGATTCTAGATCAACTTAGGACAGTGGCTTCCTGATTCCCAAGCACCTTGACTGTGGCAGAAATAGAGGCTTCTCCTCCAATATCTGATTTTTTGTTTTGAATCCCTTACTGCTTAAAATAGCTAGAGTGCTTCTATTCTCTGTAACTGAAACTTGATATACATCAGTTTTACGTAGTGACCCCGAAGAATCCATGAGAGGAAATTTGGGAGTAAATTCCCTTAAGAAATAAAACTCACTTTATCATTATCAAAGTACCTTGAGCATGGACCTTATACATATTACATCTATATTGGTAAATATAGTCAATTTCACTATTTAAAGGTCACCCCTCTTTCACCATTCACTATCCTGACTGTAGCCCCTCATACTGGCATTTTAAAGAAGAAGAAAGAAAGAAACTCTTGACCAGAGCACCTGTATAATTTTCATTCATCTTCATTTGACAAGCATTCAGACTATCACTGACTGCTAATTGACATGAAATTCAAACAGAAAGATATTTATAATTTCTCAGGATTTGAGCGGAAATTAGAGATACGTGGAAAAGGCTTACAAAGACAAGCACAAATAAGTAAAAGATTGAAGCATCACTGAAGACATGGAAAGAAATTGAAAGGAGATATGATATCCAATTCCCCCAAATATAATCCAAATTATAACGCAGAGACAACAGAAAAAAGAAAAAAAGGAAAAAAAAACACCGGATATGCTCAGAGACAAAATATAAAAATTGTTATCATTTTGGAGCTTAAAACCATATGCTGTGTTGAGATATCTTGCAACACAAGATAAGTGTGCAAGTAAATGAACCATGGTAATTTCTTTAAAATGAATGGGTCACCCTTGAAACAAATGAACGGTCACAGAGAGAATCAAGTGTGTATCCTTCCCACCATGTGTAATTCATCAATGGAAGTTGGACTGACACCAAAGAGCCCGAGTAATAATTCCCTAATTGAGTAAATAGGAAATAATGGAAGTACTTCTGGAATTTGCTTAAACTATGTGGCGTAAGGACGCTTTTGTGGAGTGTTGTGCATTTTCAGACAGTGAGACTGATCACTTGACAATAAATTGTAAGCCACTTAAAAAAATTTCCCATCACTTTGTCACATAGCCTACTCAGTGTGGCCACTAAATCAGATTGGTGAGTTTTTGATGCCTCTCCCTTCTCGGCTTTATAGTAAGGTCCAAGCAACAGCAGCCTTTTCCTGTACCCATGATATCAACTATTGAATAGGTTGCTATTGTGTTGTGCCTTCTGCTCTGAACTCAAAGCATAAATAGATAGATGAAAGATGATGATAGATAGATAGATAGATAGATAGATAGATAGATAGATAGATTGATAGATAGATTGATAGATAGATAGATGATAGATAGACAGATGATACAAATTTCCAAGGCATCTTACTATGTGAAAAATCAGTTCTCAGAATACTTAAGGCATGATCCACCCCCGAAAAGAAAAGAAAAAAAACAGTTGTTACGTACATGTGTCCAGATTTGTGTAAAATACATAGAAGTAGAGTGAAAGACTGCTTGGATGCATAATAAATCTTTCATAGTAACACCTCTGGGAAGAGAAGTTAGGATGGGAATACATGAAGTGGTGGGAGGTTCAAAGGCAGTTGCAAGAAATCTAGAATCATCTTGACTCCCTGTCCATCTGGATGTAATCAGCACCATGTCCATTCAATATTGCCTTCTCCATAACTTTAGAAATTCCAATTTTGAAAAATGGCTGTTCCTGCCTTAATTTCCCAGCTCAGCCAGCCAGTATCTCCCACTTCAGCTTTGAGCTACTCTTCCAAATGGTTTATTTTCTTTTGATTGATTTTTTTAAAGTTTATTTATATATTTTGACAGAGAGAGAACAGGGGAGCAGCAGAGAGAGAGGGAGAAAGAATCCCAAGCAGGCTTCCCATTGACACCACAGAGCCCAATGTGATGTGGGTCTTGAACTCACAAACCGTGAGATCGTGACCTGAGCCAGAAACAAGAGTCCCGCTCAACCAACTGAGCCCCCCAGACGCTCCCAAACAGCTTAATTCCTTCTAGTTGTGCTTACACAATCAGCCCGCGGCAACCCTACATCCATGCCTTAGCTATAGTTCTTTTTAAAATCTTTGAATATTAAGTATTATACAAGTATATATAATGCACAAATATATTTTCAATGCAGATAATTCCAATATCATATTACCCAAACATTTCCTTTCTGCCCCTCCCCCCTTCATTTCTCTCCACATTCTCTATCCCGAAGCCCCCTCTCCTCCCGAGAGGCGAGGCGCTCTGAGTGATTTGTTACCCATCTCTCCAGTTTCTATCTTTAACATTCTTACACTTCCATACACCTTTGTCTTTGTCAGTTTTTGCAAAAGTGTGATTTATCGAATACATTATTCTGCAGCTTTAGTTTTCCCTTAATAATTTGTCTTAGAGCATTTTCCATTTAGGTATATAAGGTCTACCCTATTCTGCTACTTAACTGCTGTAAAATATTTCATGGAATGGATATATTGTGAATTATTTACTGATAGACATTCAAGCTTATTACAGTTCCATGCTATTAAAAAATTCCATATTTGTATAGGAGCCCCATTTCTATAGAAAAGACTCTCTAAAAGTGGAATGTTGAGAGATTTTTTTGTTTTTGGTAGATATTGCCCCAAATTACATTCTAATTTTTTTAACCTATTAACACTTTACCTATTAGCACTTTCAATAAAAGTGCCTGTTTCTGCAACTGACTTTATCTTTTTAATGTTTTTAATTAAATGATAACATATGGCACTTAGTTATTTGAATTAGTAATTCTAGAAATATTAAACATATTTTGTTTTTGACTGATAGCTCTACTTCTATGTTTTGACAACTACATATTTTCATTTATTTTGATAGATTTTTTAAATAGCTTTGTATGAATTCTATCTATAGATGGATCAGTGATTGATCACTCTTTCATCTGATACATAGAGCTTCTGGATTTTTTGTCCAGTTCAGACTGTCCTAATCACATATTTAAAAATTATGCAAGATTGTGCTTTGATAATCCATTGGGAACCCATGTTATTTATGTATGAAAGAGAATAGAATCTTTTCTGGTTTTTTCCCCCAAACCGATAAGTGATGGTCAAAGAACTTTAATTTCATGGTCTTTGTCCCAATGACGTGAAACCACTTTATAATAAACCACAACCTTGTATATACACGGTCTAATTCTGGGCTCCCCATTCTTTTATACTAATATGCCTTTATGTTTTATTTTAACATCACATTGTTTCAGTGATCCTAATTTAACAACATGTTCTTGTATCTAATAAAACAAGCTTCCTTTTCTTACTTTAAAATTTTTCTTGGTTATTTTCATAAATGTTATTTGTCATATGAAATTCAGAGCTTGTCAATTATCATGAAACATCTTATTGGGATTTTAATTGGGGTTACATTAATTTCATGGGATAATTTGGGGAGAAACCACGATTTCACAACACTGAATCTTCTTGTCCAGGAACATGGGTAATTATGTAGGTCTTTAAATGTCTTTCACTACACTTTTACGGTTTTGTTTTATATGGTTTCTTGTATACTTCTTGAATTTATTATAAAGTCTTCTGTTTTTATTTTTGGTGCTGCAAATGGAATTTTTTTTCTTCCAAAACATTTTCTAATTAGTCATTTCTGCTGCTAGGGAAATTTTTAAATTTATGTTTTCGTTTTTCACTCTATCTACTTTTTAAACCTTACATCTTTGTTATTCTTTTTGTAACTTGTTGCGTTTTAGGCTTTGCTTCTGAGAGCTTTGCTTTGACTCCTTTTGATTTGTCAGAACCTGGCTCTGGTCAGGGTAGGACATGGCAAAAGGGAACCATTGCTTGTTAGCTCTTGTCTTTTTTTTTTTTTTAACATTATCAAGGAATATTGACAAACATAATTGTATATATTTAAAGTATACAGTGTGACAATCTGATAAACCTACATTATAGAATGATCATCCGATCAAGATAATTAACACATCCATCACAGAGGATGCATAATTAACAGAGGTAACTGTGTGTGTGTGTGTGTGTGTGTGTGTGTGGTGTGGTGTGTGTGTGTGGTGTGGTGTGGCAGTGGTGATGGTGGTGATGATGCTTAAGATCTTTTTCAGGGCACCTGTGAGGCTGAGTTGGTTGAGCATCTGACTCTTGATTTTGGCTCAGATCATGATCTCACGGTTGTGAGATTGAGTTCCTGCTCTGTGCTGGGCGCAGATCCTTCTTAAGATTCTCTCTCCCTCTTCCTCTGCCCTTCCCCTGCTCATGCTCTCCCTCTCTCACTCTTTCTCTCTCTCTCAAAAAAATAAAATCTGTGATTTAAGATCTGCTCTCAACAACTTTTGAGTATACAGTACCATATTATTAACTGCAATCATTATAGAAAACATTATTGTGGCTTCTCAAGAAAAAAAATGTAACTGAAATACCATATGATCCAGCAATCCCACTCCTGGGTATATAATTGAATCACGATCTCAGAAAGATAGCTGCACCATCGTGTTCATTGCAGCATTAGTCATAATGTCCAATGTATGGAAACAACCCAACTTTCCTTCCACGGATGAAATGATAAAATATAATGTGGTATATATAATATACATTGTGTGATATATTATAATGGAATATTATTCAGCCATAAGAAAGATATCCTGCCATTTGCAACAACATGGATGAATTGAGAGGGCATTACGTTAAGTGAGATAAGGCAGGATCAGAGAATGAGAGTCCTGTCCCTGAGAGGTCAGTATCTTTCTGTAATGCTTCTCCATCTTTCTGCTGTAGTGCCCATGCTCACTGGCTGTTTTTGGTACACACTGTGACTGTCCGTGTGCAGCCCAACTGAGGAAGCAGGAGATGGTAGAGGCACTCTCGACCTTCTTTGACCACACTCCCCACCCCCCTCCCAGGTGATCTCCATGATGCTTCCTCCCTGGGTCCTTCTGTAGCCATTTGTTTTTCACCCTGAACTCTATTCTGGACACAGGAGAGTACATTATTTTATTAATATTTTATGTTTTCTAGGAATTCCTCGAAATCTCGGATCCACCAAGGCTATTGTTTCTTGTTTTCTATTGTTATTATTGATTGCGATCAGCCTTTTGGTTGGCAGGTAAATAGATGTATCTGTTGGCCTGGAATTCCTGTCCAGCCCCATTTCTTATCACCTTCTCCCTAAATCTCAGCTCTCATTTTCAACCTGGACACATACTGAACTACTTGTGCTCCCCACACTCCATCCCGCCAGTCCTTGCTATCTGTTACCCCTCACACTCTTCATTACTTTTGTTCATTTCACCAGTGAGATTAGAGCCTCCTGTGGGAAGCTCTCCCTGAACTCCAAAATTAGGTTAGATGTCCCACATCTCTTCTTCCCAGGGTACCCTGTGCTTATTCCTCTCATTGTACTTGGCACACTGTAGGGCAATTTGCCATTTACTTGTTCTCTACCTCTTCAGCGTGTATTTTGTGTGAAGTGCAGGGGTTGTAATTTGCCCATCATTGTAAACAACCTGATGGAAGGAGCTGCTGTGGATTCTGATCTGTATGATTCCTAGAACTGAATACCATGTCTTAAACAGAGCTGTTGTGAAAAGCAAGAGCTTCGGGGTGAGTCAGACTTGGATTCAAAATTGAATCTGTCATTTATTAGTTCTGTGCGGTTGGTTACATAATTGGTTGGTGGGGAGGACAGGGCAAAATTAAATGTAAGCCCTTATGGGGGTGAAGAAGTCAGTGTCCCTTCCCACAGGCCTCCTTTCCCAACCCACAGCTGACGGGCAGTCTCCAAGGGGTTTCAGCCTCCTGGCTGGGATAGGTACGTGGATTGGGGATAGGGAAGTGGCTCTTGCCATAATCTACTAAACATGGCAAGATATCTTGTATTGGCAAGGCAGGAGAGGTCTCTTGCCCCTTTCACAGACTCTGACTCTCCCTGTGTGTCTGGCCAGGAAGCTGATAGCAATGGTAGAACGTTTAGTCACTTTTCTGGAATAGAGTGGAGAGGAGGAGAGAAGAAGGCCACTGGCATCGGAAAGGCAATAAGAGAAAGGACCACTTCTAAGCTAAGGCTCCAATTCTTGGCGTACCTTCCATTGTCTCTTCAGACTTCACTTTAAAATCAGAAATTCAGGGGTACCTGGGTGGCTCAATCAGTTGAGCATCTGTCTGTGCTCAGGTCATGATCTCATCATTTGTGAGTTTGAGCCCCAACATCGGGCTCCCTGATGACAGCTCAAGGCCCACTTTGGATTCTCTGTCCACCCCTCTCTCTCTGTGCCGACCCCACTCGTGCTCTCTCTGCTTCTCAAAAATAAATAAACATTAAAAAAAGAAATTCAGTGATAAAATAATTAAAATGCCAAGAGGAGACACTGCTGTCTTGGATCCCAGGAAGGAGGCCCCGCATTGCTATACTGGTTACAAGCCCAGGAAGCTGGCCCTATCTCTGTGATATAAAAACATTCACCTAAATTCTCAGCTGCATGTCTTCATCTGAAAAATAGACACGATAAAACCTACCTCATCAGGTTTTAGTAAGCCTTAAAGAAGTAATGACCCCAGAAGTGCCTAAGTGGCTCAGTAGGTTGAGCCACTGACTGTGGCTTAGATCATGGTCTTACAGTTTGTGAGTTCAAGCTCTGCATCGGGCTTTCTTCTGTCAGCACAGAGCTCACTTCAGGTCCACTGTCCCCCTCTCTCACTCTGCCTTTCCTCCACTTATTCTCTTTCTCTCTAAAATAAATAAATATTTAAAAATGAAAAAATAAGAAGCAATGTCTTCAAAGCTCATAGCACAGCACTCTGACGTTTTTATGGGAAGTTCAGGATTTACTTTTTGGAAGGACTCAAATATAATTTTGTAACGGACTTTTTTTTTTTGGTAATTCTTAAAATGTTTCAGAGTTTACTGAGTCATTAACCATCTTGGTCACAAATCCTTCATTAGTCATTAACCCTTTTGAGTTGGATTGAGAAGTAGAGGAAATGGCCATGGGATCATTTCACATTTTAATCTGCCATGTGGTATGGAAATTGGTTCTCAGTACACACCTCAGAGCCACTGGTCATGATCATCCTGAAGTGTCTAGAAAATACTTTTTCTTGAGCTCCACTATCAAAATATCTGGAGATAAGAGTCAGGAGTGTGTGTGTGTGTGTGTGTGTGTGTGTGTGTGTGTGTGTGTGTGTTTTGCAAATCTCCTGGATGACTCATACACACACAAATTTTTTCTCAATATTTTCTTATTATGTTTTCCCCCCTTTTGAGGTAAGTTTGCATATGTGGAATGAATAGGTCTTAAGCACACATTCACCAACTTGACAAAGGTATAGACCGTATGCAATCAGAGCCCCTGTCAAGATATAAAATATGTGTTCTCCCCAGGTTCATATTTTAAAGTCTAATCCCCGATGTGTTGGTATTTGGAGGCAGGCACCTTTGGGAGGCAATTAAATTAGGAAGTCAGAGCGACCCCCTCCCCCATCAATGGGATCAGTTTCCTTAAAAGAAGAGGCACAAGAGAAATAATCTCTCTCGTCCATGTAAACACACAAGAAGGTGGCTGTCTACAAGCCAGGAATCTGGCCCTCCCTGGCACCAAATCTGCCAGGGCCTTGATTTTGGACTTCCCAGCCTCCAGAAGTATGCGAAGTAACTGTTAAAAAGAAAACCACAAAGCCCAAGGAGGAGTCCCTTGTCCCCAGGGCAGTAAACCAGGACCTAATTGCAGTTTCACCTTCTCCGGCAGGGGAATTTTAAGCCAACCAATCTTGAATTTTCTGGTCAGTACCAATGAGGTGGTCTGTCACTTGGGTTCTGACCATCCCCCAGAGGAAGATAAGACCATCCACCCAATAAGACCACCTTCCCTTCCCCCGAAGAGAAGATGACCTTGTCTGAAATAATCTTTTCTTTGCTTTTGCTAATAACTTCTTGTCTTACCCTCTTTCTGAGAAAAACTGTCCACCTTGTACAATTCCTGGGGGCATCTGTTTATTTGCCAGGTGGGATGCTGTCTCATTCACGAATCGCTTCATAAAGCCAATTAGATCTTCAAATTTACTTGGTTGAAGTTTTATTATTTAACAGTTGTTTAAAGCCAACCAGTCCCTGGTATTTTTGTTACAGCAGCCTGAACTGACTAGGACAGAACATTACCATCACTCCAGAATCTTTCTACCTGTCCCTTCCCAGGGAAGACTTGTGCACAGCCTCCCAGAGGTAACCACCGTTTAGACTGCATTTCAACATAGAGTTGTGTGCCTATGTCAGAAACTTCATTTAAAGGAAACATTTATCATGTACATTTTCCTGTAAAGTTTCTTTCATTCAGCATGTTTTTGAGATCCATCCACAATGTCGTATGTATCAGAGTTTGCCCTTTCTTCTCACTGAACATTATGTAAATTATATAAATTCATTTCATTATGTGAATACTATACAGAAATTATATAAATTCACTTCATTGTGTCAATACTACCATTTATTTATTCATTATCCTACTGGGAGACACCTGTGTTGTTTCCAGTTTAAAGCTATTATGAATAAAGTTGCCATGATCATTTTTGTACAAGCCTCTTTGTGGACATAGACTCTTATCTTTCTTGATAAATACCCGGAAGTGAAATCGCGGGGTGGTAGAAGAGAGATATATAGTAATATCTCATTGTGGTTATAACTTCCAGTGTCCTGACAACTATTGGTTTTGAGCACTTTTTGCATATGCTAATTGGCCATCCAAGCATCTCCTTTGGTAAAGTGTCCATTTCACACTTCTGCCATTTTGAGTATTATCTGTCTTTTTTTTTATTATTGATTTGTAGGAGTTCTTTATATATGCAGGATGCTGGATACCCTGCATTAGATATGTCTTACAAAAAGTTTCTCTCATTCCAAGCTGTCTTTTCTTTTAATGGTGTCTTTTGAAGAGCAGAACTTTAAACGTTGGTGAAGTTCGGCCCTATATTTGTTCCTACGTGGTCAGTGCCTTCTCCCACACCAACCAGATCTGTATTCTCTGAACTCCCAGCCTAACTGCACTTGGGAACTGAGCTGCAGCCCCCATTTCCATTCCTCCTCACCCTTTGATAGCACTCTTTAAGCTCTCTGCTCAAATGACCTCAAATAATGACTTCAAGGATGTGGATTCAGTAGGCACTTAAAAAAACTTCTGTGCATCATACCACCATTTGGCAATTATTATTATTTGAAGAAAAAGGTAGCTGTTCTGGTTTCCTGTTGTTCACAGTTTTCAGACACAAGCTCCTTTCTACACTTAACCATTCCTGACAGCATCAAGCTCCAGGCCACGATTTAGAATCTTCAGAATCAGGAACTCACAGGGAAGGGAGAAGCAGAAGATTGAGATGTTTGCAGTGAGCTCCTTGGGCTATTTTATTTTATTTTAGGCTCTGTATTTAGAAACAATCATCTGGAGCTCTCGCAGCATTTGACAGGGAGTTAGGTAATGAGGTATCCGTCTTTGATGAGAAAAAGCAGACACGGGGAGAAGGCACCTTGCCTAAGGCCACTGTAGGGAGCTCGGAACAGAAGCCAAGCCCCTATCAGGAGGTCCCAGTTGCCTCTGAAATTCCACGAGAGGAACAGGCAGAACACAAAAGAGAAACCCACTGAGGAGAGGAAATGTTTTCCCACAAAAGCAATTTCCTCCAATTTGTATTTCAGCAACAAATTTATTTCCAGTTTCAGATGCCACTATTCAAAAATGACCTGTTGCCTTTCAACTATAATAGAACCTCTCTCATTCTTCGCCGACTTGCTTGTAAATATTTATCAGTCTGGCTTGGCCCTTAGCCCCCTTTCTCTGCCTTTATTACGGGGAGCCCCCAGCTCCTGCCAATGCTTCTCAAACCTTGATTACTGCGATGTCTTTCACAGTGGATCGATGTGTTTTCTCACATGGTTTATGAAGTGCTGTAAACATTTACAACTGAACTGTCAACGTGGATAAATAAAAACTGTAATTTTTATAGTTCAGTAATCTTTATGATGCTTTTTATACTTCTGCATAGATCCAGAAATGTTGCTCTGTCTCAAGAAAGTGAAGCAATCGATTAGATTAGCATCACTATGGCTCAGTACCAGTTATGCTAAAATCCCGAAACTGGCCGGTTCTTAGAGGTATACGTGTTTTTTCTTCCATTAGAAATTTATTTACGGTATTATTAACGGCTTATTAACAGTAGAAACAAAGGCTTGATTGACATTTCAGTCTTCCTCTCATGGACAACGACAGTTGTCTAAAGCAGTGGTTCCAAAATGTTAGCCAGCATCAGAATTCCCTGGAGAACTTGTTAAAACACAGATTTCGGGGCCCCACCTCCAGAGGATCTGATTCAGAAGAGCTGGAGTGGGGCCCGGAAATTTGCATTTCTGACAAGTCCCTGCTGATACTGATGCTGCTGGTCCAGGAACGCAAAGCACTGATTTGATCCTTCCATCTGAAAAACGAAGGGCATTCACTTTTCGGTTTTGATTTCCAGCAAATGATTGCTTTACTCCCATATTCTGAGCCGTGCAGAACACTAAGGCTTTGTCTTTCCAGATGGCAGGGCTTGCCTCATGCAAAATCAGAGAGTATGTGACCCTCACACAGGAGCAAATACACATCTCTAGGCACCAGGGGTACCAGCAGGCACCCTGACCAGACCCTGTGCTGGGCCTCTCCTGCTTTGGGAAGATTTGTGAAAACATTCTAAAATCTTTTTTTAATGTTTCTTATTTATCTGAGAAAGAGAGAGACAGCTTGAACAGGGAGGGTCAGAGAGAGAGGGAGACACAGAATCTGAGGCCAGCTCCAGTCTCTGAGCTGTCAGCACAGAGCCCGACGTGGGGCTTGAACCCACGAACTGTGAGATCATGACCTGAGCTGAAGTCACACATTTAACCGACTGAGCCACCCAGGCGCCCCAAGTTTGTGAGAACATTCTAATGTTCTTTGCTTCCTCCACATCACTACCTCTTTCTAGCCAGATGCTTTTTTTTTTTTTTAACTTTCTTCTGCAGAGATATGTAAATCAGGAGGACTCACTTCTCATTCGATCTTACCCTCCACATCCCCATCTGTTTTAAACAGACTCCTACTCACACTTCAAGGCTTAGCTGCAACCTCACACCCCATTCCCCATGACACCCTAGAGGAACTTCCAGCACCTCTCTGAGGTCTGGGAGCATTACGAACGGATATCTCACTGAACACATGGCCCTACACTTTCCTGGTTAAGTGTTTTACCCCTCTCATGAAACTCAGCTTTTCTAGACAGAGCAGTGTCTTGTTTATGTCTATCACCCTGCAGATTCACACTCAGTGCATTAAGGAAAGAAAAGAAGATGGGAGAGCAGAGGAAGAGAGGACATTCTGCCTCTGGGACATATGGATCATTTACTGTAGAGAGACGGGTAGGATGTATTTGGATGACTGGGGAAAGCAGTGGGGCTGTTACCTCCCGTGACAACACAAAAGCCCGGTTCTCACAGCGACAACAGTGGAATCAGCCACGTGAGTGATTCTGCCATAGGTCAAGGACATCGATCCAGCCCAGTAAGAGAAAATGCATGCCAAATGCATGGCCTGCAGCCTTGTCGTTCCTATGGCTCTTTGGCAGAGGGTGCTGATGTCATGACAATT
>NW_027530974.1:10932535-10936942 GCF_008692635.1 Crocuta crocuta
AAAAGCAAAGACCGGAATAATATTTGCAAATCGAGGGATTCATCATTGGCACACTCTATGCCAGGCACTGCTCTAGGGTTAGATATACAACCCTGATTAAATTGAAAGTTATGTAATAAACTAAAACAGCATGTATTTGTGTCTTCATCATATGCGAGTAGTATTGGGCTTTCCTTTAACATAAGAAAGAAATCATAGACTCTTTTCTATTACTTAATTTATCTTCAGTATCTTGCAATATACAAATGGTAAATGAATTCATTCATGCAATACATGTCTTTTTGTGGTGTGCCTGGCTGCCTTAGTTAGTAGAGCATGCAACGCTTGATCCCGGGTCATGAGTTCTAGCCCCATGTTGGGCATTGAGCTTACTCTAAAAATGTGTGTGTGTGTGTGTGTGTGTGTGTGTGTGTACACACCTTTTTGCTCCTTCCAAAAATAGTTTCAAAATATTTCCTTCACAGAGCCACTTTAAAAGACAGTTTGGGGTCACCTGGGTGGCTCAGTTGGTTAAGTGTCCGACTTTGACTCAGGTCATGATCTTGCAGGTCTGAGAGTTCAAGCCCTGTGTCAGGCTCTGTGCTGACAATTCAGAGCCGAGAACCTGTTTCAGATTCTGTGTCTTTCTCTCTGCTTCTCCCCTTCTCTCTCTCTCTCTCTCAAAAATAAATAAAGATTAAAAAAATAAATAAACAAAAGGCAGCCTTACTGAGGTAAACATAGTCTTACCATACAATCCAGCAATCATACCTGTAGGTATTTACCCCAGTGAATTGAAAACTTAAGTCCACATAAACACCTGCACACAAATGTTTAGAGCAGTTTCTTCATAACTGCTAAAAACTGGAAATAACCAAGACCTCCTTCAGCAGGGAAATGGATAAACAAATCGTGTTACATCCATACAGTGGAATATTATTTAACAATTAAAAGAAATGAGCTGTCAAGCTATGAAAAGACATGGGGGAACTTTAAACAAATATTGCTAAGTGAGAGAAGCCAATCTCAAAAGGCTACATACTGTCTGTTTAGAATAATAGGATACTCTGTGGAAGGAAAAAGTAGAGACGGTGAAAAGATGGATGGTTGTCAAGGGTAGGGGTAAGGAGAGAGCAATGAATAGCTGGAACATAAAGGATTTTTAGAGCAGTGACATGATTCTGCATGACACTGTAATGGTGGGGATGCATCATTATGCGTTTGTCAAAACCCACAAAAAGTGCAACATCAAAAGTAACCCTAAACAGTGGACTTTTGTTCATTATAATGTCTCAGTATTGGCTTATCAATTATAACAAATTATCACAATAATCCAAAATGTTGACAATAGGGGGAAATGAATGCAGGAGGGGATTATGGGAACTATCTGTACTTTCTGTTCAATTTTTCTCTAAACCTAAAACTGCTTTAAAATACACAAGACAGGGAGAGAAAAAGCAGAATAATTCTGCACCACTCCCGAGGACAGACTTAGGTCCAAGAGAAGCCTTGCTTAAAATTAAAGTTGATACATATGGGTCCCTTTCATTGGTAAGATCATGCTGCAATTATACGTCTACCCAGAATGACGACTGATAGAAGCAAGTTGCACTTCAGTTAGGTTAGAACATTGGAATAGATAGTGTCTCAGGTTACTTGCAGTTCTGATCTCTTGTGATAACAAACCCTGCAGAGAATAAATTAAAGTGTGGATGACACATTTGCCCAGACTAGGGATTAAAGAAGGCAAGTAAAGCGTGTAGAATGAGTGTAATTCTCAGTAGTGGCCCTTGCTCAACGAGAAGTAAGGTGAGTGGGAAGGATTGAGGAGCAGTGCTCTATGGACATTTGTTTCTTTTCTGGAAATTATATTAAGTGCGTGAGGTGACGTAAGATATTGACAGCTACCGAATCTTTCCTCCTCTCCATTTCCCTAAGAGTATGATCACATATAAATGTATGTGTGTACACACCCATATAAATGACTAATGAGTTGGCCCACAAAATGGTTAATTTGTGTCTTGAAACATCCATATCAGCCCTCAAAGACACTCTAGAAATAACAGAACAGGCACACTTGGAATAAGAGCCTCTGGGCTTATTTGTCCCGTATCTGGAAAATTTTGCAAATTTCCTCTTTCTCCCCCGTAAGAGAAACCACAGGAAGATTCTATAAACACACCTGAATAAAATCCCATCTATGGCCACAGGTATGTGTTCTTCCCTATAACATTAGAAGACATTCAAGGTTCGTGAATGCAGAGCTGCTGTTGCCAGGGAAACAGAGCCTCATCAAAATGCAGCTGCTTTAAGTCTTGGTGTTCCAGTAACTGGCTCTTTTGATTGGTCTACAACACACATGACTCTCTTCCTATCTAAGAAAGTTAATTTCTTCATATGCATCTATTGCACAAACATATCTGTCGCCCGGGTCCAGATAGAATACTATTTCCGGTTGTCTGATTAGAACTTGGTCATGGAGAGGGAAAGCAATGCCAGACGATGGACCATTCCTTCCTTCACAAAGAACATAGGGTCCTCTATGCTTTCCTGGAGAAAGTTCTGCAGAGACCAGCAGACCTTTAATATTTGTTTCTGATAGCCAGACAGTCCAACTTCCATGTGGGCACGATAATCATCTACGGTACAGATAAATTCACACAGGCCACTTTCCAGCTATTAACGGACACTAACGTTATCTAAATATTGAAAGCTGGGACCACTCACCTGAATTCTCTGGGACTCTGCTTTATTAGAAGGTCTTCCAGAAGCAACCTAAATCTTTATTATAATTTCAGATGCGTTCCAACTCAAGAAACTTACCTGAGTGATTTCTAGAAAGTATGTGAAGGGATGCAGACTGGGTTTGATCTGTTTTGAGCTTGATAGAATCTAAATGAGATATTACCCCATTCGTATAATCATGAGCCTGTGTGGATACTGAGTCAGTAACCTAGCAGGCCAATCATTTTCATGTAGCTACACTTTGGGGAACCATCTGTATCCAATTTTTGTTTTCTTTTATTTCTTCTTTTTTTCCTCTTGTTTTTCTTTTTTTTTTTTTTTATTGGTGATAAGTGACCTGACCTTCCTAGTCATGCTATGGAGGATGAGATGATGAACATGCCAGTTAATGTGTTCATCCAGGAGAAAATATGAAATGGGATCATTTTCAAAGTGCCTGCTTTAGGAGCGCCTTGAAGGTGTGATGACTGTCTAATTATGAAGGCTCATTTCATATGCACCATTTAGTTTTTTAGTAAAAGATCTTGAAGATTTACTCTCCGGAAAGCTCCATGCCTTCGCTTTATACCGTCTTTGTATTTTCCTGTATATGTTAATAGTATTTCCAGATTTTTTACTCTCTACTTAGTATTTATCTAAGGTGCCCTATTCTTATATTTTACTTTTAAACTAGTCTCTCTCAAGAGTTCTGATTTTTACCAATTATTTTCTATATTATAAAGAAATNAAAAAACATTTCAGGACTTCTTTTTTTTCTTCCTTTTAGTTTTTAGTTTAGTTTAGTTCTGTCTTTGTTTTTGTTTTTTAGCTTTTTCCTCCTGTAAAGTGTTGCTTGAAAATAGCATGATTTCAGGGGCACCTGGGTGGCTCAGTCTGTTGGGCAACTGACTTCGGCTCAGGTCATGATCTCAGGGTTTCTGGGTTCGAGCCCTGCGTCTGGCTGTGTGCTGACAGCTCAGCTCAGAGCCTGGAGCCTGCTTCAGATTCTGTGTCTCCCTCCCTCTCTGCCCCTCCCCGTGTGCGCTCTCTCTTTCTCACAAATAAATAAAACATTAAAAAATATTTTTTAAAGAAAAAGAAAATAGTATGATTTGAATTGAAATCCGTCTTAGTTCATTAGGTCTAGAGGGAGCATTTACTCATTCTCCTGATAGGAAAATTCAGGTTTAGTTGGGTTCAAGTGGCCCACGCAATCAAAGGATTCGGGATGTGATCTCCTCTGAATGTTTATCCCTTATTCTTAGAGCTGGGGCCATTTGCCAGATCATTCAGCAACTCCAAAATGATTGTTTAAAGCAACACAATGTGTATGTGTGGTAGAGTGTACAATGTAAAGCCTTAACCCAAAAGATTGACACTAAAACTTGACAGGAACATTCCTTTTGCAGTAAAATAAACAGTTTTCTAGATAAGATGAAGTAATTTTTTTGATTAATCCATATGGTTTGTCCCTTTGCCTAGGAAACCGTTACAGACAACCACTTTCCAGCTCCTTCCTCTAGGTTTTCATTATCAATAAATGCCTGTGATATCAGCTGAGATTGTTTAGCCCACACATCCGGCCTGTATCTTAATTGCAATAACGTCTTGTCACAAACAGCCAACTCAGTTGATGTATGGAAACAGTGAATTTTTTTCTCCTCCCCATCCTCCACCCCCCCCCCCAAACCCCCACCCCCGTTC
>NW_027530974.1:10936983-11041389 GCF_008692635.1 Crocuta crocuta
CCCCCCCCCCCATACCTCCAACCCCGTTCTCTCCATTCCCCGGAAAGTCTTGTAGCATTCCTGAAAAGTTACGTAAGACACCAGAAGTAGATAACATTGTATGTTTCGAGTGTAAAATGCAGAATGTTTATGCCTGTAGGGAAAGAAGAATGAAAGAAATGTCTTTTTCAGGAATCCTATCTGAAATGACTAGAGTCTGACAAGTGTGTCTCTTAGAGTAAAAACGATGCTCGAGGAGTTTCGGTGTCCTTTACTACCTCGGCAATGGCAAGTTCTTTGTTCCTTAACAATAAGTAACAAGGATCATAGATGCCAGGTTGCAGATTTCTAAGGTCTCTGAGATTTTTAAGGTTTCATCAAAGGCAGCGGCAATGGAAGTAGAGCTTCAGAACCAAGTGCAGTGTCTTTGTGCCTTTAATAGTGTGGAAGGACCACAGAGATGAAGGACACGAGCCTTGGCTTGGCATGAAAGAAAGGCAAACCAGGTTCTCGCTTTGGCATTTGATCACTTTGCTAGCAACTCATTTGCAGATACAGAGACTTAGGTCTGTCCATCAGCTCGACTTTTCATCACAGCAGCCCTTGCCATCTGGCAAAATACAAGCCTTCTCTGAGAACTGAAGAGACGATGCTGTAATTCCAAAGAGGAGATCATATAGTTGGTAAATGAAGGCACTCAAAGAAGAAGAGGTTTAATGTGTAAACGTTATTTGCCCACATCAATATGCCACACAGAATTGGTTCTTCCAAAGCATCCTGACCTTGCCCTTCCCTTTGGCGAGGTCAGAAGTGAAAGACACGCAGCCCCAGGGCTGATTCCAATACACTGCTGCCGTCTCCAAGGCAACACTGATTTAAGGTCATCTCAGTGTTGCCCAATTTCCAGGAAACTTCTGGGGCGCTCTCCTCTTTGTGGTCTGGCATTGGGATGGAAAGTTTAACATGAGCACAAGTGGAGGCTGGCTGGTTCCTACAGACTCTGCATTCTTTTCTCTGGTGGGTCGGGTTTGTGAGCAAGGATCGACCCCACCTATAGTGTAAATATTTTGGAAAGGTTTGAGGAGTGTAGACATGACCTCTACCCAATGCACTTACCACCCATCTAGATAAGTAACAACAGAAGGGAAATGCAGGGAGCATTTCCACTTGTCTCCTTAGAAGGGAAGTGTTTTGGGGAAAGGAATAAATGAAAGAGAACTGAACAATACAAAAAGGTTCGGTCTAATATCTTCCCTCTGTCCCTTTTGGCCTCTGCTATTGTTCCTTGCCGTCCTGCTGAATTTGTTTGTTTTATTTTCTGTAGTGGATTCATGCCATGGTGGGATTGGGGATTGCTGAATATAATTGCAATAAAATGCAGCGTTCGCCAATGAGTGTCCTCACAGCAATGGCGCCCCTCTGTTTCATTGTATTTATTGAGGTCTGGGTGTACAGCAAAGCTGAACGTATTCCATGTCTACGTCTTGATGAATTTGAGATCAGTAATCCCTTTTGTTTTCAGTATTGTCTCAGCCCGTTTTTTCTTGCATGAGTCCTTTTACCTAATGTCATTGATGCTCTTTACTCTTGCATGTAATCACTAGAAGTTTGTAGAACCCCTTCTAAGCATGACACACTGTGCAAAGCCCTGTGACAGGGAAACAGGCCATTTCAATGCAATCTGTAAGTGGTGTGGAAGACAGGAAGAAGCAGCAGACATGTTCAGATGGACAGTCCAGTGTAATGGCCTCAAAGGGATGATCCTGGACACAAAGTAACCAAAGGACCCATAACCTCGTGAGATGATTAACCTGTGCCTCATTGTCCTCATCTAACATGGGGACAAAAATAGTATTTACTATAGAGGCATCTTATGAATGATATGTGGGCTTGAAGTGACTATCTTCAACAGGATGACCTGTTACTCATCCCTGGCCCAGCATGTTCAAGGAGATGACCCATTTGCTCCATGAGTTGCAGTGACTCCCAATGCTGAATGGAGACGAAAGAGAAGTTGGGTTATCTTCATTTGTTAAGAAATTTTCCGTCACTTTGTAGGGTTAAGTCAGACACAGATGTGGCAAGTCCTGTCCCAGCTGGGTAGATACAAACTTCTATCAGCATGGTCTCAAGCAAACTGTGGCTCACTGAACCTCCAGACATTCTAGAAGGCATGAGACTGTGGACATTCTGTTGTCTCGTGTTTTATGTCCAGGTAGACCTTAGAGCCACGGCAGCAGTTATGATTCACACAACCAACAAGAGCCAGTATCACTCTGAAAAACGGGACCCTGTCCCCCATGGTTTCATCTCAAGTTGCCATGTCTCCACACAGTAGCTCATAGAGATGAAGATCTCTGGGTAAGGACTTTGATTTTAATAGTTTACTTTCCACACTAATAAACCAAAGAGTGGAAGATGGTTAAACTCTTTCAAAGGCATTCTCACCGGCTGTGAGAAACTACCATACTAAGACTAAAAATTGTCCTTTGACTTGGAGACTCAAGATAGGATGGAGAGGTTTGGGAAGGTGGAATTTGGTTGGTGAAGTGTCTTATCTAAGAGATTTGTAACAAACCTCCACTTGTGTGACATGCAAATAACAGAAGTAAAACTCATAAATGAAAAAATTTCATACTCAACATTATGCCAAAGAGTCAAAATCCAGGGAAACAAGGAGATACAGGTAACACACACACACACACACACACACACACACACACACACAACTCAACTCTTTACAGTCACCTCATGCAATAGATGTTATTCCCATTTTATAGGTGAGTAAACTAAGAAATAAATAGACTAAGCGATTTGCACAAGGTCACCCCAAATCACCTTTCTCTGGGTCTAAAACCTGAAAATTCAAAACAGTCATTTTCCTTCATGTCAGGGTTTTATTTATGTCAACCCACCAGTTCCAAAAAGGAGAGACACCCAAGGCTACCTAAGGTTTTGCAGCCTTAACCATAATACAATATTATTTAGCATCAAGAGATTTAAAAAATAAATAAATCATCTTCTAAGGCAAAGGCTCGAAAACTATAGCCTATGGTCCAAATCCCATCCTTTGTCTTTGCAAATAAAATTTTGTTGGAATACATTCATTCCTTTAGCATTGTCTACAGTTACATTTAGTCTATAATGGTAGAGTAAAGTAGTTACAACAGAAACCCTATGCTCTGCAAAACTGAAATTACCTACTCCCTGGCCCTTTACAGGTTAGTATAAAAGGGTTAGTATAAAATGAATCTGTCTGTCTATGTGTTATACTCAATATTACAGTGTTCATAATATTAACCCTGAGACTTCTTGCAACTTCTTAAGGTATCATATAAACCATAAAAGACTCAAGATGACTCAGTGCAGTTTTAGGGTTAAGGATATTTCACACCATTCAAATCCACTTCAGGTAAACTTAGTATAATGCTCTTGGCCAAAACACCCTCTTCCCCAAACATCCTGGTTAAATAAAATCTTGACATGAAGACACTCAACAGTCTCTAGTGTACAGCTCAAATTGCTACAGTTAAAAACTACCTGGGACACCTGAGTGGCTCTGTCGGTTGGGCGGCTGATTTCGGCTTAAGTCATGATCTCGCGTTCATGGGTTCGAGCCCCGCATCGAGTTCTGTGCTGAGAGCTCAGAGCCTGGGGCCTGCTTCGGATTCTGTGTCTCCCTCTCTCTGCCCTTCCCCTGCTCACGCTCTGCCTCTCTGTCTCTCAGAAATAAATATACATTAAAAATTAAAAAAAAACCAAAAAACTACCTACTGGCTGTGGACTCAGCAAGTGTATTCTTATTAAAACATGGTTTAGATTTTAATTTTGCTTTACAATGCCCTACGTGTACAATTTGATTTCTGTTCTTTGCCGTGGTTTTATGAGCAATGCATCTTTCCTTTTGAGCTTCTGAGCTCTTGTATCCTTCTATATCTAAATCTTTAAACAGCCATACAATGAGTATAAGGCAATTGTCCCTTTTTCTTTTTTTCTTTTTCTATTGACTATCTTTTCCATTGGCTTTCAAGCATGCTTCTGTTTTCTCTCATCTTAAAAAATAGAAACTTTCTCTTGACCAATCTTTTTCTCTATGGTCCTGCTTGCTAACATTCCCTTGAAGCGAAACTCCTTTGGAACTTTCTTCAATTTCTCTTCTTTCTTCCCCTTTAAGCTATTCCAAACAGGCTTCCATCCTCCCCACTCATACTCTAACTACTAGTGGATTCGGCAATGACCTTGTTGCCAAACCTATACTCAGCTCTCAATTCCCGTGCCACCTGACCTATGTCTGGCATCATCTGATGGACTTGCTTGCTTTATTCTCCTTAATATACCTTCTGCCTCTGGCTTCTAAGATGCCACACTCTCTTGTGACCTTTAGTTTTGTCCTGGTTCATACCTAGAACTATGCCTGGCACATGGTAGGTGCTCATTAGATAACTGTTTATTTTATTTTTTAAAAAAAAATTTAATGTTTTATTTATTTCTAAGAGAGAGAGAGAGAGAGAGACAGCGTGAGCAGGGGAGGGTCAGAGAGAGAAGGAGTCACAGACTCTGAAACAGGCTCCAGGCTCTGAGCTGGCAGTCAGCACAGAGCCCGACGCAGGGCTCGAACCCACGAACCGCGATATCATGACCTAAGCGAAAGTCGTTCGCTTAACCGACTATGCCACCCAGGCGCCCCAGATAACTGTTAAAATAAAGGAGACTGGGACCCCTACCCTCATCTGCATCACACACAAAATTCACACCACGACTACCGGGATACTATCAAATGTTGTTTGAAAGCTGGTTAAATAAATATGTCTATACTCAGTCCAAACAATCACATTCCAATGCAAAAACATCAAGTACTGTTAACAACATAGTATCTTTCATCTATCTATCTATCTATCGATATACTGACTTCCTTTAAGATGTTTAAGGGAGCTATAAAATTTTTATTGATAAACGAAGGACAGTATTTCATTCCTCTGTGAATGCCACCCATTTTGGGGAAAGAGTAACAAGTCTGAGTAGATCATTGATTGCAAACCAACCTCAGTCGGTTGAGCATCTGACTTCGGCTCAGGTCATGATCTCAAAGTCTGTGAGTTCAAGCCCTGTGTTGGTCTCTGTGCTGACAGCTCAGAGCCTATTGCTTGCTTCAGATTCTGTGTCCCCCTCTCTCTCTGTACCTCCCCCACTCACACTCTGTCTCTCTCTCAAAAATAAACATTAAAAAAAAAAAAGTGTGGCCTGACATCTTTCTTCCTTATTTATCATTGTATTTGACAGAAGTTACAGGAAGACCCATGGAAATACATAGTGATAGATACGGTGGTGTATAGCCATGTTAGTAAATCCATTTAAGGAGAAAGTCATTAGGATCAGTATGACACATTGACTAGAGTGTTATCTCCTCTAGTCAGATAATATGTGGCATATAGTTAGTATGGGGAAGCTTCCCTACCTTTTCACTCCATTAAATAGAGGACAAGCTCATTGAGGATGTCCAATAATACTTTGGAATGGAATGGAACTGAGAAAAGTAAGTGTCCTGGTAGATTTTAACCGAATGCTTTTGATTTAAGAAGCACATTGTATTCAGTCTGTCCTTCCTGGATCAATGTTTTTGTTTTTGTTTTTAAATTTCTGAGAGAGTGAGAGACAGCATGAGCAGGGGAGGGTCATAGAGAGAGCAGAATCTGAGCAGTCTCTGAGCTAGCTGTTAGCACAGAGCCCGGCGCAGGGCTCGAACCCACGAACTGTGAGATCATGACCTGAGCCAAAGCCAGATGCTTAACTGACTGAGCCACCCAGGCGCCCCTGTCTTTCCTAGATCAAAACACTGTCCTGTGGTAAATAGAAATTAAGAATCCAGACTCTCGCAGCTATTCAAAACAGCCTTTGAGAAAATTGCAAGCGATTTTACTGAGCAGAGGCACGTTTAAGGAGACGAAAAGCACGTATCATGAAGGCACTGTAAACAGTGTGAGGACGAAGCCGGGATTGTGATGTACAGGGCTTCCTCTGGGTGGTTGACATGCCACCAAGACAAATGGCATTCCAGCCACTCAGTTGGCCAAAGTCTAAGATTATTAACCGATTTCCGTCCTGTTCTTTTTTTTTTTTTTTATGGGTTTTAATGACCAGGCGAGATTTCACTGTTTAATATTTAAACAAATGTTTTTATGCGGAGACAATAAGCCACTGTTGAGACTGGATAGAACGGTTTAATATCCTCCAGTGTGGCTGACTGCCATTCCCTCTGGAGTAAACGGCGTAAGTTGATTTCTAGAAGTGTTCAGAAATTAAAGCTCTCTTTGGTGACACATATGAACGGAATCTCCTTGAATGGCACACAGAGCATACCAGGTGTGTGTGGTCTGCCCCGCAGGGCGAGCTTCTCTATTGTTCCGGCTCTTTGAGCAGAACACGATTTGGTTAGCATAGCTTGTGTTGGCTCAACAAACTGGCTTGCTTCCACATGCTGCTTCTTCTCTGCATTAACCCTTATCAACTTGCCGGCAATCGCCTTTAATATACGCCTTCTAATTATCCACCATCAAATGCAGCTGGGTGGTGGCCTCCATTTTGGCGTTCAGTTTCCCTCATTGCTAATATGACCTGCAGTGAACCATGGAGGCAAGCTTACTTAGTGTAAGAGCGTGTTTCACACGAGGCAGGACATCTTTCAAAATTGACTTTGACCTATTTGAACTGTAGTTTTACATTCTTTTTCCTCAAAGGTAGGCGTTATAATGTTTCGATTCTACCAAGAAAGCTACCTTTACAAAATGGTCAGGATCTTTTACGTGTCTGAAGAAACTGAAATGACAAATTTGCAGATCTTTGAAGACACGCCTAAGGAGGTATTCTCTTATAAGGTTGGATGTGGGTGGGACAGGTTGCAAATTGTATCACTATCTCTGTGGCTATTTAGCCACACAACCCCCAAAACACTGAGGTTGTACAGTCTATGTGTGCCCACCATGTTTCAACTAGCTTCTTCCCTAGATGAGAGTGGGGCTCAAGATAAAAGCCAACAATCAGAAACAACCATGTAAACCAACTTCAGTGTTATTACCAATGACAGCAAAAAGACAGGGACCAATCAGAATTTGAGAAAAGTTTGTTGATTTCCATTGTTTAAACTTTCCTTCCTTAATAGCAATCTTTATAGATCCCAAATGTAAAAAAATATCATTTGACTATTAGTGTGTGTCAACTCTAAAGCTTCCATAACACACTGCCTGATAAATAAAAAGATGATTCCTCTTAACCAAGACCCATGGAATATGCATCAGAGAATACATTTTCTCAAATAGGGCATGAATTGGTATAAATCCATCCACACCCTCTCACCTAGCTCTCTCAGACTCACCATTTTAGTAATGGGTGCCCAGAGCCAGTAAACCATGTAAAACTACCTGGCCACAGGGAAAAGTGTTCCTCAAGTTTATCAGATCAGAAGTGTTACTTGGGACATTTGTTAAAAATATAAATTCCCTGCACACTTGGCCACCTACCCTTCACTTCAGATAGACGCATGAGATATGGGTTGGAGCCCAAGAATATGGATTTTAATAAGTGGATTTTTTATGTGAGGAAATTGTGGGAAATACTTTTCCAGGGTATAGAATCCCCAAACTATGACTTCACCAATATGAAGAGGTGACAGTTTTATGGCTTAATATATTCACAAGGAATAAACAAGAGACTCTGAAAAGAATTAAGATATAAAAAGCATATATAAAGAATATGATAGGAGAAAAATAAAGAAAATTCAACATGGCAATATAATAATCAGAAATAAGTAGTGACTAGACACTTAGGATAGGAGAACATGAGGAAAAAAACAAAACCATAAAGACAGAGGTACAGAGAGAATTTCCAGAAAAGTTTGTTTTCTCACATCTACTCTGAATTAGTCTTGGACTTAGGTCCACAGTCAAGGCCTCCATTCTCATTACTGTGCCCTGCTCCATAGCCCCTGTCTCTTTTATATACGTAGCATTAGACATCTGGAAGCTAATTAGCAATGCGTGAGGTTTTGTCATGAATGTGCTTATTTGAAAGTAGAAATCGTGAAGGAAAATACATGGAAGTAAGAAATGTGTTGATGGGGGTGCCTGGCTGGCTTAGTCGGTTAAGCGACCGACTTTCGCTTAGGTCATGATCTCGCGGTTCGTGGGTTCGAGCCCCGCGTCGGGCTCTGTNTGTTGATGATATGGGTGCATCCAGCGATGTTCAGCACACTATTCTCATGCTATGACATCACTTTCTTGATCTTCACAACTCTCTGAGACGTTTGATGACAATGTTGTTGATAAGGAAACAGAAGCTCAGAGAAATGGTTATCGAAGGTCACATGATCTACCAGTGACAGTTGGGGTTTGAACCCAGATGTGTCTCTTTCTAGTACATCGTATGTTCGGGAGATAGTAAGCTGTGGATTATGAGGCAAGAATTTGGCTTCATCTCTGAGGTTGCCTGGTAACTCATCCTGTGTATTTAGATCGGTGTGTTGGGTCCTTTGTGCCTTGGTTTCCGTATCTTCCAGTCTGCAGATGATTTTTCTGTAAACTGGTCAACATAGTACCAGTTGAAGTAACTACAAGGCTTCTGTTTGCGTTCTAAATCTGGTGCGAAATTGGGAGGAACATTCTAGAAATCTTTCCATTGCTATCCAAATGGCAGCAGTCGTTCACAGGTGAGGGAGCCCACTCAAGCAGTTAAAGGAACTATTTGTCTATCTGAGAACGATTTGTTGAGTTACTATTGTCTTTGGACCTCATTTCATACTTGTCAGTTTGTTGAATTCTGAAACAAGGGACAGAATAAAGCTACCATCTTAAATAAAGCATCTTGGGCCTCCTGGGCTCAGTCCATTAAACGTACGCCTTTGGCTCAGATCATGATCTCATGATCTGTGAGTTCAAGCCCCACATCAGGCTCTGTGCTCTCAGCAGGGAGCCTACTTCAGATCCTCTGTCTCCCTCTCTCTCTGCCCCTCCTGCACATGCTTTCTCACACTTGCTCTCTCTCTCTGAAAAATAAATAAACATTAAAATTTTTAAAAATTAAATAAAGCATTCTGGTCCAACTGGCAAAAGGCAAACATGATCTCCCAGACACTCTTGCCTAGAAGTAACTGTTCTCTAATGAGTTGCTGTTTTTATTAAATATTATGTAGAGCTGATTCATCTTCTTGGATTATAAGAGACACAAACATAACGCAATGTGCTTTTCCTATGCAGAAGCTGCTTGCAGCTATGTAGCAAGTCCCGAGTGTATGGCTGAAAATCAGTCATGTTTGTACAGATTTAAAGAGGTTTGCACAAAGCTTTGGAAGAATTAAAAATAAGCATTTTCGAACAGTCACTTCCATCCAAAGGACAGTGCTCCCTGGTGTTAAGGCGTATCCTTTGCAAGAAGGAGCTGGGGGATATGAAAAAGAACATGAAATTAATGTTAAGAAAACAGATGTCTAGAGCCTTAGGGACTAGCAGTGCAATTCCTGAGCAAGAGAGCTATACAGTGCAAATGAGTCCAGGAAGGAAATGTGATAATGTGGGGGAGTGATATCTACTGGGTAGGTCGTAGGTCTGTAGGGGTTTCATATTTTCAGCAACGACTCAGTGATGGCACCAAGAACATATTTGTGTTCATTAAGTTAATAGGTGACCCAGGCTGACCCAGAGAAAATTAAAATTCAGAATGACTTTCTTCAAGATGGCAGAGAAACTTGGTGAAAATTTTAAGGACGTTTTCCAGACACTGCAAACATTACAGAAAATAACATGGCGGGAGAACGTTGTTTGGGGCTGACAATGAACTTCATGCTGTCACTAAGTGATCAGTGCACAGCTATGGTACCATTTCCAAAGAAGCTTGTTTAGGATGTGCAATATTTAACTGGAAAAGAAGTATGTGGTGGGCTCCCTTTTCTTTAGTCAGTAAAGCAAATGACAGAAGGAGAAAATAGGAGGGACTTCTAGAATGGAGGATTCACGTCAACCGAGAAGATGACATATGTAATAGATAGAACTATTCAACAGCAGGATATTTGCTGAAGGCTGTAATGATCAACCTTATCATCCCTTTCCTATGGTCTTTAAGAGTCAGAGAGTTTCTTGTCCAACCAGGACAAGGAACACATTATTAGGACCACTCACGAAAATAGCATCTAGGTTTAGGTGCTTTTTTAAGCGTCCCTTGGTCTGTTGTTTCTGTGGACATCAGAAGAGGAAAGTGCAGGCTGTTTGAAGGTTCCCCAGGCCTCCTGCTCTCATGCTGGACCACACAGCTCTCAGGATTACACGGACTGACGTTGTGCTGGCTTTTCATCTCTCTATGTTAATTGGCTCTGAAGTTGGAGCACATCTCTGCTTCTTCCCACTCTATCCCCCAAAATGGAAACGGATGAGTTCATTTTCTCCTGCCCTGAACTAGCTCTGACTTTGCTAGCTCATGTTCTCAAATTTAGTTGTCTCACATACCAGACTGAGATGAAGAGGCAAAAAAGAAAAGAAAAGAAAAGAGAAAGGATAAAAGAAGAGAAAGCACAGGCAGTGCTAAGGGGATGGCTGGGACGTGAGCCTTGGTTCAATTTCCACTTGTGCATCATCTTAAATGTCGCTCAGTGTCACTTAAAATACTGTCTTTACTCTGAAAATGTAGCTTCACTGCAAATTCCTCGGCCTCCCCCTTCCTATCAGTTTGCTACTCGAAAGCTAGAAACTCTGGAATGTCCAGTTCTTTGCATTATCAGAGAAGTGGTCTCTGATGAAAGAACCACGACCACCTTGAGTTACTGGCCACCTTGCGTTACCAGAGACATCAGACAAAGAGTATCTAGCCTAGCAGCTTTATTTTACAAATTAGCAAAGAGCCAGGGTGATAAATGACTAGACCAAAACCACTCTCCTCCAGTTTACAGTCAAGATTGTGGGCTTCTAGTGAGCAGGACATTTGTCCATTTTTCTCTGCCATATTCTCAGAACTTAGCACAGTGCCAGGCATATAATAGAAACCCAGTATGTATTTACTGGAAGAATGAGTGAATGAATGAACGATGCACGATTTCAGATGCCCTTTCACATGTTCTTCCCATTCAAGCACACATTTTAGCTCTCAAAAGAAAAAAAAACACCAAAAAGCAATCTGAGGACCAATTTAGCTCACTTCACCCCACTTCAAGCCCTGAAATGACCTAATATTTTATCTTGGAATGTTCTGCTGTGTTTCCAAAAATTCTTAGTATGCTGTAGTGTGGTTTGACTTAATTCTGTTTTCACACACGCAAAAAAACTTTGGTAAGTGAGACTTTCACAAACGGTCCATTGTTATCACCAGACTCAAACTTTTGCCAGCGAAAAAGTATCACCTTATTAAATTTTTGTTGTTCTGATTCTCAGACTTACTCCTACTCTTTACACTTGAGAGACCTCTTACCTTAGTTCATGGTACAAGTACATGAAAAGTACCATTAGCCCTATGTGGGTACATCTCACTATGTATGAAGTCTGATCTTTGGAAATCTGATTTTAAAATAAACACATTATAGGAGAAGCTGATTCTTGGTAGTACTAAAGGGTTTACCATAAGATTCGTTTATATACTTATCTAGATGGCCAAAAGACACATGAAATGATGCTCAGCGTCCCTCATCATCAGGGAAATACAAATCAAAACCACATTGAGATACCACCTCACACCAGTCAGAGTGGCTAAAATGAACAAATCAGGAGACTCTAGATGCTGGCGAGGATGTGGACAAACGGGCACCCTCCTACACTGTTGATGGGAATGTAAACTGGTGCAGCCCCTCTGGAAAACAGTGTGGAGGTTCCTCAAAAAATTAACAATAGAACTCCCCTATGACCCAGCAATAGCACTGCTAAGAATTTACCGAAGGGATACAGGAGTGCTGATGCATAGGGGCACATGTACCCCAATGTTCATAGCAGCACTCTCAACAATAGCCAAATCATGGAAAGAGCCTAAGTGTCCATCAACTGACGAATGGATCAAGAAGATGTGGTTTATCTATACAATGGAATACTACCAGGTGATGAGAAAGAATGAAATCTGGCCATTTGTAGCAACATGGATAGAACCTGAGGGTGTTATGCTGAGCGAAATAAGTCAGGCAGAGAGGGACAGATACCATATGGCTGCACGTATAGGTGGATTAGGAGGAACTTAACAGAGGACCATGTAGGAGGAGAAGGGGAAAAATAGTTGGGGAGAGGGAGGGAGGCAAACCATGAGAGACTCTTGAATGCTGAGGACAAACTGAAGGCTGATGGGGGTGGGAGAGAGGGGAAGGGGGTGATGGGCATGGAGGAGGGCACTTGTTGGGATGAGCACTGGGTGTTATATGGAAACCAACTTGACAATAAACTATTTAAGAATAAATAAATAAATACCCATCTAGAGTGTAAATGTGGCTCAGATTACCTCTAACTTTTTAGGAACACATCTATTTTACAAGAGAGGTAACTTCTGATACGACCAAGGAAGACAAAGCAGTCAATTCATGTGTCACGTTTTAGGACTGACTCATTGTACTAGGAGCCAGAGTTTCCAAAGCCCTATAAAGCATGTGGACTCTTTCATGCTCTGGAGGTCAGGGAAAACCTAAGTACTACCACACTTGAAAGTGCCTACTTCACAGCTAGTTAAGTCCAAAGATGAGAGATGAATTGGAATAGGAAAAGAGCACGTTAGTTAACTTTTACTGGCAGGTAAAAGGCCCTAGCCCCGGCTAACCTTGACTGACACATAACACATACTAACACTCTGACATTGAGATAGTCACCGTTCACGTTCAAAAATAAATACCTTAGGTGGACACATGCGGCAAAATGAAATAGAGAAACCAAATGCACATGAGAAAAGGGATAGGAATATGAAAACAAAGAAGCTAACACAACCATGTGTGCCATAATATATACTATTATAAGAGACATGGGTGTTGATTTCTTGCTTTTTTTAGCACTCGGTGAGAAACAGGAAACTGATCAGTTACATAACTATCTCCCTATGGTTTTTTTTTAAATGCTCAAGAAAGCATAGCAGATAGGAATTTGTCTCCTAAGTCCTCATAAAGATGGTACCGGCTAAGTAATAAATAACATCCCTAATGATATGCTTACCATTGACCAGTGGTTCTCAAACTTCACAGAACACCAGAATCAACTTATTAAAACACAGATTTACAACACCATTCTCAAAGTATCTGGGGCAGTACATCTGAAGTGAGGACCGGGTATCTGTTTTTAATATGCTCCCAAGTGATAACTAAGGCTGCTGGTACAGAAACTACCCTCTGAAAGTCATTGCTGTAGGTACAAGGCCAAGTTTTCCAGGTCCTCTTCTGTAAGCATCTTCCCATAGAAACTGATGGCAGTGCGCAACTGCAGTTGAGTAGTTACCTGGGATGTGTGCAAGGGAGTCCAGACACATTCCCTCTGCAGCCCACAGGAGGAGGTACCGATGGAGAGAGGTAATGGCCACACCATTCATCATTTAGTACATTTGCTCTATCATTCCTTAATGCAGCCCAGCCCTGTTGGTTTATTTATTGTGCTTCTCACCACACTTATAGATTTCTTCCTCACTCATCAAATTGCTCTGCAGCCCGGAACAGAAAGAATTCTACCCATTGGAACACAACCCTCACTTGTAAGCAATCACAAGATTGCTTCAATGTTTTCTGATTGAAGACTGCCTCTTAAGTGTCAGTAGACTTTGTGCCTATATTACTCATTACTTGCGTGTTCTCCTTTTATTAATCATCTTCATCAGCTTTTTAAAACTGAGACTCTTTCTGTTTCCAACCACAAGTCAGATTCTATCAGCCATCTCTGCTGCGTCCTTGTATCTCTAAATCACATGGTATAGTGCTTTGTATAAAATGGCACTCAAGGGACGCCTGGGTGGCTCAGTCGGTTAAGTGTCTGACTTCGGGTCAGGTCATGATCTTGCGGTTCATGGGTTTGAGCCCCGCATCGGGTTCTGTGCTGGCAGCTCAGAACCTGGAGCCTGTTTCAGATACTGTGTCTCCCTCTCTCTCTGCCCCTCCCCCGCACATGTTCTGTCTCTCTCTGTCTCAAAAATAAATAAACTATAAAAAATTAAAGAAAAAATAAATAAAATGGGCACTCAAGCGCTGAAAAAATATGTAAAAAGAAAATTGTAGTAAGCATATAAATCTGATACTTAATGTCAGTAGAGGAGATTCCTTTTGGTCATCATGGTGTATGTTCCTCTCATAAAGCTGGACTCTTTCAGATTGAATGTATCCTACTGAGGAAAACTTAACAAAACAAAAAGCATGTGCATTAAAAATGTGATCTTATTAACAGGATGAAAAATACGTGGTATGGTTATTCTCTTTGAAACGAGATTTTTTCCCATATTTTAAAGCTGAGTTCATTCATTGATTCAACAATCTTCCTGAGCATTTACTCCGTGTAGACTAATAGCAAAGCAAAGAGTATGTTCCTAAGGAGCTTTCGTCACATAACCCATCAAGCTGACCCGTGCTAGACTAGGGGTACATATGAGGTAAACTGGGGAAACATGGGAAATAATCAGCATGGAAGTGGGCCTAGATGATCATCATATTTGAGGTAGCAGAGTGTCTACTGGTAGGGACAGAACATTTTAGGAAAACAGGACTCCTACTGTTAAGAACTGGCATGCCTTTTATCACAGCAGGTGAAGCAAGCAAACTAACTGATTAATCAACTGTGAGCAAGGGCAGCACAAAAAATAGGACTGAGAAGACGCACACAGCAGTATATGTTGTGAGGATCCCAAGATATCCTGCCACCAGTTGCCACGGTCCTGACCTTTCAGCATAAGAAGCCCTTCCTATATGTCTTAAATGCTCTTTGGTTTTCAAAGTCCTCAGGTAAAAAGCCATTTCTCCTAAGACAGTATCTCTCAACCTTGGCGATGCTAGTGACATTTTGGGCTAGATAATTCTTGGCTGGTACATTGCAGGATGTTTAGCATCTCTGGTCTCTACTCCCTAAATGTCAGTAGCAGCCCATTCCCTACACATGACAATAAAAAAATACCTCTGGGTGTTACCAAATGTCCTCTGGGAGGCAAAATCACCTCCCATGGAGGACCACTGTTCTAAGACATATAACACCTTAGGCTGGGGGCAGCTTTGTTCTGTTCCTCATGATCAAAGAATAGATCTCCTCTCTCTGGGGACACTGCCTCCCCCATTTAGTCATTCTGCAGCTAAAAGAGAAGTGACAGACAAATCAGGATAAAAATTGTGCACCAATCGTATTGGCTATTCCAGCTCTGGTTGTCAGTGAGGTGACGTGTTACCTCCAACTGAAATTTACAAATCAAACTATTTGAGCAGAAGAGAGACCTTGGGAAAGGGAGAGGAGGTAAATCAGAGTATGACAAATCAAAATGGCCCAATTTTATGAGAGCTTGAAGAGTGCCTAAACTGAATATTTTCTGGTTAGGTATATCATACAACTGAAAGGAATTTGATTAATAATCTTTTGATCAACCAATTGTCAGTAATATATTATTAATAAACAATCATGATAATAACAATGTCCTTTACATACATATAACGCTTTATAGCTTTCAGAATCCTTTTCATGTATGACCTTTTCCATTCTGATGTTTCAAAAATCAGAACAATCTAAAAAGGGAAAATGAGAAAAATCCCATTTCTTACCCTTGGCCCCATCCACTCCATTTCGTCCTCACCCCAAATAACTATTTTTGAGTTTTTTTAATACCTTCTAGAATTTCTTCATGAAAATACAAGAATACACAAATATATACTCACATTTTCCTGTTTGTTACACGAAAGGTACGATGTCATAAATTCTGTTTTGCAATTTGTTTTTATTTTTTTTCCACTTAACCTCTTAGAGACTATTTCATAAAAAGAGCTTTCTCATCACTTGTTTTTATAGCTACATTGTCTTCCATACACGGAGACGCCACTATATGTGAACATAGTCCCCTGTTGATGAGCCCCTGGATTATTTCCAATTATTTTCTGTTGCATGCCATGCTGCAAGAACTATTTTTGGCCATGCATTGTTCCATGCACTACCTTCTTCTGATCCTGACATTAATCCTATGAGATAGACAGAAAAAGAATGTTTCCTTCATTTTACAAACATGGTCCTTTTTCTGTGTGTGGTAGAGAAAAATATACAGACAAAATACACCATTTTAACTATACGTAAGTATACAGTTCAGTAACATTGAATATATTTAAATTTATTCTGAAACCGATCTCCAGAAATGTTTTATCTTACAGAACTGAAACTCTGTACCTGTTAAACAATAAATTCCCTTCTTTTGTCCCTAACCCCAGCCCCTGGTAACCACTTCTATTTCTATGAATTTGACTACTTTAGATGCTGCATGTAAGTGGAATTATACAGTGTTTGTGTTTTTGTAACTGGCTTGTTTCACTTAGTGTAATATCTTCCAGGTTCATGCATGTAGCATGTGACAGCATTTCCTTGTTATTTAAGGTACCATAGTATTATAGAGCATGTGTGTGTGTGTGTGTGCGTGTGTGCACCACATTTTATTTATCTATTCATCCATTGATAGACCCTGAGTTACTTCCATTCATACTTATTGTAAATAGTGCTGCTATGAACATGACTATGCAAATATCTCTTTAAGACCCCGCTTTCAACTATTTGGGATCTATAGCCAGGAGTGACATTGCTGGATCATATGATAGTTCTATTTTTATTTTCTGAAATGGAAATTAATTTTTTGGTTGCACCATTTTACATTCCCACCAGCAGGGCACAAGGGTCAAGCTTTATTCTTAAATACTCTAAAGTTGATGTCTTATGTAGGCAGAAAGCCCAACATGCTGCAGCCTCACAAATAATACAACACCAAATAGGAACTTGCCAACAGATCTTCTTGACAGAATCTAGTGCCCTGAATTATTCAATGTAATGCATTAAAATTCCAAGTGAAGCAAATAATAGTAATGTTATTATCTGTCATCAGTAAGGTTGATGATCTCCATTAGAGTCTCTGTAATAATTTTAGCCAATAGATTTTTCTACTCTTTGAAAGAATACATCTTCCCCTTGTTCCTCAATTCTGCTACTGCCCTCCCCTAGAACCACTTCCAAAAAATAGAAGATTAGTATACTAGCTCATTGGTTGTTATTTATCCCAGGTTATAGTCATCTTCCATTGTACATAGATTAATCGAGATCTTGAACTTGGAAACAGATGTCCCATTGGCCTAGCATTAGGGAAAGAGTCCTGAATGACTAATCCAGTAACCCGGCTAAACATGTTTGCTAGCCCAAAAAGCTGTGATCTCTGGGCCAGGCACGTGGGGCCAGAGGAAGAACTAACTCTTGGCTGTATTAGTGGATTTTTCCACCAAAGAATTATTGCAGGAAGACAGGTCACAAAGTCAAAGCATATATTACTGAGCAGGGAATACCATCAGAGGCAAAAACAAATACCAGCAGGAAAAAAGGAAAGCCTGGCCCACTCTCCCTCACACGTCTCACCTCAAAGATGTTGGTAGTTGGAAGCTGTTTCAATAACGATAGCTCAAACTGCTCTCTAGTACTGTCCTTGTGATCTGGCTGTTTCATGTTTCATAAAATACCCAATGAAGAAAAGGAAGTGCATTACCATGGGGAAGGCTTTGACTGAGTATTGTCCAACAGAACTAATACTTTCCTGATCTACATATGCTTCAGCTCAGCTCTCAAAGGTTTTATGCTCTTATTATCAATGGGTTTGCCACGAATGATAAAATAATAATCTCTGACACTGAAGTGCATGCATCAACACTTAAGAAAAAAATGGCTTTTATACATGAATGGCATAGCTAATTATCATCTAGCAAGCACTGGAACCTGACATATCAAAGCAAACTAGAGATATACCCACATATCGAAGGAGACATGAGGAGATGTGCCTGCCCAAAACTTGGATGGAAGGGAAAAGAATTCTCCCTGAAGAATTCAAAACTACACTCTGGCACGTATGTAGGTTTGCTACCCAGTTTTGCACTTCCTGTTTGGTCCAGAGAAATCTGAATCCAATCCAATCCCTTGGGAAATAAGCCATGACCTCCGAATTCTTTCTATTTCCCAGTGATCAAACCCTGAATCTGATTCTAAATTATCTTATCACTTATCTTGACACTTAAATTTATTACATAATATAAATATTTCCAGGAATCAGTAACACATGAAGATATTATCTAGGTATCTATTGTAACTCTATTCTTAACTATCTACATGGCTAAAGCAATTAATTCCTGAGTCTCAGAATTCATCAATTCTGGAAGATTGAAACAAGTTAAGGAATGAAAGGTAAATGGAAGTAACATTTTGAGTCAATTGTCTACTCTATTAAAATGATTTATAATTTAATTCTCATAAAATGCCATATCACTTATCACTATTAATAGCATCACTAAGTTACAGGTGAGGAAACTAAAGCATAGTAATTACATAACTTGCCGAAAGTCATGGGAAGTAAATGGTGGTAATTGGCAAAGTAGAATTCAATCCATGATAAACCCAAAATGTTTCACTACTATACTGTACATATGGCCTCTCTCTAGTGTGCACATTCTACTGTTAAGCAAGAATTTAAAAATCAGAATTAGTTTTCTGTCCTACAGTTAATAATATGTCCTCCATATGATATATATTTTTCCTATGGTTAATTCTTCCAATATAAGATACCAAAGCTTGTATAAGAACTTATTCCCATTCAAAAATTAATGTCTCAATGTGAATAAAGCACAATAAAGTCATTGTGACTGGCTTTTGCGGAAAAAGAGAGAAATTATTCAATCATTCTGAATGTTTGCAAGGGCCTATTAGGCTCTACATAGATCACTGAACAAGTGACACAAGAAAACTGTTCTTTTTAAGAGTATAAGAGGGAAATGTATATAATAAGCAAGTAGAAAATAGTAAGAGCCTTAAGAAAATTGTAATTGCTATAAAAAGGAGAAAAATGGAATAAAGAATGACTGCCAGTCAGGACGGAACTGCTGTTTTATCTCCTCAGTCTGAGGTGGTAATGCTTGAGGAGAACCCTGAATAATGAGTTTAAAATCCCTTCATCCTGAGACCTGGGGTCTCAGAGAGAACTTTCCAACCAAAGGGACCAGCAACTGTAAAGATTCTAAGGTAAGAAAGAGGCTGCTATATTTGATCAGTGATCACTTACTGGTCTGGACTTTACACAGAAGACAAAATGGTTGGATGATTTCAGAGAAATGCATGGGTCTAGACTATGTGGGGCCTTGTCATTAGCTGGAAACTGCTAGAGGATTTTATCATATCACTCTAACTACTGTTTGAAGAACAGAGTTGCAACAGCAGTACAGAGAGTTCCCAAATATCCTTCACCCAGCTTCCTCCAGTGTTAACATCTTACATAATCACAGTACAATGACCACAACTAAAAATTATGAACTACAGACTTCTTTGGAGTTTCAGTGCCCTTCTTTTTCAGGACTCCACACTGCATTTAGCTGGTATGTCTCCTTTATCTCCTTCAATCTGTGATAGTTCTTTATTCTTTCCTTGTCTCTCATGACCTTAATATTTTGAAGAAAAATGGTCGGCTACTTTTGTAGAGTTTTCTTCAGTTCGAGTTTGTCTGAAGTTTTCTCATGATTAGATTGAGGTTACATGTTTTTAGAAAGAAGACCACAGAAGTGATTCTATTCTCTGTGCATCACTGTATCAACACGATATTATCACTGGTGATGCTGACCTTGACAGTTTGGTTAGGATACTGTCTGTTGGGTTTCTCCACTACAAGGTTACTAATTTTCCCTGTGTAATTAATAATATCTTAGCAGAGATTCTTTAAAACCATATTCTTTAAAATAGACTGTTTTGGGGCCGCTAGGTGGCTCAGTCAGTTGAGTGTCCAGCTTAGGCTCAGGTCATGATCTCACGGATCATGGGTTCAAGCCCCGCGTGGAGCTCTGTGCTGACAGCTGGCTCAGAGCCTGGAGCCTGCTTCAGATTCTGTGTCTCCCTCTCTCTCTGACCCTCCCCTGCTCATGCTGTCTCTCTCTCAGAAATAAATAAAACATTAAAAAAAATTTTTTAAATGAAGTAAAATAGCCTGTTTTATCTCAACTTTGTGTCTATCGATTTTAGCATTGTTGAGTCTTGCTTGCAACAATTACTCGTGTGGATTTTGCTCCACTTTGATGACTGCAGAGTGGAGGGAGCTGAAGAAAAATAATCTAGGGCTTATCCAAAGTGAAGAGTCTAATAAGAAATAGTGATTACATGGCAGGGGCTGATAAAAAAAAAACCACACTCCATAGAAGGGGACATCAAAAACTTGCCTGTCTTAAACTAGTTGTGTGAAGGGCAAATATATTTCCTCGGAATTTAAAAGCAAAATCTGTCTTTAATGTGGACTTGTTCCCCAAGTTCAGACTTGCAATTGGATCCAGAGCATCTCAATCCAAAAATGTACTTTAAGGTAGCTTTAGGTCACTTGTGCCCCAGTCACCCCACAAAACCAAGTGGAAATAATCTATGCAGAAATCCACTTCCACCACTGACCATAAAATATTTCCCTGGATAATGTTCCACAGAACATGAATTCACAGTTAAAAATCACAAAATATACAAAGGAAAAAAGTGTCTTAAATGGAAACCAACAGAAACAGTATATAGTAGAATCAGATTAGCCAATATTTGATGTGTGAATTTTTCAATAAAAATGCTTAATACGTTTTAAAAATAAAAGAAAGCCTAAAATATTAATAAATAAATGTCTATAAACTACCAAACAAAATTGAAAAAGAAAAATAGATCACTTAGAAGTAAAAACTATAACAATTGACATTATACACGCAGAGGATGAGATAAGCAGCATGTCAGATCAAGCAGAAGAAAGAAATAATGAACTGGAAAACATATTCAAAGAATTTACCCAGAATTTAGCATATTGAGTCAAAGAAAGAGAATATGAAGGAGAGTTTAAGAGACATGGAGGAGAGGAAAAGTCTAATACCAGACAAGCATTATAAAATTGGAGAGAAATGAGAGAAAAAAGGAAAAGGAAATATTTGAATAGAGAGTAAAAGAATTTTTCAAAATTATAGAAAAGTAAGGGATTTTAGAGTTAAGAATCCTGTATAAGATAAATAAAATACGTCTACAATTAGACTTATCCTAGTGAAACTAAAAAACACTGAAGACTGGGGCGCCTATCGGTTGGCTTAGTCGGTTAAGCGTCCGACTTTCGCTTAGGTCATGATCTGGCGGTTCGTGGGTTCGAGCCCCGCGTCGGGATCTGTGCTGACTGCCAGCTCAGAGCCTGGAGCCTGTTTCAGTCTGTGACTCCCTCTCTCTCTGACCCTCCCCTGCTCATGCTGTCTCTCTCTCTCTCTCTCCTAGAAATTAAAAAAAAAAACAAAACACTGAAGACTAAGTAATGATCTAAAATTTCACTGAAAGAAACATATTGTTGACAAATTAACAATGATTTGGCTATTGATATCTCAACAGCAATAGTGGAAGCTTAAATGCTTGAACGATACCTTCAAAGTGCTATGCAAAAATAATTATTTACCCAAAATGCATACCCAGAAAACACTGTTTAATAATGATAATTTAGGGGAAAAAATCCTAAGACAATTTTCCACCAGTAACATTTACTAAAGGAAAAGATAAAGAACATCCTTTAGGCAGAATAATCACACGTAGATTGTCTGTATTGCAAGAAGAAATGGATGAGTAAAGAAATTGGTAAAGCAGATGAGAAATTTACCCAAGCAGTGATTGTATAAAAGAACTGATATTTTCTAATTTGTTTAAAATAAGTGCATTGATGGTATGTAAGAGAGGATAAATTGTTTGGGATTATAGTGCTATTAGATCTTATAATGTTAAGTAGCAGGGCAAAGGTAATGATTAACTTTATATATTAGTCAGGGTTCACTTGAGAAACAGAACCGATAGGCTATTTATTACAGGCATTGATTCATGTAATTATGGAAGCTCAGATGTTCCCCAGCCTACTGTCTACAAACTGGAGAATCAGGAAAGTTGGTGGTGTCATTCAGTCTAGTCCAAAGGCCTGAAAACCAGGAAAGCCAATGGTACATGTCTCAGTCTAAAGGCTTGAGAACTGGGGGGTATTGGTGTCCCAGAGCAGGAGAGGGTGGACTCAACTCCACCAGGGAGAGTAAGTGCACCCTTCCTCTGCCTCTTTGTTCTATTTGGGTCCTACAGGATACTGGCCACTCACACAGGGCATGACGATTTACCTTATTCCATTCAGCAATTCAAATACTAATCTCTTTTGAAAAACATCCTATGGACACACCCAGAAATAATGTTTTACCAGCCTGCTGGGTATCTCTTAACCCCATCAAACTGGCACATAAAATTAATCATCACAGTTTAGAATAAAATGAGGCAGCATGGTAAAAATATTTACGGTAACTACTAATGAAAAAAATGAGTTTATCATTGAAAATCAATAGAGGAATAAAAGATGAGGTGAGAGGGAAACATTCAAATAATTCCAAAGACAAAAAGGAGAAGAAACAAGTGCACTCAAAAATTTAGAAAAGGGGAAAAACTAATAATGATAGAAATAATTCCATATATATAAATAATCACAATAAATATGTATAAGCTAAATATAGCAGCCAAATAGCAAAGATTATTACTTTGGATTTAAAAGATGCACTTATATGCTGTTAATGAAAGGTACATACAAAAAAATAATGTAGAAAACTTGAGAGTAAAAAACAAATATTAGCTAAAAGAAACCCAGCATTACTATATTTATATGAAATCCAATAGACTTTGTATAAAGCAATACCAAAGAAGCAGTCACTACATCAGGATAAAATGTTTAGTTCACTAGGAGGATGATATATATAACATATCAACAACATATATAAAATGAAAATCAACAAAACCACAAGAAGCAATAGATAAATTCACCAACATCCTCTTCCTACTTGATAAGTGTATGGATTTTAAATAGCACAATTTGATAAGCATATAGATTTGAAATAAAACAAGTTCAGTATGAGAGATATTTAGAACATTGCACCCAAAACATACTTTTTAATCATGCAAAATAAACATTTTAATCTGATCTATAATATGGTTAAATCATGAGAACAGCAAATCTCAAAATTTGGTATCATACAGACTTAATTCTCCACCCACAATACAACAAGATTATAAATTAAATAAAATATAATCAGCATTGTTCTTTTTATCTAGAATTTTTTCATATATCTGGAATTTTTATCAAAGAAAAACATAGTTCAAAATCTGAGACTTAAGAGAAATAATAATGAAAATTAAAAAATAGAACTATCCAATACCCAAAAATACTATACATCAAAACCTGAGTGATATTGAAAAAGCAATACTTAGTAGTATAGAGCTTAAATCTTTGAATTAGAAAAGATGAAAAATTATAAAAATAAGCATCCAGCCTAAGAAATTAAGACACCACAGCAGAAAAAAAAGTATAAAAGAATGGAACAATAAAGCTCAATTTGAAGTTAGTAACTATAGGTAGAAAGAAAATAGAAGATTAAGAAACCCAAAATTTTATCCTATGTAAATACTAATAAAATTGACAGCATCTTGGCTGAACTGATCAAGCCAAAAAAAGCAAAACAAAACAAAACAAAGAACCCCACAGTTTTTAAAAAACACATTGTTAAAATTGACTTAATAATAAAAAAAACTTGAAGTAACCTAGCCATTTACGATATTGAACCAGTAATTTAAAATCATAAGCAAACAAGAAAACACTAGTTACATCAATGTAAATCATGTAAATCGCCCTAACTAATTTACAAAGAAAAGGAATTGGTACAGGGTATTCACCTTTACAAAATCACTGCAAGGGCTAGCCTGACTTTGGCAAACTTTGTCTGTAAAGGACAAGATAGTAAATAATTTAGGCTTTATGAGTCATATATAATCTCTGTCACCTATTATTCTTTGTTCTGTTTTTTATTTTTAACAACACCCTAAGAATGTAAAAACCATTTTTAGTTCATGGATTATACAAAAACAGGCCATGAATTTGGCCAACAGGCTCTAGTTTGCCAAGCCCTGATCTAAGATGAACCTTCTGGAATGATGCCCAGAAATTCATTAGAGGAGTTACCAAAGGAGAAACGCACCAGGAGAAAGGAAGTTGTGGGATCTAGGAAAGAGGAGATCCAGCATGTAAGAGAAATGAAAGACATTCTCATGACGGGAGAGAAGAAATCCTCCTCCAAGAAGATAATAGTGTAGAAGGCCTGAGAACTACCCATCTAGATTTGAGCAGGACGAAGAGGGCTCCAAAAAATTGGCTTCAAGAAAAATATGGAACTCATAGGTTCAACTGATGTATTTGACTACCTGAAAAGGGTGTTTCAGGATGAGCTAGTTAGTGTTAGCTGCATAGAAAACCAAACATTAAAAACTAAAAAAACACAAACCTAATGGTAACCACAAATCAAAAAAAGGAAAGCAATAATTAACTCCAAGAAAAATGATAAGATATACAAAAAGGGAAATGAAACCAAAGTATCCTACATGGGTCAATTACTAATAAGTAGGGTAGGGTGGAGAAACATGTAAGAATCCTAAACTCTCATTTTCTGAGCAAAATAGCAACAAACAATAAACAACTTGAAAATCAAGAAATTATTGTATAATATCATTATTTAAAACATGGTACTAAATATCAGATGACAGCTAATGCTCTGTGATTGAGTATTCCTACCCTCCAGTCTCAGATCACCTGCCTCCCAGTAAGGACAAACTAGATCTAGTTTCTGAGGAGCCAGTAATTCATGCTGAGGCCCTCAAAGCTATATTACACAGTTTTTCCCCATGGTGTATAACGCAAATTTATATTTTTGGAAATGTGCATTTTTAGCTTCATGAAAATGTTATTATTCTCTGAATATTGCTGTATCTGGATGTTCCAAGTACACCCCTGTCAAGAGTGCTATGTTCCAGAGGGTAAGTAATAGGTCTTAGAAATCATCTATTCTTTCCGATAATGGATTCCTTTTTAAAACTCAAAGACCTGGGGTGCCTGGGTGGCTCAGTCGGTTGAGTGTCTGACTCTTGGTTTCAGATCAGGATCTCACAGTTTTATGGGTTCAAGTAGTACTTCGGACTCCGTGCAGGCAGTGCAGAAGCCTACTTCCTTCTCGCTCTCTCTCTCTCTCTCTCTCTTTCTCTCTGCTCATCCCTCACTTGTGCTGCCCCTGTCTCTCTCTCAAAATAAATAAACTTTTAAAAATGGGAGAGAAGAAGAGGGGAAATGGTGGGGGAGAGGGAGAGAGGCAAACCATGAGAGACTCTTGAATGCTGAGATCAAACTGAGGACTCATGGGTGTGTGGGGGGAAAGGGGGTGATGGGCATGGAGGAGGGCACTTGTGGGGATGAGCACGGGGTGTTATATGGAAACCAACTTGACAATAAACTATTTGTTAAAAAATATTATAACAAAAAATATTAAATACATTTTTAAGTAATAAATAAATAAATAAATTAATGAAATAAAATTAAAAACCTGGTATATAAATAAAAATTAAAAGCCACCCAGACATTTTCATCTCCTTATTTACTTAGGACCTAGCCCTGTCAATAGTTGGTGAAATGTCTCACAATTTGCTTAAAAGAATGTGCCATAACTATTGAAACCTGGTAATAGGAGAAGCATGCAGTTTGTTGCCCACATTTAGAGATAATTGCTAACTCTTCATTTTGCTTCATGCCCTTTAAATTTTTTTTTAATGTTTATTTATTTTTTGAGAGAGACAAAGACAGAGCACGAGCCGGGGAGGGGCAGAGAGACAGGGAGACACAGAATCGGAAGCAGGCTCCAGGCTCTGCATGCCCTTTAAAATTAAGAGCACTTCATATTCTATCCTCAGAAAAAGTTAATTAGGGAAATAAAATGTCCTCAGAACCCCACAGAGCTTCTTTTTGTACAACTGAGATCAATGTGCACTGAAGCTGAAATATTTGTTCCTGTGTTCCTAACATTCTAATAAATTATGTTCTTATTTTTCCCTGTATGTATTTGTTTATTAATGTACATGTTTACAATAGATATGTACAATATCTCTGTAGACGTGTATGTTGCAACCACTATATATTAATATTATATATTTATATCTAATTAGAAAAAATGTATGAAATATGTAGTGGTTATTCTATTTTCCCAAAGCCACCAACTCCATTTGAGCCTTCAGTAGCTGTTGGCTGCTTACGATTACATGCATTTATTGATTTGCTTGTCACGTTCTTGTGACACTACCTAGAATGTCACTTATTAACTGAATATCAAAATCAAAGACATTTTGGAAAGAATGAGACAAGTAAATTCAATAAATAAAACAGGAATCCCAAGAAAGTACGGAAAATCTATTTATAGCACAGTTAGCAGTTTCACTGTGTTTAGAATAATATATATGCTACGAAACTTATAACTGATAATATTGTGTTGAAATTAGAAGCCTGAACTATACAACAAGGAAAGTATTCTTCCTGTAAATTTTTTTTTAGTTTATTCTCTTTTGTCTAGACGTGACATACCCTGAATATGTCTTGATGCAACAGTAGTTTCAGTATATCTAGAATTCCTAACCCAGTTATTTTCATATTTTAAAAAAACTAATAATTTCTGTATAACAAATTGAGCTGCTAGTTGAAAACCATGATGTTTCAACTCTCCCTAGCCCACCATCTCCACCATCTCTTTGTTATATATTCTTAATGGCCCATTTTCAAAGGGATTTAGTTTTAATGTTTGCACGGAAAGCACAGGACATATCCCTGGGAAGTCTGTAATGCAGTGGACGAAGCCACCAAGAATTTCCCTGAGGTCGAAAAGAAATTGGAATGACGTTCTTTCCCTGAGTTCTCAGCTGGAGAGAAAGAACAAAACAACCTGTTTTGGCCATCTATAGAAATTTGGATCTAATCAAGGACTGAATATTAATCATGTTTTTACAGGAAGAGCAACACCAGGAAGCTTTTCTAGTTGAAAAAGAGAGAGAGAGAGAGAGAGAGGATGAAAATAAAGCAGTGCGTTTCACAAACTTGGGAGTTCTGAAAAATGACTCATCAAGGAATTATGTCAGGAATGCCTGGCTGTTACCAGATGGCTCGTTTGGGTGTCAGACTGGATTCTTGAGATCCAGGTGGAGGGACCGAGTCTCTCCGTTAGATAAGACCTTAATTTAAACTTGTTGAGATCGCAGCCAATGTCCAGATGGGACTGGGTGTTCCGGGGACACAGGGATAGTGCTATGTTCTTAGCAGTTAGCTGACTTGTGGAAGAAGCAGATTTGTCTCAACTCCCACCCTGTATTTCAAAACAATAAAAGCAGTCTTATCTGTCTTGGTGGGACTTCAATTAGAATACATATACATGTGGGTAGTAACTCAATTCATACACATATATGCGCTTAGATATGACTCATACTGCCTTGTCTACTGTCTTTTATTTCAGTGAACCATGTACTGCCTTACGATGCTTCATATATAATGTGTAACACAATTTAAACTTATACCATTAGATTTTTTTCATTTATTCTCATATCTACCAAAGCTAACTATAACTCCATTGAGAGTAGAGATCATGCTTTTTACTTTTTTTGTGATTCTCATCTAGATTGAATTGGAATAAAAAACCATGTGATCTTCTTTTGAAGGAACAGTATGAGCTAAAAAAAATAATCGAGATAAAGCATTTCCCATAAGCTTATCTTGTTCTTATTGGAACCAAATGACAATCTCTTGTGGGAGGGGTAATGCAATTGTAGGTATGCATATGGTTCTCACGGATGTGCTGGGCACGGCATGCTTCTACTTGCGGCATAAACGCCCCTGGGTTTCCCTTACCATTGAATATTACCACTGACCTCAAAAGCAAAGTTAATTAAAAACTCATCTAAATATAAGGCAACCAGTCAGCATTGACAGTCTACTACGTTTATGGACTATTTTTTCAGAAGTGAGTAGATGTTATAAAATCCAAAACAGGACATCATAACACCAAAACTCAAAATCGCTGCGTAAATATGATTTGCAGTGTATTTTTTTAATATGCTTTAAGATTACGTGCTTTAAGTAGGTGGGGATTGGGGGAAGTATCTTGTTCATGTAACTACTTTAAACACAAGGATAGTGACCCCTAATTAATCAGGTAGGCATTTCTGAGTTTAACAATACTTTAGAGCAGTATTTCCCAAACTACACTCCTTGGTACTCCAATTTCTGGCAAGAAGTCAGTGAGTGTTGAATGAAAACAGTGATTAAGTAAGTTTGGGAAATAGTGCCTACCATATCACCCACTTAATAATTCCCGATGCATGTAATCATAGTAATGATTCTGAGAGGTCCTTCTGTTCAAGAAGCTTTGTTCTGCTTTGTTTAACTCAGTGTTTCCCAAACTAATTTGCCTATAAACTGCCTTTTATTTTTAATGGTTTATTAACATTTCAAAGGACACCAGTGTCCCAAACAGCACAATTTAGAAAACATTCCCTAAGGAGTTCATTCTTTATTTCAATTCTTTTTGAGGACAATCAAAGGATTAGTTAAGAAAAACCACACCTGTAATGAGAATTCCACGCAGTTTACTCTGTAGAAGTACATTGGTATCACGGCTGGCCTCTCCTTCCTGAGAAGCAGGGAATGATTTGTAACCAGTGGGGTAAGGAAGTCATTGCTATTCTACCTAATCTCATCTTTTATCCTTCTGTCTCCTATTCAAGCTCTTGCTCATCGTGTGTGTGTGTGTGTGTGTGTGTGTGTGTGTGTGTTGGAGCATTTATTTCTTGTTTTTCATCCCATGTCACTAAATGTACAAAAGTTCTTAATATTTCCTTTGGTAACCACAGAAATGATTTGTTGCTTACTGCTGAATTTTTTAGTCTTTACAACTTATCTGTAATTCTCTCTGACAGATCAACATTCTGTGATATTTGGAAGAAAACAAGAAAGATCATGATATATTACCTACTCTCTTGATAATCTCTTCTCCTCCCCAGAATATTCTATAATGATTGATAGCACGTCTTCAACTTCTTCCCTCAATTGGCTTCATCGCCTCACTTCATAAACATGCCCAAGTCTTCTCTATGCTAATCAGACAAACTCTCTTAAATATCTTAGTTACAGCATTATTCCTCATGCTATCCTTAGCCAAGTTTCTAGGAAAACGTTACTTTTTACTCAATCCATTTGCATCTCCAAGTTTCTCTTCAGCCCTCCACAACCTAATTTACGCTACATTCTTCCCCGATCCATTTCACTGATATTGTTGTAAGAACACCGATCATCATGTCCGTTATTATCTTGTTTGATCGTTCTGATGCAACTGACTCATTAACCATGAGCCTTCATGAACTTTGTACTTTCGTACTCTTAGTTACACCATACCTCCTTGGTGATTCTCACTGTTGGTCACTCTGTGAGATTCCCGATGTCCATCCAGCCCCAACTTTGGAGTTTTCAGGTGGCTGTGCTTGCTCACTCATCACACTCTATTTATTCTTTCTGGGGAATTTATTCCATTTTCAAGTATGTAGCTGCCACTTGTTTGCTGATGATCTGCAAATATCTGTTGCCATTGTGAAATCTTCCCTACACATCAGATTCACATAATCCAGTGTCACTCAGACACCATTACCTGGATGTTCCACATGAACTCACACTCAACACATTCACAGTGGAACTTCTCACCCCTTCCTCCCGCCTCACAGAGATTTACCCTTCCAAATGTAATCCTTATGACAGTTGCCAGCAATGTTATAGTCTCAGTCAAGTCAAAGAGAAACCTGTGTTCCGCCTCATGTAGTCATCCTCTCCTCTTCTCTTTCCCTTAAGTGCAACATCTACAAGTAAGTTAGGTCTTTTGATTCTGTCACATTACCTTGTGGAATCGCCTCTGAACTTGTGGTCTCACCCATTGAAGTTTATTGACCACAGAGCTGCTAAAATAATCGACCTCAAGTGCAAATCATGTCAATTCATGACTCTGCCTAATGCTTACCAGCCAAAATATAATGGAAGGTTATTGTCTACAGTAGCAGTTCTTTTTCAGAGGGTCTGTGAATTCTTCCCCTTTTTGATGACTTATCTCTAAGAAGCTGGATTGTCTCCATATGCTTCCAAAAAATTGACCTAACACAATAGATTGAATGCAGAAACTGATATGAGAACTCGTAAGTCAGACACTGAAGATGATTGGCAAAGAATGTAAAGCAATGTTTCTTTTCTCACTAAATTTGATTCTTATTTTGGAAAATACAGCTTATTTGTATCAAAATGGGTTATTTATGTTAACATATAATAAATTTAGGATTGTTAGATGAATGAATAAGTATTATAGACCCTTCAGCTGCAATTTCTGACAGTAAGTACCGATTGATGCAACTTGCATAGGTCCAAGTTTTTAGGGTCCTCAACCGTATTTAACAGTATAATGTGTTCCTGAAGCCAAAAACTTTATAATCTTCTGATCTAAATATTACAGTGCAAGCTTTTTAGCATACAGGTGTTCACTCACATATTTAATGCATTCATTTAAAAATGATAACGTTGGGGCACCTGAGTGGCTCAGTAAGTTAAGGGTCCGACTTCAGCTCAGGTCATGGTCTCATGGTTTATGAGTTGGAGCCCTGCATTGGGCTCTCTGCTGTCAGCGCAGAGCCTGCTTCAGCCTGTCTGTCTGTCTCTCTCTCTCTCTCTTTTTTTTAAATATTTTTATTTATTTCTAGGAGAGAGAGAGAGAGACAGCGTGAGCAGGGGAGGGTGAGAGAGAGAGGGAGATACAGACTCTGAAATAGGCTCCAGGCTCTGAGCTGGCAGTCAGCACAGAGCCCGACGCGGGGCTCGAACCCACGAACCGCGAGATCATGACCTAAGTGAAAGTCGGACGTTTAACCGACTAAGCCATCCAGGTGCCCCTGTCTCTCTCTCTCTCTTAAAAATAAACAAACATTTAAAAAAATTTAAAGAGTTTTAAACAAGAAGGTAATGTTAAATCTGACCTACATCTGTCCCGATCAATTTTGGGGTCACTTTCTTGAGAAAGAATTCCTCAAACCCCAGTCTAAATTAGGCTACTCCTTTCTTTTGCTCCGAATGTGCTGAAATATATTTTTTGTTGATCTCCCCCAAAGAATTGTCAACTCTTGATAAAGGTACTCTATTTACTTTTATATTCTAAGTCCCTAGCTCAGTGCCTCAAGATAATCGATAACTATTCACAAATCAAAGACAAGTCTACAGCTGACTTTCAAGAGGGTTTCAGGTTTTTGTAGCTGGGCTTGTTCCATATGCACCCAAAGTTGGATGCAATCTCAAATCCTCCTAACTTATGACTATAAATCATCCATTCTATATACGTATTCACCCACTCACCATTCAAAAAATCCTGATTGCTTACTGTGTCTCAGACACTGGGCGAAGTACAGTGTCAGTGCTGAAACAAAGCACACATGTTCTTTTCCCTTTTGAAGCAAATTGTCTATAAGGAAAACTTGACTGCACCAGTAAATGTACAAATATATACTTGTAAATTCTCATATGAATTGCTAGGAAAAACAAACATTGGACTATTAGAGAGGGTCAGGAAGGGGCAAGTCTTCTCCTGATAGTTTGAGCAGTCAGAAAAAAAAGCCCTCCCAGGATAATATGGAAGCTAAAGGTCAAAAGAAACAGATACGAAATGGAGTAAAGACAGGAAGTGTGAAGACCCTTAGGTAGTAAGGACCTTGTCATATTTGAGTAGTGAAAAGATAGCTGATATGACTAGTGTAGGATGAACAAGAAGCAGAAGATCCTGACCTAATATTAAAGAGGAAAGATGCCAAAGCATGTAGGGGCTTATAAGTAAAGTCATTACAACTTACCATCCAAAGAGGGACACTTCAGAAATGAAAAAGAGTGCTCAGACTAAGAACTTAGTCAACTGATATAAACAACGTTTGGCAAACCTAGACAGATGGCCACTCTAGTTATAAGCCATGTAAAGGGATAAGGTTTAAGTTCAAGTGAAATTGGGAAACTATTCAAGGGTTTGAAGGCCACTCTAGCTGCTATCTGGGAGATGAAGAATGAGAGAGTAAAATTAGAAGTAAGAAAACCATTTGAGGAGCTCCTGCAACATCCAGGTAAGATCTCTTACCTGTAGCTTAGACAGTAGCTTAGACTAATGTAGAAATAGAAAGATTCGAGATCTATTTGGAAGTAAAATGGATAAGGTTTGGTGGTGACTTGGAAGTAAGGATTTGAGGAAAATGTAGGTGTCAAGAATAATCCTACATATTTTAGTTGAGCACCTGGATGGGTGGTGGGGTCTTTTGCTGAGAAAGACATCTTTGGGAGAAAGCAGGTTTACATGGTGAGGAGAAGAAGGCAAGAACTGAATAATTTGGGAAATTACATTAATTCCTATGAGACATTCAAGTAGATACAGGTGAAAGTTGGCCCTCGTAGACATAAGACTGAACTTGGAAAAGTGACTGACCAAAAATGTTACTGTCAGTCATCAGCACATCGATAATATATATGTAAAAATAAGGTTCAAACTATTCCCTTTTGCCTCTTCTTTCATTTAAAACTGTTGAGATAATTCTCACCTTTCATTATCCCATATTTGTGGTATTTAAAAAGTTTAGAAACTGGCTTCCAACTTTAAATTTTGAAAGCGTTGCTGTCTCCTATTCTAAGGCAACTTCAATAAATGATTATATTTTGCATCTTTCGAAAGATTAAATTTTCAGCTTTTCTCGATAGGACTTGTACTACAGAGCTGTGGGTATTCCTAAGGGTTTGAGAGCAGATTGCTTCAGGGAAAACGAAATTATTTTGCAAGCATATGAATGAGGTCAGTTATATTTATATTAACCCCATGGTGAAAGAATTTGTGAAGTTAGAGATCTGTCCGATTGGTGAAACATCTTGCTCCGGCGTTCTGTTTGAGAAGTTTGGAATTAGGATACTGAATTTTCTCGAACAGGTAAGACCTGAATGTTGTTTGCAAAGCTGATATACTTATTTTCTCTGTGGCAAAAAGCCTACCAGTCTAAGTCAACAGTATTCCATTAATTATGGGTGGGTCTCCTTCCACTTTTAGATTTGAAGCTAAAACTGAAGCGCTTAGGTCATTAATCATGGTACTTCCAAGTTCATGTAAAAACTCATGCCTGTGGAATTCTCTGATTGAGGCGGCGATGTCAAGAATTTTGGAGAATACCCTATTCAGCCTCCCAAAGGCTTATTACCTCTCCAATCAGTACATGTAACACATAAATAAAACAAAATAACTGTGATTTGCTAACAAAACAATCCTGAACACGGAGATGGAAGGTATGTGTGCATGAAAAAACATGTCCAGTTACCTATTTTTTTAAGTTTTTATTTTAATTCCAGTTAGCAGTTAGCTAGCATACAGGGTTATATTAATTTCGGGCATTGGTTACATATTTTTACACGCTGGTGTCCAGGTATTACTAGACATGTGGGTCTTAAAACAATGACATATTCCCAAATTTTTCATCTATCTCTTGAAGATTTTGAAAAAGAATATTGTGATTCTGGTTAAGCATGTAAGTTAAATGTACATGTGTATTTATGTGTATATATATATGTGCATGTGTATACATGTGTATACATGTATGGATGTGTATATATGTAGTATATTCATATATATAGTTTCTGTGTAGATATAGGTGTAGATATATTGTGCATGTGTATGCATGTGTATACATCTATGGATGTGTATACATATGTAGTATATTCATATATGTAGTTTATTTGTAAATACAGGCATATATGAGTATGTGTATGTATATGTATGTGGACATATGCATAACTGAAAGGAGAGATATCAAACTATTGATATGGATTTCCTCCGAAGAGCGGTGTGGGAATATAGAGAACCGTGAAGTGGCTTTTCATGTTTATTCCATGTATGTCCATAATGTTTTAATCCATCACCGTGTGAGTATATTTACATTTCTTGTGTAATTTTAAAAAATAGAGGGAAAACACAAATAGAAGAAAATAAATAAGTAGATGGATAACATTTTATTTGAAAAGCAGGAGGAGAACGAAAAGAAAGAGAAGAAAGGGGTGACAATAAAAAGTGAAAAGATGGCAAAAGTGTTTAGATTTGCTTCATTTGTTTATTTTGTATCTGGAAAATCGACCCAAAGATGTGGACTCTTTTTAACGTAGCCACTTGAACTTTGGCGACACCAAACACTCCCAGGAGCAATTGGCTGGTGGGAAACAAATGAACCTTCATCTACTGGTTTAATGTAAAGAGATGCACCAGATCTAAGAACTTCTTTTTTTCTGTGTTCCTGCCACCCCACCTCCACTGAAGTTCCTCACAGGGATCCATCTTTCAGCAGATGAGTCCTTATAAACATTATGTCGTTGGTCTGTTTGAAGGCCCCACTATCTGGATGGCTGACCTTGGCTGAGGTCCTCATTCTTTCTGTTTTGTTTTTTTTTTTTTATTATTAAATTTATTTCAAAAGCAAACTTATAGGGGCACCTGGGTGGCTCAGGCTGCTGAGCGTCCAACTTTGGCTCATGTGATGATCTCACGGTTGGTAGGTTCAAGACCCTCACTGGGCTCTGTGCTAACAGCTCCGAGCCTAGAACCCGCTTTGGATTCTGTATCTCCTTCTTTCTCTCCTCCCCTTCCCTGCTCATACTCTGTCTCTCTGTCTCTCAAAAATAATAAAAAAAAATTTTTTTTAAACAAGCTTGTGTAGGCTGCTCTTCTTTTCCCTTGGGAATGGTTAGCCAATTCTCATGAGTCATGAAGTCGGTCCTTTAAGCCTCATAATACTTGTTGAAGATGCACCTCTTAGGAGAAAGGACTTCCACAAAAAGCTTCTGCCAGAAAAAAGCAAAACCCTCTAACTCCTGGGGAGAACTTCTCTGTTCTAGGCCCCCTGCCCTCCAACACCTGCAAGTCTCTTGAAGCATGTATATTAGGAAACGCTTAGAGACGTTCCCTCAAGCGCTAAGCAGGCCTGTGTTACCAGGAATCCAGTGATATTTGGATGAACGAACCTTAGGGCAGCAATGGAAATGGGTTTCCTTACTGACAACAGAATGCCCTGCTGTTCCCTTCCTTCCCTCTGCTCACACCCCTGTATTCCTCCTTTCCCTTCTTCCTCTTTCCTTCTCTTTTCCCTTTCTCTTCATTTTATGTCCAGTGTCTCCAATACTCTTGGCTTTCAGAAGGCTTTCTAGCCCAGCGCAAGTATGACTTTCTGAGTATCAAGGATCAGTGGGGTTCGCTGGCATTGCTGCCCAGAATAACAAGAGACTCTCAATAGCGGGGGAGGGCCTGCTGCTGTCCTAAATGATGAGCTAGAACACTATGATTTAATCTGACAGGCAGCCTCAGTGATTGAAGGAAGCCACAAGGCGCACTGGTCCTCCCTAGTGAGCCCAAGTGCTCTCTGAAACTGTCCGTCTGTCTGTCCTCTACTCCCGGCCCAGGGCAGATAGGAGGTCCTATGCCACACTTCAGACAGAAGTAAAACTGTTTATTTGCCTCAGATACTAAGAACAGAAGTATCTGAAAATGTCTTAAAATTGCCCAATCATCATACCCCATTTTGTTAACTGCCCCTACCTCTGCCCCAAAATTTAAAGGAAGGAAAAACAGAAGAAAAAGATAGTCTTGCCATCTCCTTAAGGTCGCAAAGATATTGTATGTACTATGGTGAGAAGTAGTAAAGAGTAAAATAGACTGGTAGATCTTCCTGGATATTTGGGCTGGTTTCTCATGTTTCTGTGGGAGAAACTGATTCATCAGAGACTAAATTAAATCTTATCCATCTGTATTATAGTAGAAAACTGTGTAGGATTTTAGGTTGTCAAACTGAGACACATCATTTCTTCAAGGCAAAGATGTCTTAGGCTTCTTCTCCAAGACCCTGTGGAGAGAGTCATTCTCTGACTCTATTTGCCTCATATAAGTGACTTCATCTAATAGGTCATCAATTGAGTATGGAATTAAATGTTTTGGAAGCAAATTTTATGTTTGATGTGTTTCTTGGTAAGGACTGGTTGTTGAACAAAAAATAGTTGACATTTGACCCATGAAAAGTTCCAAAATGTGCTTGTGCAAGATTTTGAAGGTGTAGGCAAGGTTATTTAAGTGTAACTTGGGGGCACTCAGGTGGCTCAGTAGGTTAAGTGTCCACATTCATCTCAGGTCACGATCTCGCAGCTTGTGGGTTCGAGCCTCGCATCGGGCTCTGTGCTGACAGCTCAGAGCCTGGAGCCTGCCTTGGATTCTGTGGCTCCCTCTCTCTCTCTCTGTCCCTCTCCCATTCACACTCTCTCTCTCTCAAAAATAAATAAGCATTTAAAAAATAAGTGTAACTTAAGTCATATACCACAGACTTCAAGACTTCTATTGAACAGAGATGACAAAATTATCACAAATAAAGAAATAAAGTCAAAAGAATTTAGATTAATTATCTAAACTATCCTTTGGATTTTGAATTCAAGACTTTACCTTCTGGGCAATTCTCATCCTGTATGTATTAAATTAAGGACCCACAGTTGCTTGTCAACTTGAGAAAACCCATCCAGAAACATCCAACGACTTTTACTTCTCACCAAGTAGAAGAATTGCCATTATGTAGGAGGTTGAAGACCCTCTCCATTTTTAGGTACATGCCTAGGATTACGAAGTGTGCTCATCACCAAGCAATCCAGGGCATATTTTCTTGCTCTGGGTCCTTTAATAACTTTGGATTTTCATGACACCAGCACAGAGCACCCTAGCATTGCTGATTTTTAATGCCTCAACAGGTCCAGACTCATAGGCAAGAATTTTAGGGCCATCGCCCAGGCCTGAATCAGCCAGGACTAAATCCAGTTCATCATTCTGCAGCAATATTTGTTATTCTTGTTCCAAATGTGGTTCAAAGAAAAACAAAACCCAGGGGAGCTGGGTACAATGTGTTAGCCTGCAAATAGTGAGTATTTTAACAAAACTGTATAGACCTGGCCGCCATGCCATGTCAAGAACCCTTTTGACTTCTCTTATTTGAAGTGACCAAGAGAATCAGAAATGAGTCATGATAATTTGTTATTGTTCTTAAAGGGGGAAAAAGAGTAATAGCCAAAGCCTTTCAGAAAAAGAAAAAGATGAGATACCAGAATATTCATAATCCTTCCATTGTCTACAGTTTCAGTAATCTGATTGTTGGCCTGTTTACGAATACCTTTTGGGTGAAGCCCAAATCTGTGATTACTGGCAGGAGTTATCTCAGGCAACGTTAGTCTCATGAATCTCCACCTAATCTTTTGCACCTCGGTTGAGGTGACTCTAATCATATTATTGATTAGAATGCAGCTATTCTATGAATCAGCCACATTCCCATTTGGGGTGCTATAAATGCCAAAACCCTGGAAGTATACCTATTCTTCTTTAAGTCTCCAGGTTACAATTTATGCCTGCATCTTGAGGCCCACCCAATAACTTTCCAAATTTTAACCTCTCTATAGGATGCCATCTCACTTTTTGACTTTATAAAGTTGATCCTGTTCATGGATGGGATGAAATCCCTAAGGGGGTGGAGTGGGTGAGAAGTGAGGAGGCAGCCTCTTTCTCAGCCCTAGCAGAACACCTGACTGCCCTTGACTTTGGGAAGCAACGTATTTTCTGCTTTTAAAATATACTACAACCAACCTATGATTTTCAAAGGGTGCCCTCTTTTTGTCTTAAAGAGAAAAAAACAAACAAAAAAAGACACCTGTTTCTTCCTTACCACTTGGAAAGAATTAAAAAGAAGTCTGGTAAAAAGTGCCACAGGTTGTAAACAGTGGAAAGTTTTTACTTTTGTGTGGGTTGAGTTGGTTCAGTGTTGCGGGAAAACCTGATAATTCTTCCTCCCTGCCTAATATGAAAAGAAACATCCCTCTGAGGTAAGCTTTTTTTCAGGAGGGCTGGGTCTGTCTCTGAACTTAAATCAACTACCTCAGGAAACTGTGGGTGATATTCTGGCCGTTTATAGAGATGGTTGGAAACAATTCTTGCAAGGTATTTGGAGATAATTGACCATCACAGGTCAGGATCACAGCTGTGCCAATGGTTCTTCAAACACCATGACATCAATGAAGTATTTCTGATGGTTGAAGTCAGAGACTTCTGACCGTGACCTTTTGTGGAACAGTTTATTTGCTAGTCATGAAAACTCTCATTGAGCTTGTCCAGATGCACTTTACCCCCAACAGACTGTCTATCTTCCTTCAATGGGGATAAAATGGGTTTCTTAGAAAGCCATAAGGAGTCTCAACTGTTGGGGCGCCTGGGGGGCTCAGTCGGTTAAACGTCCGACTTCGGCTCAGGTCATGATCTCATGGTTTGGGAGTTCGAGCCCTGCATCGGGTTCTGTGCTGACAGCTCAGAGCCTGGAGCCTGCTTCGGATGCTGTGTATTCCTCTCTCTCTACTACTTCCCTACTCACATGCTCTCTCACTCTCTCTCTCTCAAAAATAAATAAACATTAAAAAAATTTTTTTAAAAAGAAGCTTCAACTGCCAATAATGAATATGGGAATAAACCATACATAAACTGAATTCTGGTTATTTTCACAAGCAGGTAACTTACTATAGCCAGCCTCTTGGTCATTCCAAACAAAACAGTTCAACAGAGTTACTGATGAATTAAAATACTCTGAAACCTGAGTGTATTGTGTGCTATTATCCTTATGATGGCTTGAGCTTGCATTCAAGTCTATTAAAATTCAAATGGGGCCCCTTTAGCACTTTATCCATATTTGTCCTTTGTGATTTATCTCTTTTGTGCCCAAGTCATACCTGTGCTCATAACCTATCTCCTTTACCAGGCAGAAATCCCCATGCTGGCTGGACACAGATCTGAATGACTTGTTCTTCCTCACTATTACTCTGCCAATAGTATATTCTCGTGGTAAACAAATTGTTATTGAGTGTAACTAGATACCGTTCTAAGAATATTTCCTTTCTTCTAAGTAGATGGCTGGCATATATTTATACATAGATGACTATGTTGATAAATGTAGGTCAAAATCAGGAATAAGAACATCCTTGTTCCTATTTCTGGTTTAAATGGTATTTAAGTTCTTTTAGGGAAAATTTTCTATCATAGGTGTTCAAGAATTTCAACAGAAGTTTCATCACTTACATACAACACCCAATGCTCATCCCAACAAGTGCCCTTCTCAATGCCCATCACCCATTAAAGCACAGGAATCTACCCCCAAAACCAAGAGAGCACTGGACACACTGTATGGTAGCCAATTTGACAAGAAATTATATTAAGACAATAAATTTAAATAAAGAATTTCAAAAGAAGAGACAGAAAGAGTGGGACTGGCAGACTTTTAGGAACACTTTGATGGTCTCTCATATTTGCCCTTACCTCCTTATTGATGTTTAAGCTCGTTTTCTTTAAAAAAGAGAAAATTCTGTAACTGTTCTTCTTTAAAAAATTCTTGAAAGCCATATAAACATACAAAACATACTTAATTATGAGTTAATAGTAATAATTAATATCTGAGATATACCAGGGATCCTCTGGAATCTTAAAACTAAAATTTCATTTCTTTATTGAGTTGGTCTCTATTCTACCAGGCATAATGAAGTTGGTAAAGTAAATAATCTACAATTGATATGACATTATGGATAGAACTATAACGTAAAATAATTTCTTTCTACCTCACAGCTCTCAAGGAGAAATGCCCACAAAACGCAGGCAATGCTGATCATTTTGATAGCCAGACTTTCAGATCTATTGCTTCCAACAATGGATAGAATTTTTGCCCTGTTCAGAGAGACACCTAGTTTTTTTAAAAATCCCAAGCACCTTTTTGATCTGACTTTAAAAAGCATTGTCAATGTCAAGAACACAGAGACTGTAGACTGGGAGTTGTTTATTATGCTAGAAGGAGGTCTTCTCTGTTGTATTGTTTGTGTGGTATGAAGCAACATTGTATGCCTGCCGTCCCTTTGGGACCTTCATGAAAAGGAGATATTTTATCTCCTGCTTATGCCCGTAAATGAATTCTACAAAGTAAATACAATATATAAAGCCAAGCCTGGCTCCAAGGTCATCTATGTGCCTCCCTTTGGCTATAGAGGAAGTTACTTATGCTTATCAGAGGACCAAATTTTGTGTGCCATTATTAGGTCATGGGCAGTATGGTAACAGGACATCACTAAGTGATTTTTAATAGTAAGGTGTGCCAATAGATGGCCTCCGGGCCTGCGGGACCTCCAGGAAAGTGCTCCTTACTTTATCCATGAGGTAGAGGCACTTCTATTAATAAAAAGAGAAGTCAGATCCTTTGAGAACTGACATCAGGTCACTAGTTCATGTATGGGAGTGGTTAAATACATTAATTAAAAAATATATTTTCATGTATGTGGCACTGAAATTTGGAGAACTGGAATAACAGGAATTTAGTTTATTAATTTAAATCAACGTGGAATTACTTGCTTCCCATGAGGAAACCAAACATGCAGGAATTTAGCCACTTGACAAAACCATGACCCCATTACAAGCCAGACAAAGAGAAAGGACAATGGAGAAGGAAAGTCAAGTCGAAATGATATTGCTTCATGACTAAACCATGTCATTTATTTCCTGATCCTGACTCACAGCCTCTTCCGCTCATGTACATCAGTTTTGTCCAATCCTTTCTTATTTCTCTAGATTCTTCAAAACACTGGTGTCTGATGTCTGTCATCTGTGCGGTTGCATTGTTGGGGTTAAATAATATTGTTTCCAAGCAATGAAAATCCAGACTCAAATCTTGACTCTTCTACTTGCTAGCTGTGTGGCCTCAGACAAGAGTTTTCTAAGCCTTGCTTGCTTTATAAATGCATTATAGACTTTACATAGTAGCTGTTGAACTTATGAAACACAGAAATTTCATAGACAGTGAGGAAATGAAAGCAGGTCATCATTCTAAGATGTTTTGAGAAAAGCAACTCACTGAACATACCCGTGCTAATTTTTTTAAGATAAAAGTTTAAACTGGGAAGTATTTTGTTAATTACTATCCTAAGACTTTTAGCACTTGCTATGTATATTAGCAAAATTAAAGATTTAATTTTTACCCAAAGGCATTGAACTGATTCTTGATATTCACATGAAACCATTCAGATATTACTGATTTTAATTTAAAATTCAGAAATAGAGGGGCACCTGGGTGGTTGCGTAGGTTGAGTGTCTGATTCTTGATTTTAGTTCAGGTCATGATCCTAGGGTCATGGGATGGAGGCCAGCTCAGCATGGAGCCTGCTTAAAATTTTCTCTCCCTCTCCCCCTCTCCCCTACTTATGCTTTCTCTCTCTCTCTCTCTAAAATAAAATTTAAAAACAACTATAAAGTTTAAAAATAATTCAAGATTTTATTTTTTTGTTGAGATGCAATTGACACACAACATTATGATAGTTTCAAGTTTGCAACATAATGATTTGACATTTGTATATGTCCCAATATATGGTCACCACAATAAGTCTAGTTAACATCCATCATCATACATGGTTACAAAAATTTTTTCTTTGATGAAAAATTTTAATATCAGCTCTCCTAGCAACTATACAACTTAGCAAATATCCAGCAGTAAGTATAGTCCCCATGATTTACATTATATCCCTTATTTTGAAAGCATTACTTATGTTAAAAAACTATTTAAGAGGTGCCTGGATGGCTCAGTCGGTTAAGCGTCCCGCTTCGGCTCAGGTCATGATCATACGGTTCGTGGGTTCGAGCCCCACGTCGGGCTCTGTGCTGATGGTTAGCTCAGAGCCTGCAGCCTGTTTCAGATTCTGTGTCTCCCCCTCTCTCTGACCCTCCTCTGCTCACACTGTTTCTCTCTCTCAGAAGTAAACAAAACATTAAAAAAAAATTTTTTAAACTATATAAAATTTTAGATGTTAGAAAATCGAATGTAGGCATCTAATGAAAACATAATTCGAGAGTTTTATAAGCTTCTCTTTTCTTTATTTTTCTCCTAAGGAATCCTTCTTAGAAGTTTGAAATATTTATGTCACTATTTTGTCCACTATCCATCATATATCAAGTCTGCTAAAAAATTTTAGCTTACAATGTCAGCTCTACCAACATTCAATCATGCATAAGTCTGAAGAAAAGAATCAAGATCAATTCAACAGGTGCAAATTTTATACACTGGGACATTTATAACAAATCTGGAATATGTCTTTAGGTTTTCTGTGGACATTAAAGTGGCTTTTTGTGACCTGTCTCCCCCTTAATATCTTCCCAAAGTGTAAATTAGAAACTGTCCAGCACAAAATGCAGTTGGACTAGAAACACCCAACAGTGATGTGAAACTCTCAAAAAGTAACAGTCTTAAACTGAGTATTTCAAGGAGTAACATCAATGTTTATTTTTCCTATAACTAAATGGAGAAACTGAAGGACTGAACAATTAAGATTTCCCAACCTCCTTCCGTGGAAGAGAAAAACACTATTGGAAAGAATCGCTTATGATTCCGGTCAGCGTCCATCAGCTCCCTCTCTATGGATTTTTGTAAATCCACCTTATAAAACATGAAAAAGAACTCACATTACTCTCAATGGTATAGGCATCTATTTTGTTCCCTTTGTGGTGATTTAAAAACATATCTGGGTCTGGATGTGTGTGCTCTTGAAACTGCCATTTGTCAACTTTGTTGTTGACATATGACATTTGTAGGGTTTGATTCATGCTTGTCTTAAAAAAAAAGTTTCTTAAAACTGTATGCCTTTATCAGAAGTCGCCCCTGGGCTATTTACAAGTGCCATGGTTACAGTCCTGCGAGACTGATGATATTCACATGCAGGAAACAATGCAAGGAAAACAGGATTTGAACGGCTCCGACTGCACTGGCCCAAGAATTCCAGGAAGTGATTGTACTTTATGAAACCGTCTGTGCTCCGCTAGATTGTCTATAGCTTTTAAGGTCAAGTCCTATCACACTGAGTTTGCAATGCCCTTTGTAACAACGTGGAGTGTTTATGGAGCTGAGTACATGCTGTATTGTTTACCAGGCTATGTGGTTTAAAGGTGCAATATCCCAGTCTGCGGTTCAGGATGGCACTGGGAATCGATCACGGGCTTTCCTGACACGGGCTTGGGATCAGTTCAAAAAGTCACAAGCAACAGCGGCCACGCGACAGTCCAGTGCATGGAGAAAGTCACGAAGCCCGCAGTCTCTGACGGGAGAGCCGGGTGAGATAAATGTGGGGAGCATTCTGAGTTTATGTTCTAAGATTTCTGTGCTTCCTGGTGTGGCCGAGCAGCCTCCCCTTGGAAGCAGAAAGGGGGCTGGTGTACAGTATTCCAAGAGTGCGGAAAGGAGATTGAGACAACAATGGAATTTACTTCTTCGTAAGAGCTGGGGGGTGGCCAGCATTCCAGGCCTTGCTCTCGGATACTTTGATTTCTCTGCAGTGCATAATGACTCGAGATGCCTTGTGTGGCTGGAGCCGGTCGGTGGACACTAAATCTCTTTGTAGCTGCCAGACTAGACGTGGCCGACCAGACCCTTGTTTCCTCCCCTCTCATGAAGGACGTTGAACAAACAATACCCCACAGCCATTGTTAAGGATGCTGCGGCAAAGGATCATCTGGGCCTGCATCCTTTCACTTCACACAGACTGCTACCCAGGCTTAAGCGAACTGACTTTCTGGCGATGATCACATGCTACGCAACAAAGTCATGGCACCTTAGGGGCAAATGTGGCCTCCCTGTTTTTCAGTACATGAGCTGAATGAACCTCAGTGGGCGATTGTTGATATCAAATCAATCAATGTAAATGTAATGCAGCCTATTCGTTTGTAGGTTAAGTGACTTGCCAGTAAGTGCCATTTCCTCTAGGGTGGAAAATAAATGACATTATGCACCTCAGGATGTATCTGGTTTCACTATGGGGAGTTGTACTTTGTTGCATGTATTTCCTTTACTTTTAAATGCAAAGAGATCCTCAGATTCATCTTTAAATTAATAGGTATCTGTGAACAAAATTGCACAGCTCTCTTTAAGCTTTTTAGTAAAACTTATTTCTTTCAAGTAGGCCCAGAGAGGGTCATAGTTGGCTGTAATAGTGAGCATCCTGCCTAATAAATGGTTGCTAATTACTGGTCAAAACATACCAAACTAAATAAGATAAAAACAGAGAGGGAGGCAAACCAAAAGAGGCTCTTAAATACAGAGAACAATGGAAGATTACTGGAGAGGTGGGGGGTGGGGAGATGGGCTAAATGAGTGATGGGCATTAAGGAGGGCACTTGTTGGGATGAGCACTGGGTGTTACATCTCAGTGACGAATCACTGAATTCCACTCCTGAAACCATGATTACGTTATACTTTAACTAACTTGGATTTAAATAAAATTCAAAGTAAAATAAAAATAGAGGAGCCTTCACCATGCACAAAATGGTAGAAAACACAGAGCCCTGTAATGTTGCTTCGGTTTTGGCTTTGGCACTAACTACTAGGAAATTTTACTTCTGGTGTTTATAGGCATTGGGATAATCACTCCCTGAATCTTTGTCTTTTCATCTTCACATGGAGGAGCTTTGAATATGTGATCTCTAAGGGCTTTCACATCTATAAAGACAGAATCTGAACATTTGGCCACTGGAAAAGAAGACTCTATGGAGGGGGAAGGTGAAGGCATCCTGGAGAAAATAGGAGAATAGAAAAAAGCACATATGGGAAAAAGAACCAGGAACAAAATTTTGAGGATTAATCCTGCTGTAAGAAGAAAAATAATACTTGGTACTTTATGTTTGAAGAGCACTTTTTAAAAAAGGACTCCAACCAAACAAAAAACAAAAAACAAAAACAAAAACAAAAAACAAAACAAACAAACAAACAAACAAAACAACTCCACATTCATTAAATCCTCAGAAAAAGCCTGGGAGGTTGATATGATGATTTTCAATTCATGAATAAGGAAGCTGAGCCTTGCTGAAGGTACATAGTGTTGAAGGCTTGCATGAAAAAACCCAAGCAAAACTTTCAGGACCCAAGACCAGGGCTCCTTAAACAGTCCAAATGAAAGGGCAGTGGTGGTGCCTTATGGGAAAGGATTGCAATTGAGAACATGTCTATTCTTGGTTCTCCTTTCTGTATCATGTCATATTTTCTCGATGTTTCACGTGACAAAACGCAAAAGGCCATCGGCCCTTTGTAAGAACACTTTCTGCTTTTAACTGTGCTAATTTTATTTTTCACCCTGTTAAGACATGCACACATGGAAAAGAAAAGAAATTATGGACCTATTTATTTGGGATATATCCTGGCTAAGAGAAACATATACGTTAGAGATTATGAAAACCATTTTTTGTGCCCTAAATGCTCTCAGCACATTACCAGGTGATATAAATAAATATTAATTGCTTCGTTTATTCAATACATATGCAGTTAGAGCTAACAAAAGCATTAAGTACTATATATATGAATACAAAATATGTGAGGTGCAAAAATGCAGTTTTTGTAGGGGAAAATATAGTTTGCAATTCCTATATTCGAAAAGAGGAAATTTTAATTTTAAAAATTAAATGACCTTGATACCGATTCTAAGAAATTAGAAAAGGAGCAAGAGAACAAATCCAATGAAAGAAGCAGGAAAGAAGTAATATGAATACGTGCGGAAAGACATAAAACAGCAACATTTCAGATAAATATTCAAAAAGCTACAGGTTGTTTGCAAAGGCAAAATTCTGGTAGATTTATCAAGATTTATCATAAAGAGAATATGCAAACAAATAGCATAGACATAAAAAATGAGAAATAAATACACAGATGTTTTAAAAGAAATAAGAAATATTATGAACATCTTTAGGCTAATATGTTTGTAAACTAATGAAGTATATGAATTTGTAGGAAAGAGAATCTTTTAAAAATTACTTAAGAGGAAACAGAAATCCCTTCCTTACAAACTAGAAATGTAATTGAATCTGTAGTTTAAAATCTCATAAAGGAAATACCATGGCAGATTATATTACTTGGGAATTCTACCAAATGTTTTTTATACAGACTCTTCTAAACAATAGAAAAAAAATGGAACACTTCCTACCATATTTCATGAGACTTATACCAGCTCAGCACAAAAACTAGCTAGGAGCAAAGCAAAGCATGGGAAATTATAAATCGGGATTATTGCCATTCACTACAGTAACCAGTTAAAGGAGATAAGCCATGTAATTACACCAAGAGAAGCAAAAACTTGCCCAATGGTATTCAATAACCATTCCTGATAAAAATTCTTGGCAAAGTAAGAAGAGGAGACAGTGTCTTTAACTTGATGAAGGAGATCTGTAAACTCCAGAGCAAACATCGTACATAATAGTAAAATATTGAAACTCTTTCTTCCAAAATTATGAGCAAAACAGAGATGACCCTATCGCCACTTCTTTTCCACATTGACGTGAAAGTTCCAACCATCACGGTAAAACATAAACAATCAATTCATCAAATCCATCAATCAAGAATTCGAAAGTTCAAGAATTGAAAAGAACGGAACAAATGTTTTGTTATTAATAGGTAATGGGAAAACCCAAAATATCAAAAGATGAATTATTTTATTTGTAAATTAGTAACAAGTCAATTAGCAAACAAAATTCATTTCCAGCTATGTTCAGATACAAAAGGTATTTTAAAATACCTTCTACAGGGGTGCCTGTGTGATTCAGTCAGTTAAAGTCTGGCTCTTGATTTTGGCTCACGTCATGACTTCACAGTTCATGGGTTCAAGCCCCGTATCAGGCTCCAAGCCGACGGTGCAAAGCCTGTCCAAGATTCTCTCTCTCTGCCTCTCTCTCTCCCTCGCTCTAAAAATAAATAAATAAATAAATTAATTAATTAATACTTTTAAAGTAAAATACCTTTTATGCTGAGTGAAATGAAATCAGTCAGAGAAAGAGATATCATATGTTTTCACTCATACGTAGAACTTGAGAAACTTAACAGAGGACCATGGAGGAGAGGAAGGGGAGAAAACTAGTTACAGAGACAGGGAGAGGCAAACCATAAGAGACTCCTAAACATGAGAACAAACTAAGGATGGATGGGTGGGTGGGGAGACGGGAAAATGAGTGATGGACATGGAGGAGGGCACTTGTTGGGATGAGCACTGGGTGTTATATGTAAGCCAGGTGGACAATAAATTATATTAATAAATAAACAAATAAACAAATAAACAATAAAATGCACATCACAAAAACAAGAAATGATATAAAGTTCGTAAATACGTAGGAACAAATCTAACAAAACATACACAAGGCATGCATAATTAGAAAGCTTTTCAGTGTTCATTAAAGAACTCAATTAATGGAAAAGTGCACCATGTCCTCAAGATACCAACAGTCATATCATAAGGTTGCCAATTCTCCACAAATGGATCTAAATAGTAAATATGATTAGAATAACAATTTCAAAAGGTTTATTTTTTACATTTACCTAGCTGATTTTGAAATTTACATAACAGAATAAAAGGAAAATGGACAACTTATATCCTCCCAGGGAAGGAAAATAAAAAGAAGGAATCTGTATTTTTAGATATAGAGACTCATGTAAAACTATACTAATTAGGATACTAACAATATGACATTGCACACTACTTAACAAGTAGATCAAAGGAAGGGAATGGAGAACTTAGAAGCAAACCCACATATAAATTGGAGACTCAATTTATAACAGAAATGATATTAGAGATCAATAAAAAAGATAGACTATTTAATTAATAGTATATTCAAAAAAATTTAAAGATTTTTTTAAAGTAATCTCTATACCCATTGTGGGGCCTGAACTCACAACACAAAGATCAAGAGTCTCATGCTCTACTGACTGAGCCAGCCAGGTGCCCCCTATGTTCAAATTTTTTAAACTGAAATTACACCCCTTTCTCACAGTATACACAAAAATCAAATTCCACAAGGATTAAAGAAATAAATGTGAAAATCAAATGTATAGAACCCCAAGAGGAGGTATCTATAAACAGAACTTAAAATTCACAAACCCTAAATAACAGGATTGAGGAATTCAAGGACTTTAAAGTTAAGAACAGTTTCTTTGTCCAGTGAGCCCACCAAGAGAATAAAAATAATTAGCTTTGGAGTGAGAAAACATAATTACCCCATATATAATTTACAAAAGTAAATAAACTTCACCAAGTAAAAATTTTGAATCAATTCATAAGAAAAAGAGAAATAACCCCATCGAAAAATGGGCAAAAGACCCAAAAAGTAATTCCAAAGAAAAGCAAACACACATGGCCTGTAATAAACACACTAAAAGATGTTCAGCTTCTTCAGTAATCAGAGAAATGCAAAGACAAGATTACAACGAGATTTCATTCCACGTGTACCAGATTGAAGAAAGAAAAAAATTGGAGGACATTAGCACGTGTTAGAGAGGATGCTAACCAATGGAAACTCGCATCTATGTCTGGGCAGGACAGTGAGGTTTAAATGTGTACTACTACTTGGAAACCAGTTTAGAATTGGCTAGAAATTTGAACATTCATACTTTAGGACCCAGTAATCCACTTCTAGTGGAATGATATGTGCACCAGGAGACAAGTACCCAAAAATTCACATCAGTGTTCTTTGCAATGGTCTTAAACTAGAAAACATTCAAATATCAGCCAAAATCAGAACAAACTAAAATGTGCACCAAAGCAGGAGAAATGAATTCACGTGAAGGAATACTACACAGCAGTGAAAAATAGTGAGCTCCAGACACAAGCATCAATGTGGAACGATTCTTAAAACATAATATTGAGCAAAAGAAGTCAGTCCTAGGGAAGTATAAATACAGCATTTCCTTGATATAAATTCCCCTCCAAAGTCAAAACTAAACTATAGTCTGTTTAGGGATGTAGACATGAATGTTAAAACAACACACGCGCACACACACACACACACACACACACACATCCTTATAAATAGACATACACATGGATATATATTTTTTAAAGCAGGAAACGATTAACACAAAATTCAAAATAGTGGTTACCTCTGATGGGTTGGAGGAAGCAATGGAAAGTTTCACATGGGAGAATTTAAACTATAAGTTATGTTCTATTGCTAAATCTGGGTGGTAGAAGTGTAGGTATTCATCTTATTGTAATCCTTTACAGGACAGGTATACTTTAGACACATCTGTGTATGGATGATACACCTTGTAATAAAAATAAATAAGTCTATGCTTACCTTACCATTCATGCCCACAAACACTTCAAAATATCTTATTCTTTGCCACTGGATCATTTTGAAGGAAATGTTTAGAAAGCCCTGTCTTAATCAGCGTAATCGATAAGCTTTCAGGTTTGTCTGGATGAGATACTAGATCGTGAGAAAGGGCCCTGATTGCCGGGGAAGGGAGTGAGAGGTAAGAGACAGGAATTAGTGGGCACCATTGCCAACATGCTTCACATAGTTAGTAATTTTGCCCGACACAGTCCCTGCCTACAGAATTGCCAAAGTGGGAAATTCTACATCAGTCACCACTTCCTTGGTAACATAAGTTGTTCATGTAAATTCTGTATCATGGAAGGCTGAATATTAATCACAAAATAGAAGGAAATGGAAAACAAAGATGGGGCCCAAGAAGTGGAACGCAAGAGCTGGGGTTTCTCCTTAAATTTCCCTTACACACGTGTCAATGCTGTCCTCGGTTAAGTACTTGGAAAACACGTCATGTTTTATGGGGGGGTCCCCTAAAAAAGAAGAGTTTATTCTCATACTAGAAAGAATGGCAGTGTTTTCATTCCTTATTACATGATAGCACCATCTGACACCAGAAGGGAGAGATCTTGTTTAGGGATACACACATGTTTGTAAAACTAAAAAGAAAAGCTGAGAATAACAGAAAATTAAAATGGGGACTTACCTCTGGGAAGAGTGGCGTGATCACTGAGATTTAGCAGGTAAGTAGGGCAGTTCTAAAACACTGGCAATGTTCGATTTCCTAATCCAGCTCATGGGTATGTGGCCTTTCCTTTTACTGTTATTCTTTAAGCCATGCATAAATATTTTTTAATCTCTTTTCTACACTTTATAAATTTCCCAGTACAGATGTATTTGTTTTATTTTACCCAAAGGTCTATTTAGATGCCAAAAACAAAAAGCTGAGATAAACAGGGAGCCCCCAAAGAGTAGGCACAGAATCTAGGTGGCCAGTGTGAGAGAGATTTTGCATGTGCTCCTATACTCATGTCAGGCTCAGACTTTTAAATACACACTTTTCATAGGAGACATTTTAAATGCTTTCCTCCTGACCCAGACAAGTCACAAGCATTCGCTGGGATGCTACGGGTTGACTGAAAACAGAAAGGAATAGCAGAAGAAAAGCCACTGAGTTTCCCTGCCAGAAGCAATTCGAGAAGGATTCCAAGAGTATCATGTCAATAGATGTAGAACAACACTGAGTCAGCTAGATCGCTACCTGAAAATAGGGTGACTGTGTATGCCAGGTTGCTTGGTGTGGCCGTAGCTATGTCGTCTGTCCCAGAATAATTATTATCAGTGTGCCCCTTTGCTCTCAAAAGCATCCTAGTAAATTAAGTGGCCATCCAGTACATAAAGGAAAAAATGTAATGGTGCTATGCGAGGTAAAGGGCTCATCCAGGAAGACTTCGTGTTTTGCTTTTGTTTTTGTTTTTATTTAAGAGAGAGAGAGAGGGACAGAGAGAGAAAGAGCATATGAGCAGGGAAGAAGGCAGAGGGGGGAGAGAGAAAAAGAGAGAGAGAGAGAGAGAGAGAGAGAATCTCAAGCAGGCTCCACACTCAGCACAGAGTCTGACACAGGGCTTGATCACTCAATGCTGGGATCATGACCTGGGCTGAAACCATGAGTCAGATGCTCAACCAACTGAGCCATCCAGGCACCCTCATCCAGGAATATTTTATAAAAGGGAAGAATCTGGAGCTTAGAGGCTAGGCTGTAACTGGCAAAAAAAAAAAAAAAAAAAAAAAGGAGAAAACTTTTTATAAAAAGAAGAGGGAGAAGGAGATCTGTATGAAAAAGAAATGCACAAAGAAACAGAGAACGGAGACCGAGAACGAACTGGTGGCCACTAGAGGGGAGGGTGGGGGACGGGCAAATAGGTGAAGGGGGTTAAGAGCTACAAACTTCCCCTTGTAAAGTTAAGTCAGTCAGAGATGAAAAGTACAGCATAGGGAATAGGGTCAATAAGACTGTCCTAACTTTGTATGGTGACAGATGACAGCTACACTCTGGTGAGCGTTCGTAACGTACAGACTTGCCTAATCACCATGTCGTCTGCCTGAAACGAAAACAATATGCGTGTCAACTGTACGTCAATAAAAATAAATAAACAACAAACAAAGAAATAGGAAACAAAAAGGAAATGCAAGAGGAGTAGCTCTGATTTCCTGGGCCAATGTTTCTTCTGCTTTGAGCTTCTCAAGATCCCTGTGCTTCTTTCCCCCTCGATTCCCTTTCCATCTGAGATGAAAGACACCAAGGATCGGAGTTGACTGAGTGATTAGAGAAGAGTTCACATCAAGCCCTCCACTGCGTCTGTGGAAGAAACGCTGGAAGCTTCCACCCCGTTCTACTCAGGAGAGCTTGTGACCTGTGTTCTTGTTATTCCCCAATACACATTCTTGTGGCTTTGTCAGTTAATGGAATGCTGGAATTTATGAGCTTTCCTCTCTTGACCCTTTGAGCTGAATTTATCAACATTCTCCAATTTTATTAACAAAAGAAAAGAAATTATTTTAGGTGCGATGACCACAGAAGGCTGAAACCAGACCCTCCCTAATGTGTTGCAACTTCGCAAAGCGGTCCTGTGAGGCCACTTCTTCCGACATGTGGTCTCAGCTCATAAGTCATTGTTTTGCAAACCTTGTCCTAAGAGGGTCAAGTCACAAGGTTTTTGGGGGGTTTTTTCTTTAAAAAATATCAATTTGCATTAAACCATATGGTGAATAATAGCTTATAGCAAAGAGGGGGAGGTACCGAGAGATAAAACAGAGTAAGGAGTGAGCAGAAATGACGAAAGGTCACATCGAAGCTGGAAAGCTACAAGTTACAGCAATTTCTTTTTCTTTTTCTTCCTTCATCTTTTCTTTCTAAACAGTGGCTGGATCAGGAGGGGTTGAGATCTGACGGTGGCTCCAGATGCAATATCTCTGCATATTTGTGGATGAAGAGAGGAGGACTAGGAACAGCTAGGAAACCCTTCGGGGAAGGAAATTCAAATGAACAGGCTTCAGTATCCCACAGGCATACCCAGCCTTGGGTGTATCTCAGCCTCCAGGCACCTCAGGAAAAACACAAAGAGTGAGGTGAGTAGAAGAAAAGCAATTTTATTTGACTCAGGAGAATGAGTAGAGAGACAAACCCAGGTTCCCAGCTTTGGAATCAGACACTCCAAGGAGGGGGAAAAAATGTCATTTGCTAATTTATTCATTGACTGATTTATTCAAAATGAATATCAGCACCCAAGTCATGGTTTAGTGACAAGGGAAAACGTTACTGCTCTCAGGTATGCTAAACGCTGGGTATCAATTTCTTGAGTATAGAAAGATCACTCAGAATTATTCTAAAATGCTGCACCATATTTAAGAAAGCAAAAAGACTCACACCAAAGCTTAAGCAGATTCACGCCAACTCTAATGGGTTAGTAAACATGATCAGTCATGTCTTCATTTTTCTGGGTTTCAAGGCTGCCACTTTTTCTACATGGGCAACTCAGTTCTCCCCTCTAGTATCTGTTTAAAAAGAGAAAGAAGTCAGGAGTCCTATGTTAAACTGTCTCTGGATTCCTTGTGGCAAAAGTGTTGAGATTTATGACTATAAAGAATGATGACAAAACAACATACGAGAATTTCTCCCCATCAACACTGACTGCAATAAATGTCACAGTCATGAAGATTTGAGAGATGGAAGCTTTTCAGTAAAGTAAAAGGTATTGACAGAATTGAACTTGGAACAAGGAAGAGAGGCATATAATGTGTGTTTTAGAATATAGATGTCCGCCATATACATACTTGTTCAATCCTCATTAAGGCACTCTGCCAAGTATTTTTTTCCCACTCCTTTTCCAAATAATAGGTGAGGTCTGCTCTTTCCCAGAATGGAAAAGGTGGTGATGGCAACTTCCCTTCAAGAAACTAGCTGAGCCTCTTAGTTGGGATGCCAAAGGGAAGCCATCCAGAAAGAAAGTTTCCAAGTATTGACACAGGATTTTTCTCTTGAACATTCAAGCTCATTTGCCTTTCTAGACAACTTTCAGCATCTCCCCTTTTTAAAACAAATCCACTTGGGAGGAGTCTTCCTTTTAAACGTTGTTGACATCTGGATTAATTTTGAAGTGATGTCTCGGTAGATATTAGTACATAGTCAGCCGAGAACAAGGATGACTCTTGTTCTCAGTGACTGATGAGTATGGATGTGAAGGTGGAAGAGAGATGGCGAAGACTTCAGGAGACAGAAGGCAGTAGAAGAGAAGAGGGGAGGAGAGGACAAGGAAGCTTAATTTCTCAGATTTAAAACTTTTATCTGAACTGGCTCTGGTCACTCTAGGAATTAGCTCACATAAGGCCATGCAATTCCCAGTCATCTGGCAAACATTTATTAAACACCTGGTATGTTCCAGACACTCAATTCAAGTCTAGGGATTCAGGAGTGAACAAGACATGGAGATGACTTCTACCACAGACTATATCCCAGAGGAAATTACATCTACATTGAGCCTTGAAGAATGAATTCACAAGAGAGGCAGGTAGCCAGATGCGGCCATGTGTGACTTCCAGTTCAAAGGGACCCTCAAGCATTGCTTACAATTCTTTCATTTTTCCTCAAAGTCTCTATGCTTTATCTCCTGGAGACTTCAATACTGTTCCCTCTATACTTACTGGCAGGAGACCACCTAGGCTCCTGTTTCTCAGAGAAAGAGGGGCCACCATTCATGGAGTCTTCAATTTCTCTCCATCATCACTCATCCCTAACTCCCCATTCCCACCTAAGATGAGATGAGTCTTACAGGAAAATGTATTCGTCCCCCTTCCTTGATGTAACCAAGGCTGTCTTCAATCACTGAAACCTGTACCTTTTATATCTCTTCTAGAACCTATGATAACATTGTCTCCAACCTTTCTTGTGCCTCCATCTTATTTCTTAGCCCTAGTTCAGCATGAAAAACGCTCAGCTTTTCTCCCTCTTAAAAGCAAACACACACACACACACACACTCACAAACATTTATTAAAACAATTCCTATCTGGTTTTCCCCTACCTGTACTTCTATTGTTTTATTACTCTCCTCATTTACAAATCAATGAATTCTTAGCAATTCTCAACCTAATTGACCTTTCTGTCCTATTAGACATTACCTTCTCTTCCTTCTTGCAAAGCCCTCCTTTCTAAAATATTAACTCCTTCCCAGTTCTTATATCTGTCTAATTATTCCTTCTAGAGATCTTATCATTCTCTATCCTTTAAGTATGTGTAGTCCCAAGCATTCAGATCTTGATCTGCTTCTCATCCCATTAGCTATCCCAAGTAGTTTTATTCATTTTTAGAGCTTATTCTCTCTGACTTCCCATGCCCAACCAACAGTAATTTCTACTAGATCTCTCTTCCTTATACTTATCAGTTCTAACCTATATCCAACGTTCTGTCATTACTCAGTGTTGGCCATCCTCATCTCTCACCTTATTTAGAATTAAAGCCTCTTAAAGCATCTCTGCCTCTCTTCTGGTAACCCTCCAATTCTTCTTCCACAGTTTTCCAGAACGATCTTTCTAAGTGGTAAGTTTTATTTTGTTCTTCTGTGTAAACACTGGGCTGCCCCCTCATTGCCTTCAGAATAAAGTTCAAATCCTTCTGAAAATTCTCATTGTGACACAAAGACTCCTTTAAGATCAGTCCCAATCTACTTTTCTAATGTCTCTCCCCTTCTTTCTACTCCAGGCACACACCTGGGGAAAATTTTCAACACCCTTCAACCACACCATGGTTTGTACCCCGCATGCCTTTGCTTCTACTTAAATTTGAGCCTGGAATACCTTACCTGAATTTCTCCACATAGAAAAATTATACTTCTTCTTCAAAATACAAAAAATAATTACATCTTGTACAAAGCATTTCTTTCCTCTTTTTTTTTTTTTTTTTTTTTTGAGAGTAAGAGAGCAGGGGGGTGACAGAGAGAGAGGGGAGAGAGAAGAAATGCCAAACAGGTTCCACACTGAACCATGAGATCATGACTTGAGCCAGTCAAGAGTCAGGTGCGTAACTGACTGAGCCACCAAGGCACCCCTGCAAAGCATTTCTTGATATTCCTCCTTACTCCCTCTACCCTACAAAAACACATTTCCCAGGCAAATTTAGTTACTGTTTCTTATTTGCTCCTATAATATTTTATTCATTACACTACTTATAGCTCTTGCCATATTGCTTCATGATCATATGATAATTGTGTTTATTTTAGGAATTCAAGGCCCTAACCCATCAAGTTAAGGACAGTTAGTGTCACAGCTAGAGCAACAATGATCTAGAACACTCAAGCTGGTGAGCCATCTCATATCCTATGCTGTGTAGTCAGTATCATCCAGCTGGAGGGGAAAGTAGATCCGATAACCTCTGAAAGCATCTGTACTACCGTGGTTCTTTGGACAACTTCATTTACCATTGCTTCACCACAGATTCCACATAGCTGATGCCTTTGTTTTCTAAAGCCTCCCTGTGAACAGCAGCAGGAAAAATAGCATCTCTCTTACCGCATCATAGGCACCATTATTGAAGGCGACATCTTGATGGCATTCAGGCTTGCTCTCATTGCCCAATACTTGGATGAGCAGAATGACATTTTTAGGGCCGTTCCATGAGCAGAATCATTTTTGAAAAGGGTGACAGGGGTTGGGCTTTCCAATAGGTGGTTTACTGTGGTAGACAGAGTAGTAGCAATGAATTTATTGTGTATTATTGACCTGTGATTTCAAATGAACTTTCTTAAGATCAGTCCAAATAAGAGAATGCTTCTGGAGCGCCTGGGTGGCTCAGTCGGTGAAGCGTCTGACTTCAGCTCAGGTCTTGATCTCACCACTCGTGGGTTCGAGCCCCGCACCGAGCTCTGTGCTATCAGCTCAGAGCCTGGAGCCTGCTTCAGATTCTGTGTCTCTCTCTCTGCCTCTCCCCCACTCACAGTCTATCTCTCTCTCAAAAATGGATAAATGTTTAAAAAAAATTTTTTTAAAAAGAGGGTGCTTCTGAAGTCCAAGGAACTTTTTCTTTTCTAGAATGAGAATTGAAATAGAGATGCAGCTACAAACCCAAGAGAAAATTTAAGCCAAGTATAGGTACTGGAAAACCCAAGTGAGCATCTACCATGAACCAGTTAAGCGAAATATAAACAGACACGTGACTGTGCAAATATCATTATATGTAAAGAATTTAAGCTCCGTGAATAAATTCTTAGACAAAATTCTGTCAAGTCACAGTTTTGGTTGCTTAAAAGAGAATGAAAGTTGTGAGCCTCATGGTAACAATATGTACTACATGCAAAATGGTAGCAGTTCAACTTTGAAAGTTTGCCCTGTTCTTTTGGGGAGGGAATGGAGTGAAGGATGTAAAAAAAAATTGGTCTGAAAGTTGGAAGGATCTTAGGTCTCCTATTGCAGTTCTGCTTACATGACTTAGAGAAGACAGCCATCTGGTGCCTCGCATTCTCCAGTACAGTGTGGATGAAACATCTGGTTCACAAAAAGACCTAGATGAAGTACAATAAGTGAAATGGTAGTTGCCGTGATTCTTAGAGGCCACACACTATAAGGCCAAGGTTATTTTCATCTCTATTGTATATTATTCATTCATTCAGCAATAGTCACTGAGCACTCACTCTGTGTCAAGCGCTATTCTAAGTGTGGGGATGAGTAGAGAACAGAAGAGACCAAAAAAATCTCTTCTTTTAAGAACAAACATGGAATGGAAGAAGAGAAAAGCAAATAAAAGAAATAAGCTATATATTGGAAGATGGCAGATTGTATGGAGAAAAATCAAGGGAAGGGGGACCGGGAAGTCTAAGGTTGGAGGTGGATTCCAACTTTGGTGGCCTGCTGGTCTGGGAAGACCTCACTGAGAGCAACTGTTGAAAAGCACCTGAAGAAGTAAATGATATGAGTTGCAATCGTGAAGATATCTGGAAGAAGAGCATCTGTAGCGGGAGCGGGTGGGGGGGGGCACATATGTGAAGGATTTGAGATGGGAACATGACTCTGTGTTCAAGGAGCGGTGGAAAGGTCAAGGTGGCCGGCTGAAGGGAGTAAGATCGGAGTTTGCAGGAGACCAGAGAAACAGAGCCATATAGACCATTAGAAGAATTTGCCTCTTTGAGAGAGATGGGCAGCTACTGGGGGCTTTAATTAGAAGAGACATATGATCTGACTTACACCTTAAAGGTATTCCTCTGGCTGCTGTTTTGAGAATGGATTTGTGGGAAGGTGCCCTGGTAGGAGGCTGTTGTAGTAATGCAGTTCCTGATTAGGACATGAAGGTAGCAGTGGAGGCAGTGCAAAGTGGTCAGACTGAGTGTATTTTATAGGTAGAGACCACAGGATTTACTATTGGAATGAACTTGGAGTGATAGAAAGAAAGGAGTGGAGATTGACAGCATGACTATCATCCTGGCAAATGGAAGAATGTACTGGCCATTATGATTTTACTGGTGTGAAACTAGTTCAGTCTGGGGGAACATAAGGTAAATAATTAACGTGATCTCTTCTTCTACATGTGTGTATATCTTTCCAAATGGTAACAATATGAATACTCAAGAAGTTTTAAAGACTTTGATGGAAAGAAGTTATGTAATAATTATAAATGTATATATTTATATATATATATAAAGCTATATATAGCTTTAAAAGGCTCACTTGATCCTAACAAAATATCTGTGATTTGAAAAGGTTTTGTAAAGAAAAAATCTATGTTGAGGGGCACCTGGTTGGCTCAGTCTTTTGAGCATCTAACTCATGATATCAGCTCAGGTCATGATTCCAGGGTCATGGGGCCCTGAGCTGAGGGTGGAGCTTGCTTGGGATTCTCTCTCCCTCCCTCCCTTTCCCTCTCTCTCTCTCTCTGCCCCTCTTCTTCTTCTCTCTCTCTGTCTCCTTCTTTCAAAAAAAAAAAATAGTCCATGGGAAAGGTCCACTGTTATTACCCAGATTTTACAAATGAAGAAAGTGAGGCCCTGAGAAATTGTCAGACCATTAGGATCCAGTTCTGATTCCTTCTCCAGGGAAATTTTGCTATAAACATTGTCTCTCTGATCACATTAAGCCCATGCATGTTACTTGGATAATAACAGTAATGATTTCTTTACGGAAGGGCTCTTGTGTTCTAACAATTAATGAACCCCTCATCTAAACACTACAAATTGCTATGATAAGACACAACATATTACCAGGTGTTTTTCTGTTCTTTAAATCCTACCTCCCCATCCTTCAAGTTAGGAAGTCTTTAATCTGCTGTTTTGTCATGCCATATGGATCAAAGCTAAACTGTGAAGGTTGACTTGAAATGCAAATACTGTTTTAACACCTTTCCGGCAAATACTACTTCTTGTACTGATGCTGGAGAATGTGAGATCCGTGGGTTGCAGAGTTCAGTTATTTCTCGTTTTCAACTGTCTCTGCTTTGCTCTCCTGGAATGTTCTGAAGGCTGCAAGTCATGCTAGAAGAGAAAGTTTATAACAATTTGTATTTCCTCTGCTGTGGGGCAAAGAAAACCTTAAATGTCGGTTTTATAGTCTTCTGCACCCTCAGGGGAATTTAGGTATGCAGCGCTTTGGCCGAGATAGGAAAGAACAAGCTCAGAGGTGGGGGCTGCTGCTTAAAATGCTCCTTTGTTTCATTTTTTTCCTGTTATTGTATATGAAACTTTGAAACCATCCTGACTTTCCATTCCAGAGGCAGAGGCCAGCCCAGGTACCAATAGCCGGGACTGCTTAGATTGAGGGGGGTATGGGGTTACTGGCTTTCATGGGGCTCCGAGTGAAAGCAGAGGGGGCTTCATGAAGACATTTCCACCGTGAGATGCAGATGTCTGCCTGTTAGGGTAAGCTGTAATCCTTTGTCACCTTTGCGTGAAGGGTGTCCTGTAAGAACCTTCAACAAGGGAGATTTCAAGGTTAGATACAAGCAAGCATAAAGCAGGATACTAGTCCCCCCCTCCCCAAGATTGAGTGGAGACTCAAAGGCTATGGATTCTTAAACTCAGTCCGTTTACTTGCTTTGTAAGCCAGGCGAAGTGTCTTTCAACTCCTTCTGCCCCCATGTCTCACCTACTGGGTGCTAGATGCCACAGATGTTATGTAAATACACAGATATCATCATTTCTTGGAAAATAAGTACTTTGTTTAGCCAACAGGCCTCTCTTTTCTGTACAGTAGGGTGTGAATCAGCGCTCCTGGGTCTCACTCCAGAATTGTTGAAGATAATTCTGAAGATGCTATGGAAAAGACACTTTGTTTGATTTTAGGTACATTATCCAGTGATTGTGCAGAACTTTGGGAAGATCTCTTTTATTGTTCTTTTGGACAAATTACTCTGACGTGATGAACTTAGAGATCTTCTGGGTTGACCATGTCTACCACGTTGAACAGCAAATTTCACCTTCACTTGGGGGGTTTATATTCCATTCTCTCACCTACACCCCCCTCCTCCATCACACACACACACACACACACACACACACACACGATACCTCCTCCTACTGGTCATTTACCTGGCCTATCTCTGATTTGAGGGATGTCAAAATGCCTTCTGCTCCCCCATTTTTGCACCCCTAAGCTTTTCTCCTGTTATGCCATTGAACCCTGCTTTTAAATTGGAAAGGAGAAAAGTCCAACATACTCTCTTGTTGCTGATAGTGTCAAACTCGTGTTACAAGTGTGCACGCTGGGTCTGAGTCCCAGCTCAGTCACTCACTAAATGTGTGCTGTCTCTGGGGCTCAATTTCGTCCTCTGTTAAATGGTGACAGTAACAGTTCGGGCCTCACAGGGTTTGCTGTGGGAAGTAAAGGTGATAATAGCACAAAGTGCTTAAAATCTTGCCTGATACATAATAAACACACAATAAACACAGCTTTTACGACGATTATTGGTTAGTCATTCTCCGGCTAGAAGAGGAAGGTACGCAGTGTTGGAGAAGAGACAGAGAAAACCATATATTTGCACCAACCATTTATGAGTGTTCAGCTTAACTTTTATTTGGCTCTTGCTGATGGTAAATTTTAAGGGTTTGTGAGAGCTGTCTTAAAGACCGGTCCAATCCATCTGTTACTAATGACTGGAGTGACCTCTAGTGGTCCCTTTATCATACTAGGGGAAAAAAAAAAGACCCAACTGAAAAGCCACTACTAGCATCGGCTGTTTACTGTGTTGCTTGTAAACTCAAAATTCACAAATTGCTTAAAAGGAAACTAACGTAGCATTGGAGTTGACTGATTTCCTCATGAAAACGTTAACGTCCACAGAGTAGTTTGAACAACCCCTTCTGAACATGACCACACCCTCCCTACCATTTGGCTTTGTTTCCATTCCTCCTGAACCAGGGGAGCCGTTCATTCACCTTCAATTAAAACGACTTGGTTGCCTCGCATGTGCCGGACCCTGTGCTAGACAGAAAGGGATTTATGAAGATGTAAAATGTCCAGGCTTCTGCCCTGAAGGAGCTCCTTCCTGAGTAAAGGGATTGGGAAAGAATTTGAGAAGGAGGAAAGCACTGAAAAGAAGTGTCTGCTTCTCAGAATGTACTAAAATAGATGTCAGCACAAAAAATTATCACCATTTGATGCTTTCTGAAATTGTAGACAACCTCTCTTTTTCTGACATGGGAAGAAACAGGCCCCCTTTAAATAAAGAAGGCAGAAGAGAGCGTGTGTATCCACTGAGATACAAGAGAATTCTCTCCCACGGGCTGCGAAGTATTGCCGGACAGTAGAGCCAGGGTGCGAAAGAAAGAAAAGAAAGAAAGAAAGAAAGAAAAGAAAGAAAGAAAGAAAGAAAGAAAGAAAGAAAAAGAAAGAAAGGAAGAAAGAAAGGAAGGAAGGAAGGAAGGAAGGAAGGAAGAAAGAAAGGAAGGAAGGAAGGAAGGAAGGAAGGAAGGAAGGAAGGAAGAAAGAAAGGAAAGAAAAGAAAAGAAAAATGCTCTGCTATGCTGTTTTTAAAATCCATATTAAATAAAGCAAATTCAGACTTCAAATACCATTTAAAGAAGTCATTTTAAATCTGTTGTGTTATTAGTGATTCTAGCTCACTGAGGTCCTGGGTAATTCTACTTTCAGATAAACTTGCTCCTTTCTATAAAAGCACTGCATTAAAGAAGCAAGTAAAGATGATATCTTTTTATGCCTTGATATAAATTTTCATGTAGCTAAGTTCACAAGTCGGAAAAATATTTTGTCAGATCCCATTTTACCTTGCAGAAGATTGGCATTGAACACTACTCTGTGTCTAAAGAAGTCAGAACCCCCAAAAGAATGCCAGTGCTCTTATAAAATATCCACCATTTAGTCATTTTTATTTGTGGACTATATGAAGCTAAGGAATATTTTTAGCTATATGTGAAAAGTATAATTGTCTCTTATTTCTCTAGTCACTCTTCATGAAGACTTTGGTGATGTCTAGGTGACAAGCTAATAGCGTGACAAAGAGCTCTTCAGGCTTAGCAGAAAGTTAGAAATTATTCAAGCCTGATTCAGACTAAAGACCACAAAAAGAATTCACAAAACATCAAATCCCCCTTGTAACAACTTTACTTGGCAATGGTGGTAGTGGGTTTGCTTCAAAGACGTTGCTGCTGGAATTTTCCCGAATCCCTAGGTTTGATCATTGGGAATCTTGTTCCATTTCTTTTTATGGCTTCTAGTCAGTCTCATTTATGTTTCTTCTCATGTCCTGGGAGTACAGACATCGCTGGTGAGGAGCACACACGAAGTTTTGTCATTAAAACTTATTTGTCGAGTTATTCCTATTTATGTTTGCTTTTTTCTCTGTATTCTTCATTTCTAGCTATAGTTCTCTGTTCTCTTTTATTCTTTATTCTATTGACTTATCATCTTTATTCCTAGCTGGTCTTCCATTTAAATAAACTTTAAGACATTCAGTAAGATGTGCTGTGTCTGATGAGGGTCTAGAATAGGAGAGAACAAGCAGTTCGTGAAGAAACATTACGGGGAAGATTGATAGGAAAAAAACCCAAGTTGAAAATTATAACATTACCTGCACCTGAGGAGTCTTTGCTTTCTCACTGTCAAATTTTGTGGACTCAACTTTCTTATTTGCTTTACATTTATAACTATATTTATAATCTAGCAGTCCTTCATAGGCAATTAATATTCTTAGCCAACATCGAGTGGTGATTTGCTCACAGCTAAATGGCTTATGCTTTTCTAAGCATCTGTACTAAGTATTTGGCTGATATTAGTTTATTTGCTATATTGCTTTTAGTTATTTGGCCTTAAATATTGTCGCTTAAAGCAACTATCAGCACATATCTAAAACACATAAAAGAGCTGTGTTGGCAGCACAGATTTAAAGATAACTTTTCATGCTAAATGGGAAAATCTAGGACATCTGGATATGTGGTTTGGACTCCAGAAAAATAATTAAACTGGATGAGGTTTTTATTAGAAAAGTGTTAGGGCTTATTGGGGACATACCTCTGCTCTGTGAAGTGTAAAAGCAGAGGTAGCTTCAAGAAGCTTCAAAAATATTGGGAGATACAATCATTATAATGATGTCTTTGAATCTTTGCAAGCTAGCGTGTTCTTTCATGCCATTCCGTTTTATCCACATGCCATTTGCTTCATCTCCCTTGCAGTATCCTCAACAGGTTGAAGTTTTTTTGGTCCCTTGGCTAATTGTTTATCTCAGCAGTTTGCTGCCACCTAGTGTCCAGTGTGGAGTGCCATGCATTAAATCAGATTTGGTGACAAGCCTGACCCTCACCAGCGAACACACAATGCCAGCATGTAAGAGTGTTGTGATAACGGCTCCCTCAATGATCCAATAATGTCATCAGAAAAGACTCAGCTCTCATTAATACATGACTCACAATAGGAATGGGGTAGGGGGTGGGGGATAGAAATAGTTCCAGTCTCAGATTAAATTAGAAAATCACCTTGCACATTTTCAAGCAACTGAGTTTCAAAGCTCATGAAGTTAATCATGAGAATTCTTCCAGCGCCAGCCCTGCCGCATGAGTTCAGGCAAAACTGTCATGAAAGATTTGGTCGAATCTCAGAGGGAATTTACACTGAATTCCACCCGCCATTTTCAGGGTTACTTCTAGGCACTCAGTCCCAGATATAAGGGAACTTTCTCCTTATTTTGTCTACCAAATTTTAGACTGACTCCGCTTTAATCTTCCATTTATATCCAGCTACAACTGGATGGCATATTACTTCTGAAAGTCTAGTTGTTACTAGGATATGACAAACAGGTTTTGACAGCCACTTTTCCTCCTGAACCCGTTCCACTCCTAGCTGTTCTGAAGAATAGATTTCATTTTGAGAAGCGAACACAGTGCTGTTACATAAAGTCTGATTGACGGGAGTTAAGGTGGGCAGGCGTTCTCGACATCTGAAAATGAAGTATTTGAAGGGGAAGGAATGTACTATCATTAAAGAGGTAGGAGGAAATGGTTACCTGTTCCGGCTGGAGGATGGGCAAGAAGCACCAGCCTTGGCTGGAGATCCCAACAACCAAGCCGGGTGCCCTCAAGGGTTCACTCTGCTGGGTTGACCTTTTGACAACTCATTAGAGCCATTTGCCAGGAAAAGTTCTCTTCAGCAATTGATCTAGTCATGGGCAAAGACTTGTTTGGACATCTCTCTGTAATGTCTCACCACACTAAAATATTAAAATTTACAACGGAATGACTTGAGCTGCTGAGAGCCAAATATGAGTTGAGGGAACGGGGAAGAGAGAAAAATTCAGCCTCACTGTTGATTCCAACATCTCTCTCCCTTCTCCTCTGTTCCTTTCCTCCGTACTGACTATGTCACCACGCTTCCACTTGCCCACTCTCAGTCTCCCTCATACACACTTACAGGTCCTCACACGTTCATCTCTTCTCTTTCTTTTCTGCAAGAAATATATGCTACAGAATCGCTCTCCTTGTAGCAGAATAACCATTGCAATATTTAAAACCCTGTTACAAATTTTACTGCTACTCAGTAAATTTCCCAATCAATTGCCAATCTTCCTCCACCATTTCCTACATGGATAGAAGCTTAGAAGGCTGGAGCATAACACAAGATCTGTGAATAAAGCAAACGTAACAGCTTTACTTCCGTAACTCTGAATATTTTCATTGAAATAGCCCCATCTTAGCAAAGATGAGACTCTTTCTTCCTGCTTTGATCATGAAGTCCTTGGCTGCCTGCAGGAAGATTGGACTTTGGATGAAGAATTTATTCTGTCTCTGGCTCTGTTGTGTTCTTCCATGTCTGATGACATTCTTAATGAACATCTAAACCTATGTTACAGATGAGGAAAAATACTTAGGTGATAGGCAGTAATGCAAAGTACACACATATGTGATATATACATACCCACACACACATGCAATGTTACTGAGAGGTTATATCATTACAGAGGTACTGAGCCAGGAACGAGGGTCTTGATTTAAATACTAGGCAAATAAAGTCATCCTGAAATATACTTTACCAGTGCAGAACTTGAGTTACCAATTGCTAGTATTCATAAGCCTGATGGTAATGAAATACCTATTCCTTGTTTAAAAGATATCTATTGACACTTATCATGTTACATAAAGAAGACTACAAACCTTTTTTGCAGTGTCCTATTAATAGAACAAAAAATATCCTCTGTTGTCTATTGGTGTGCCCTTGGTAGGATATTAACAACAATTTCTTTGGCAAAAGGATGAAAAACAAAAACCTTGAGCAGTGAAAGATTCGACATTCCAAGAATGTTAGCTAATTTCCTGAAATGGAGCAAAGTGAAAGACATAGACAGTGTGTGTTGTTGTGCTTTATCTGTTAAAAAAAAAAATGAGTGAGAAAGAAGCAAAGGCATCACCATATCTTCTGGCATCCAGATATAAAATTCACCAAGTTAAACCATAATATTGAGCCACTTTGAAAAGATCATCAATATCGTATGCTATTTTAAACAGCAAAAAAGTTCTCCTCTTCCTCCAGCTATCCTACATTTCAGTGAAATAGACTTAAAGCAGTAAGTACGACGCATATTTCTGGGTTTTGATCATTAAAATGCTTCATCGGTAGACTCCTTAGCCACAAATAATCAACTTGAGAAAACAGACCAAGCTAACTGGCTTTCTTGTTCCTTCTAGATGCTTCTGGACTTTTTTCAACCTTCTTTTCCTTCTTGCTCAAGCAAAGATAGCTCAAACAAACAAAATCCAGCCATTTGCCCAATCTTTTTTATTTAAGCCTGCATAAATCAAACTAGAACCGCCCTTATTTCACCAAAAGGGAGTTTGTGACATATCTAAACTTCCCCGAGTAAGAGAAATAGGATAAGCCAGAAAGACAAATCATAAACCTGTAAGTCAAGGTTTATCATAGAGAAACAATAGGAAATATCTATGAGGCCGTTTATAGCTTATCAAGCTGACTTAATATAAGACTACATAATGTGACTTACCTTGACAATAGTTTGAACTCTGGAATTTCCTTCCACTGTAGTAAATGTTGTGGTGCCCTTGAACCAGGAAAGCAGCGTGGTATGCGGTGGGGGAAGGCACAGGCTTCGCGGATAGACACACTGCATGTGAATCCCGAAACAGCCATTTGGCTTTGGCAATTTCTTAATGAACCTGAAGTTCTTAATTGTAAAATGTATACTGTGTGAGGATCTAGAGATAATATACAAAAAGTCCCTGGAATACATCCTTAACCATTATTGAGAGCGTGATGGGCATTGAGCTACAGAAGACAGAATGGAGAGAAGATTTTGTTGAGGACACAGGGAGAAGAAAGGCTGAAAATTGGGAGAAATCAAATACCTCTTTAGTAAAAAGTTTAAGGTCCAACCAGCACAATGAGGCAAGGAAACCAATGACAGAGACTCTGTGAGGCGTACACTGTCCCAAACTGGACCGGCCCCACTCTAGTTTATTACACCTGGGAATGCATTTCCAAAAGACCCTCCTAGTAGTAGGCACTGTGAAAGGCAGTGCTCCCAGGAAGTGCCATTCTGCCATCACCATGTTAAAGTCAGCCTTGTGCACTGAGGAAATGCATGCTGATTTTCCCCAGGCACAAGCCTGATTGGACATACTCAACATTTCATCGATTATTCGAGCTACACAAAGCACTGTTATTTGGAGGTCGTTTTGCTACATTCTAGACTTAGAAAATGAATCACTCAGCAAAAGTACGCAGTTAAGGATTTTAATCTCAATTTGACATTATTGTCACTGGTGCAAAAGCGTTGTCATCTTCTAAGCGAGAGCTGAATTAAGGTGCCTTTCCATATGCCTTGGCAGAATCTGTGTCTGTGAGATTCAGCACTAAGCCCCGCATGTCTCGGCACAACAGCTGCATGGATCAGTGCTGCCGGACTTGTTCTAAGTACCTCACAACATGGATTTGCAGCAAGAAGTCAGAAATTGCAAATCTCTCAGACAAGGCTTGTGCTCAGAAGGGTCAGTTGGTTTACTTCAGCAAACATCTCGGAAGCATCCTTTCATGCAAGCCATTGCATACACGTTATTTAATTTTTCAGCTGCCTTGCCCAGAACTCTAAAAATATGCAAAAGTTATTTTATTTATACCTCAAAAAAACATTTTTCACTGGGGAAAAAGGCAGCCCACAGAGTTTCAAAGCTTCAAAGAAGGGAAAACCTATTTCAGGACCCTACCAATATTCACTGCAGGGTGATTCGGAAGAAACCTTGGATAGGCAGAGATTTCATGGCTAAGACAAAATAAGAAAGCACTACCAGAAAAGAAAAAATGATAAATTAGACTTTATCAAAACTAAAAATACCTTGGGGTGCCTGGGTGGCTCAGTCGGTTAAGCGTCCAACTTCGGCTCAGGTCATGATCTCATGGTTTGTGGTTTCGAGCCCCACGTCGTGCTCTGTGCTGACAGCTAGCTCAGAGCCTGGAGCCTGCTTCAGATTCTGTATCTCCGTCTCTCTCTGACCCTACCCTGCTCTCTCTCTCTCTCTTAGAAATAAATAAAACATTAAAAAAATTTTTTTAAAACTAAAAGTGTCTTATCATCCTAAGATTCCATTAAGAAAATGAATAGGCATATCACGGACTGAGAGAAAAATGTTTGAAATACATTGCTCAGATGACCAAGGACACGTATCCAAAATATATAAAGAATTACTGCAAATCACTAATTGTAAAAATGCAATAAATCCTCAAAAAAATTATGAATAGACACATTCCACAAGAAGACATGCAAGTAGCCAAAAGCATATGCAAAAGTTTTTGCCGTCCTTAGTCATTCGTTAGGTGGAATTTCAAACAAATGATGTACCACTTGACTCTCACTAGAATAGCTCAAATTAAAAAGTCTGACAATACCAGGTGTTGGCAGAGATGTGGATCATCTGGAATGTTCAGACGCTGCTGGTGGGAGTGTAAAATAATAAACTCCTTGAGGGGACTGTCTGACTTCCAGCAATTCCCCTCATATGTATTTACATAAGAGAAATGATAACATATGTCCATAAAGAAACTGACTTGTACAAGAATATTCGGAGGAGCTTTATTCATAATAGCCCAAAGCTGAAAATAGCCCAAAAGCCGCTTCGCAGGAAAATGGATACACATAATTTGGCATATGCATATAATAGAACAGGCTTCCATAATAAAAAGGACAGAACGACCAATATGCACAATGACTGAGGTGAGCCTCAAAAGTGTCATACCGAATGAGAGAAGCCAGGCACAAATGGCACATATGGTATGACTCCCTGTGTACGAAGTCTAAATTCGGACCAAACTAACCGATGGTCAGAGAAATCAGAAAGTGGTTGAGAGGAAAACTTGACTGGAATAGAACTCGGTTCTCTGGAAATGGAAATGTTTCACATCTGGTGTCAGATACAGAAAACAGGGGTGCGTACAAACGTCAATGACTGAAAGGGTGCCATTTCCAGTAACAGTCAAGTCAGTCCTTCCAGAACATTCTACCCATAGATAGGAACCGTAAACTTCAGGTTAAAACATAAAATGCAACTACCCAAAGGCATTAGACAGCAGCTAAATCAGTCATGTACTGGGAGGTGGGTGACACTGGTATAAAGAAAAGAAAATGGGGTAAATTTAGGTTTGTATGGCATTTAGCCCAAAGGCAGGCCATAGTCTGCACCGTAAAGATCAACTGAAACTTAAGTATACACATGTTGTGCTACCAGCTTGAAGGCCAAGATGGCAAATGTTGGGTTGATGACTGTGGCTGGGACGTGAGGAGATAATCCCAGAAAAAAAGAGATCAAGAGAGCGAGCCTCACCTACTGCAAATACACTTTATCCAAACCTTTCCTTAGGTCTCAAACTATGTGTGCATGTGGCAAATTTCTAGCCATTCAGCTAAGGTTAAAAAGAACCGAACTCAAATTTCAGCTGCATTCCACAGTTTTCAGTTTGAGGCCAGTCAAATGATCTAACAGTAAAATTCAATATTTTTGCAGAAGCATTAGAGTCCAAAGTGCTTACACCATATCACTTGTCCAGAACATAACTCAAAACTATTCAATAAAGAAAGAGGGAACCATTATCCACACTCAAGAGAAAAGACAATCAGGGGCGCCTGGGTGGCTTAGTCGGTTAAGCGTCCGACTTTCGCTTAGGTCATGATCTCGCGGTTCGTGGGTTCGAGCCCCGCGTCGGGCTCTGTGCTGGCTGCCAGCTCAGAGCCTGGAGCCTGTTTCAGAGTCTGTGTCTCCCTCTCTCTCTGACCCTCCCCTGCTCACGCTGTCTCTCTCTCTCACTCTCTCCTAGAAATAAAAAAAAAAACCAAAAACCAAAAACATTAAGAGAAAAGACAATCAGTGGAGACTGACCCCAAGATGATCCAGATTTTGGAATTAGCAGGCAGGGAATCTGAAGCGGTTATCACAGCTAAGCTAAAGTCTGCTAGACTGTCTGTAAGGAAGGACAGGGTAGGACATACAGAAGAGAAATGGAAACCAGGAAAATAAAAAACGAATCCAATGGAAATTCCAGAACTGAAAAAATTAAATATCTGAAATAAAACAGGTGAGCTAACCAGCAGACTGGATTTTATGGAAGAATTATTGATCTTGAAGACAAAGAAATGGAAATTATCCAATCTGAAGAAGAGAGAGAAAAACAAGATTGAAAATAATGCATTATTTCCTTAGGAGCTCATGGGACAATATCAGGAGGTGTAACTGAATATTTAGAGCCCAAGAAGAAGGAGACAATGAGGCTTCCTAAAAAAATTTTTTTGAAAAAATAATGGATGAAATGTTCCCACATGTGTTGGAAGACAAAATCTATAGATTCAAGAATCTCAGCCAACCCTGTGTCTAAGAGATAGGATATGGCGGCTTAGCAGATACATTTTTCAGTTAATCTCTGTGTTGTAAATTTTTCATAATAAGATAGTAAAAGTAATATAAAAACTCATCAAAACAAACACTTAACATCTGTGTATGATATTGCATCTTAAATATCATAATTTTTAATAAGTAATCTAAATCTGGACTAAATCTAATTCTAGATACTTGGAGCATTAACTGGAAGGTACAATATCCAACACCTCTGTGATTCCTGTTTATTGAAGTAAAGTGTGATCCATGGAAAAGGGGGTCCATGATTCACATTAGCTGATGTAGGGTCTGCTCCCAAAAAATCTGCTAATTTATCAGTCCACTTGTCACTCAGTGAAAGCCCTTCATCTCATCTCATCTCATGGATACATCTCATCAGATACATCTGTTGTAAAGGTTTGTTTTATAAAAAAAAAAAAAAGCAAGAATGAAACATGGCAGACAGACCTCCACGCACAGCAACCTCCTCCCCACTCTTGTGTCAGTGATCTGGTCTTTATCAGCAAGAGTGTACAGTACAAGGATACACCAGAGAGCCTAATCTTTCAGCACTTCGAGCTTATGATGATAAAGAATACTGATCATAAATTTAGTGCCCTACCCCTGTCACTACTAGTTGAACAACTGTAAGCGAACCCCTAAATATACTCAAAACTCAGTTTCCTCTCTACAATATGAAGAAGTTAAGAAAAAAAAAAATTGTTCAAAGCCCCTTTCATGTCTAGTCTTTGTTCTCATCGCTGGGCTCTTTTGAAAAAGACAATAGTTCTCTACTTCCAAGAAACCAAGTGGACAGAGTTTGAGATTTTTCTCTCCGGTCAAAGTCTAAGACCTACTTTCTCTTGGCCCCACCTGAACCCAGCAGATCTGAACATTTTCACAGAAGCATCACAAAGTCTGAACAAGTGTTCTTGTTTTAAAAAGGGAACTGACATTGGCAACTAGGTGGGTTTTAAAAGATATGAAAATCCCCAAAGGAAGTTAATGTGCTGCGATTAAGTTCGTACAGAACTGACATCATGTAGGGGGAAAGGGAAAACCACCTACAATCAAATGTTACGCCTGTGCCTGTTTTCCATTTACTCCCACGCGTCTACTGCTTCTGTTGAAACTTGTAATTGCCAAAGTACTTTTTTATCATAAAAAGAGCTACCGTTTTAAAAGGGACTCTTGGCATCCCAATTCAGCTTTGGTGTTAGAGGCAATTAAATTGTGTTTGGTAATTTCTTTCCCGTGTGTTTAATAGCATTATTGTTGTCAGTGCGCCCAGAAGAGGGAAGGGGTGCTTTGTATTAATCATAAACAGAGAACAAATATTACACGAATTTTTGAATATTTATTTTTGAAGACAAAGAGCTGGAATTTATTGAGGGACAATGGCGGAAATAAAAGCAAAGATTCAGCTATCGGTAAAAAGCTGTATCTGTTCAATTGCTAATCAAAACATACAAGGAATTGTACAAACTCATCTCCTAAGTCAAGGTTCTTTCACTGCCAAGACGTTGTTTTCAGAGTAAATCTAAACTATGCCACATTCCCCATTTAAAAATATAAAATCTAGCCTAATTTTCTGAGAAAGTAGAGAGGAGCTGATCAGTTACTTAGACTTTTGAGAATTAACTATCAGTGAGGCTCTGATGTGCACTTTTACCTCTTTCCTTCTGGCTCTCCACAAATATAACTAACATGGAAGCAATATCTATTTCAGGAAATGCTGAAATCTCTTGACTTTATAATTAACAAACGGGGCAGGGTTTGTCTGAAGCTTTTTTCTGGGTCTCGAGAATTGCTGGTGGCTGCTGAGTTTATGACCATTTTTTTTTAGGCAAGAATTTTATCAGTTCATGATTATAATTCAGAAAACATCTTATGTAGAGCTGAAAAAGACAAGAGATTGCAGTACCTTCCATACCCCACTCCTGGAAGTCCCTGCTGATCTACAGTGATGCATCGAGGGCCTCGCCCTCTTCAAGTAAAACAGCTCAGCTTATTCTGTTTCTTAAAAAAATAAATTATGGATGAAAACCATGGGTTTTGTCCAACTCCCTCAATTTAAGGTCAAGAAAATTGAAACTCAGAGACATGCAATGGCCTTTTATCAGGTAGCACAGCTAGAGGATTGGACAAGTAACAATGATTGGGCCAATAAGTACAAGAGAGAAACAGAGAGAGAGGAAGAGAGAGAGATGGAGACAGAGAGAGAAGTGGTACACCATTTTCCTGGTACCTTGGGTAAATTTCACTTCCAGGTCATATCTCATGTCTATTGTGTCCTTTTCATGTTTGTTGTTACCACCTCAGCCTAGGCTTCCCTTGCTCACTTGGACACTAGACTGTCTCCCTTCAGTTTTATCCAGCATGTTCTTCTGATCAATTTTACCCATTGCCACCAGACTTCCTACTGCCCACGGTACTGCCCTGATGAGAGACCCCCAATGGCTCCCCATTGGCTTCTGCTGTGCTTCCCGGGGTGCAGTCCTGGACCAGCAATGTCAGTGCTACCTGAGAGCTTGTAAGAAATGCAGTTTCTACAGAGAACAAACTGAGAGGGGCACTGGAGGGGAGGGGGGGGAGGATTGTTTAAATGGGTGATGGGCATTACAAGGGCCTTTGTTGGGATGAGCACTGGTTGTTATACATACAGCAATGAAACACTGAATTCCATTCCTGAAAAAAATAAATAGATAAAAATTAAATTAAATTAAAAAATTAAGTACCAGTAAGAACAGAGAAGAAAGGAAATGCAGTTTCTCAGGCCCCAGCCCAGACTTACTGAATCTGATGCTCCATGGGCGGGGCCCCATATCTGTGTTTCATCAGGCCGTCCAGGTGATTCTGGTGCACACTCACATCTGAGAACCCAGGTCTACAGAATAAACTCCAAACTCCCCACGAGTGTTCCGGGCCGTGCATCATCAGTTTCCAACCTACCTCCCAACTTTATCTTCTGTTGCATCCCAAAATGTCACCCATGTTCCACATCAACTGCACTGTTCTTTTGACCTAACAGATGACGAACGGTTCCTACTTTCCAGCCTTTCCTCACTCTGTTGCACGAGCCAGAAGGCTCCTTCACACTCATCTGTATCTGTTGAAAACCCTCCAGTCTTTCAAAGCTAACCTCAACGGCTCCTCCGAGAGCACCGCACAATATCCCCATGGTGATATAACTTCTCCTTATTCTGAATATCTACAATGTTTTCCCCCTTTTCTTTGACTTTCTATATCCTCACTGAATTATAATGATTTGTGCATCTGTCTTGTCATGGCTACTAGACGGTTTAAACCCTTGAGGTCCAAGGCTGTGTTGTTAACGTTTTATATCTTACAGGGCCTTTTACGTTGTATATAGTTGGCAAATATCTGGTTAAAAAAAAAAAGAATACAGACTTCTTGAGACCAAGAACCGTATTTCCCTTGCCATACAGGTCATAATGCTTAATGTGCTTATCACTTGAATGAAAAACTGATGAATAACAGTTTGCTTCAAAGGGCTGGTGTCTGATTTGTGGTAACATTCTCTGCATAGTCTTCTCTACATCAATATATTATGGCCAATAGTATAAACATCCGGAAATTTAAAAGATCTGAGCTCTAGATGAATGATTTGCTAGTATGTAACTTCACATAAGTCACTTACGTTTTCTCAGTCGGTTAAGCATCCGGCTTAGGCTCAGGTCATGATCTCATGGTTCATGGGTTTGAGCCCTGTGTCGGACTTTGTGCCAACAGCTAGCTCAGAACCTGGAGCTTGCTTCAGAATCTGTGTCTCCCTCTCTCTCTCAGTCTGTGACCCTCCCCTGCTTACGCTGCCTCTCTCTCTCCTTCAGAAATAAATAAAACATTAAAAAAATTTTTTTAATAAAATAAAATGAAATTTTTAGGGGCACCTGGTGGCTCAGTTGGTTAAACAGCCTACTTCGGCTCAGGTCATAATCTCATCATTTGTGAGTTGGAACCCCATGTCGGGCTCTGTGCTGACAGCTCGGAGCCCGGAGCCCGCTTCAGATTCTGTGTCTCCCTCTCTCTCTGCCCCTTCCCCACTCACACTCTGTCTCTGTGTCTCTCAAAACTGAATAAAAGTTAAAAAAAATTAATGAAATTTTTAGACTTGTTTTTTAAAGCTATTCTACTCTTTAAATCTATAATTTTATAAATTAGTATAGTGCAATGAAAAGAGCATCCAATCAACAGACACTGAGAGTCTTTCTGTGATAACCATTCTGTTAGGCACTAGAAATGAATTTTGAGTACCAGATCCAGCCCTGTAACTGACTAGCTTTTTATGTTAGCCAAGCTTCTTTGCTGGTTGGGGATTTCAATTCTTAATTTATAAAATCAGATTTTACTATGACAAAGCATCTCTTTTTTTCACGTTTTTCTTACCACATTCACACTGCCTTGTGCTATAGTACAATCTTTTCCTAAGGATTGCTCCTCTTTAACCCTCTATTTTATCTTATAAGTCATACAAAATGTTTAATAAATGTCTGGTGAGTTTAATTGGAATGAGGACATGTCTTCTTTGAACTCTTTGTAAAACTTAATAATTTAATGAAAGCATGACACGAAAGTTTTCTATCAAAAATTTTGAAGCTTGGGGCACCTGGTGGCTCACTCATTTAAGCATCTGACTCTTGGCTTCGGCTCAGGTCATGATCTCACATTTCGTGGGTTCGAGCCCCATATCTGTGCTGCGAGCACAGAGCTTGGAGCCTGCTTTGGATTCTGTGTCTCCCTCTCTCTCTCTGCCCCTCTCCCACTCACACCCTGTGTCTCTCTGTCTCTATCAAAAATAAATAAATATTTAAAAAAAATTTAGGGGCGCCTGGGTGGCTCAGTTGGTTAAGCGCCTGACTTCGGCTCAGGTCATAATCTTATGGTTCGTGGGTTCGAGCCCCGCATCGGGCTCTGTGCTGACAGCTAGCTCAGAGCCTGGAGCCTGCTTCAGATTCTGTATGTCCCTCTCTCTCTGACCCTCCCCTGCTCATGCTGTTTCTCTTTCTTTCTCTCAGAAATAAATAAAACATTAAAAATTTTTTTAATTTGAATATAACCTTTGCTTCTCCTTATATTTAAAATTGCCCTCCATCTTTCCTCAGACCATAGGCTGAAAGCCAAAGAGATAACAAAGAAGGGAGAAAATATGATCACTTGGAAAACTCTGAGTATCAAGTGGTTGTATGTGCACTAACAGTGAGATAATTTTGACTTCGAGGCTGTAGTAGGCTACAGCTAAAACTACCGTAAAAGAATATGAGTGGAAGACGCCCAGGCCATCCTCCAGCACAGGAACAGTGGACGGAAGATTTCCTGAGGCTGGTGCAACAAGAATTTCAAGGCCCAGATCCCGGTCATTGGACCTCGGTGACGTGATTTGCGCGAGTAGCCAAATTATTAAGCTATTTAGTGGTAAAAGTGGTTTCTGGACAGTGACAGAGCTGAGGGTGTAAAACTCAGCAACGTCACTAATCTCTATGCCCTTGGCCCAAAAGGCATCATGTTCCACATTACCGTGACCTTCAAACTTAGGATGCACTGTGAGATAGAAGGAAGAAAAGGCACGGACATCTGCATCTCCTACGTGTCTTTTGCATTTCTCATTCGATGCTTTGAATGAAACCTGTGAAAAAGAAATCAAGAACTCTTTCCAGCTTGTCACACTTACTATCCTTGAAATAAAACTGAACGTAGTGGTCTGATCTCAGTCAGAAACCTAGGCTCTGCAAAGAGCATGGATAGACAAGTCTGGCCTTTTGCAGATGGGGTCGATGTAGGATTATATTTTTATTCTCCAAGAGTCACCGCCCCTACTTTGGGAAAATAAACTTATCCGTCTAATCGACGAGGGGCTTGGCCATGTGGCTGGCTTTAGCTAGTGGAATGGGAGCAGAAAGGATACTCCAAGCAGAACTTAAGAGTTCTGCCAGCTCTGCTGTGCTTTGCTGGGATCAAAGAGTTTCAGGTTGGGGTCATCCTTCCAAAGTGAAGAGAGTGTGGAGAAGAGCCAGAACAAACATAGAACATGCATGAATTTGAATAGGAAGTCTTGGCGATTGTGAGCCTTTAAAAAATCTTTTTTTAATGTTTATTTTTGAAAGAGAAAGAGTGTGAGCAGGGGAGGAGCATAGAGACAGAGGGAGACACAGAATCCAAAACAGGCTCCAGGCTCTAAGCTGTCAGCACAGAGCCCAACACAGGGCTCGAACCCATAAACTGGGAGATCATGACTTGAGGCAAAGTCAGGTGCTTAACCAACTAAGCCACCCAGGCACCCTGGTGATTGTGAGCCTTTAAGTAGAAGGGTCATCCATTACCATAGTATTTTATAATTGATGTTCTATTTGATATTATGTCAGAAATTTCTCTTAGCGTTTTTTTTTTTGCTTCTAACACTTAATTGACTTAATTTAAGAAAAGAAACAAAGACATTTTATAATTGATGTTCCATTTGATATTGTGCCAGAAATTTCTCTTAGCGTTTTTTTTTCCCCTTAGCATTTCTTATAATGTGGGTCTGCAACAAATTATCACAGTTTTGGTTTATCTAAAAATGTCTTTACTTTGCCTTTGTTTAAACATTTTGTTAAATACAGAATTCTAGGATGATACCTGGTTTTGGTTTTTGTTTCAGAACTTTAAAGATGCTGCCCCATTATTTTTGGTCTCCATTCTGATGGGAAGCCAGTTTTCATTCTGATGATTGTTCACCTCTCTGTGATATTATCTGTTATTCTCTGAATCCTTTAGATATGATGTTCAGAAGTTTGACTACAATGGATGGAGGCATTGTTTTCTTTGTAATTATCCTGATGAATATATGGTTGCAGCTTTGGTTGATGTCAGTTTACATTTGGTTTCTAAAACTTCGATGACCTCTGCTTCCTGGTGGACGCTGGGGTCAAACTCATGCAGTTACTAGACCTTTAAACAAGACCATCTCAGGCATGCAGGGGCCCAAAACTGTGAGACCACGGCATAGCCATTGGCTGGGCATATCCATTGACCATGAGACCTCAACCCTATGAGTCTGTAGGACTAAAAATCATGAGAAACTGGGACTGTGGAATGACAAGAAGTTGACACCATAAGATGTCAAGTCTCAAGGTTACAGAATGCCAACGTGAGGTTGTGAGGTCATGAATGTGATGGAACGCACAGTCTCTGTGCATTCTTTATTGACTTCCTTAGTAAAGATTCATGGAAGGTAAAGTTTGAAAATTTTTACATATATGAAATATTCTTTATTCTCTTCTTATGTGTGGTTAATCATTTGGCTTGGAATAATTTTTTTAGAGGGGAAGGGGCAGAGAGGGAGAGAGAGAAAATCTTAGGTAGGCATGGAGCCTAACCCGGGGCTTGATTTCACATCTGTGAGATCACGACCTGAGCCAAAATCAAGAGTCAGACACTTAACTGAATGGAATAAATTTTTATTTAAAGTTTGAAAACATTAATCTCTTGCTTCTAGCTTCCAATGTTGCTGTTCAAATGATTTTCACATCTTCTCACATCATTTAACCTTTCTTTCCTTCCTTTTTTTCTGCTGCTTCTCCTCCTCTGCCTTCCCTTTACTCTCCTTTTCTTTCCTTTTGGTCTTCTCTTCATTTTTATTCTTCTTTCTAAGAGATTTTTCAACATTTTTTTGAATATTTCATTTGGGCTCTAATACTTCTACTTTCCAATAATACTTTCTAGATTTCTTATGGTTGCATTTTTCTTGTGTCTTAACATCATTTTATGAAGGCTTATTTATATGAATCAGGTATGGACACCTAAAAAGCATTTTGCACAAACAGGGTTTACTGATTGGAAACCCACCAGTCATGGGTCTAGATGTTGGTCTGAGCATGGCAAAAATTTCCAGCTGCCCACCAAAATCTGTTCCCCAGCCCTCTTGCAGTTAAATATGACTTTACTGTACTGTTTTGCACATTAGAATGTTACTAGAAGTGACTTCTTCCACTTACAGGACTGGCCTGTGGAAGAGCCCTAGTGTATTCCTTTATCCGGAATGAAAAGGATTCTCTGAAAACAGTCTTGGAAATCATGTGTTGAAGAATGCAGAGTGTCCATCTGCCCAGATGCCTGCATGATGGTGTGACCGTTACAGGAGCGAAAACAAAACATAAATGTGTTGGCGCCGCTATGTTGTTTTGGAGGTGGTGGGATCTGGGTTGCAGTTTAGTACTTCACTAATATCTATCTTTGTGCCTGGTGTTTCTGACTCTGAAGCTTCTTTGATGCTTTTTCTCTGAAAAAAGTTACCTGTTATATTCAGTAGTAGAATGGAAGAGAAGTGGTCTCATTATCTGGAAGGGGTGAAACACTGGGTATCTAACTGCTCTTAAAATAGATTTTCAAGTCTATGCCCTTCCACTGAGCTCCATTTTGCAAAATGTCGGGTGTTTCCTATTCCTTAGCTGTTCCTGGGTTCTGCAGGATGAATGGGCTGGTCCTTATTGGTATGGCCTTCAGCAACACTTAGATTGACCTGCCACCGTTCAGCTAAGATATACTATTCTTCCAACCATTTTCTCTCTTCCCATTTTGTGGTTGAGGGCTGAAGATTTCATCAAAAAGGGATTTTGAGTTCTTTGTTCTTCTTAGTACAGGGTGGTTTTCAAGAGGAAAGAGGTGAAGGGATGTCTCCTTGACAATTTTAAAGCCAGAAATCTAAATTTCAATTAATCTATAAAAGATTATTTACAGATTGTTTAAAAAAGACCAAGAGTGCCAAAATGAGATAGTTCCAAATAAATCCACAAAATCTGTAAGTTCTTTGTGATAACTTAACTGCTTTGTAAAATAATAAGTCAGAATATTTCATATATGTAAAAATTTTCAAACTTTACCTTCCATGAATCCTTACTAAGGAAGTCAATAAAGAATGCATACGACCAAAACAGGAAGGAAATCAAAATGATAGAGACACAGAATCCAAAAAAACAGGAAGAGAAGAGGTAAGGGAGTCTGAGAATGAGGGCAAACGGATTCAACAGGAACGTTGCTGTTGAAATGATTCTTCCAGAAGACCTAGAAAATGTTCTCTCTAGCAGAACTAGAGAAAAATAAGTATAACTTAAAAATCGAACAGAAGTCAAAAGAAGGGGTAGTTTCAAGAAAAAAATAAAGTGGAACTGGTCATCAAAAAAAATGTCACCATATATTATTGAAAGGTGTTACAGAGTTAGTGGATAATGTGACAAAACTTAATCACAGGATCAAAGAAAATTAAGCAAATGGGGAAAAAAGACAATTACAAAACAAAAAGTTATGCAAGGAAAAAACATAACCACAATATACAACAATATAAACAATATTTAGATACTCAATTTGTTATTTGTTAATGCGTAATAAACTACCCCAAACTTAGTAGCTCAAAACAGCCCATACTTATTATCTCACAATCTGTGGCAAAGGAATTTGGGCATGGCTTAGCTGGCTCTTACACTCTGTGGTCTTTCACAGGGCTGTAATCAAGGTGTCAACCGAGGGACTATGCCGTCATCTGAAGAGTTGACTGGGGAAAGATCTGCTCCCATAGTCGCTCACTGGTTGTCAGCAGCATTTGGTTTCCCACAGGCTATTACAGAGGAACTCAGTTCCTCATTGGTTGTTTGCCAGAGGCCGCTATCATTTCCTTGCCACATGGGCCTCTTCAATATGGCAGTTTGCTTCATCAAAGCCAAGAAAGCAATAGAGAGAGTTCGCTAGCAAGACAAAAGGTGCAATCTTCTGTACCCTAGTCCCAGAAATGATAACCATTCCATGTTGCCATATTCTATTGGCTAGAAGCCAGTTACACAAAGAAAGAGGATTACACAAAGCGTCAATATCAGACACGGAGGTAAGATAATTGGAGACTATCTTAGAAGCTGCTCATAACACAGCAAAATATTTTTTTCAACTTTTACAGATTGAATTCAATTTGACAGACTTAACTAGAAGTATGATAGAATTCTATTGAGTATGGAGAGAGAAGAAAGGAAACATGAGAGAATTAAAATTCACTATCTACCGTGTAGGAAATCGGTAAATAATATTTAACAAACCACAACCAGAGGATAGTAACACAAACACAACACTTAGGAATGTGAAAGTAAATATCAAGAGAATCTCAAAAAAGTTAACATCGATTGCCCCTGCAGAGAGCAGGAGACAGCTGCATTTGGTTTTGTTTTTTTCCTAAATAACCTTAACCAAAGAATTTATGTTTCTCAAATAAATCTAAATGGAGGAAATTTTGGTTGCTAAAGGAAAACTTCAATGTGGACCACATTACTTGGATTTCAGAGTGTAAAAATGAACTACTTATGGCTTTCTTCACTTTATGATTTTTTTCTCATCAGTTGCATTAATTTTTACCTCCTAATATGTAAAACATATTGTCAGATATTCATTGTTACTTCTCGTTTTTTCTTTGGTCAGTACAACAGGCTTTATTTGAAGTCTATATTGTGTGTGTGTGTGTGTGTGTGAGAGAGAGAGAGAGAGAGGAAGAGGAGGAGGGAGAAACATTGAGCCTTTGATAAATGTAATGGTGAGAATATTTCAGTGTCTTCTTCCTAGAATTATAGGCAAGCTACCCCCTAGTCAAAGCCTGGAACCTGTACGGCACAAGAGAAACTCTCCCTTTCCCCCCCAAAAAATATGGAAGTGTTTCTGAGCACAGGGAAGGAAAAGGCATATGTACAAACTGTGTTTTAGGCATGAGAACATTAATTTATGCCATTAACTAAACACTTTTCTTTTAAAACAGGAATCTAACCATTTCTCTTTGTAGTATCTATATGTCCTATTACATCTTTGTTTACCTAAATTTTCCTAGGAAACTGAAAAATATTTCAGTGAAACTGAAGAACAGCAAGGATCAGGAATCCCCTGGACAAAGACGCTTTCAATGAAGGGGGAAAAAATACAAAATGTGTGGATAGCCACTTTTTGCTGTGTCCAGGGATATGACTACAAGGTGACGTGAACAAAGGAATATTGGATATTTTTAAAGTGTTGGCATTTCCTAGGGAAAACATAAGACTCTTCTTGAAGAGTTCCCTCCTTGGAGATGGCTGCAACAATTTCAATTGTATTCACGAAATGTTCTTCCTTTTCTTTGTAATTAAAAAAAAAAAAAGATTTTCCTTAGATTGAAAGAAAGATAGGTTTGCAAATCTAATTGCTCTCTTTTGTAGAAAGTGGAAGAGTCTTTAACAAGCAAACTTATTTTCTTTGTATGTATAGACACTTATGTGGTTCTTTTAGTTGTAATCATTGATTGGTTCTTTGTTAAGATGACAAACATAAAATTTTTTCTTTATCTGTGACACAGCTTTTAATTATTCCTAGTAGCAAGTGAGGGAGTATTTTTATTTGTATGTTGATCTTCATATTTATTAGATTTTTTAAAATGTTTTCTTGAACTTGAAGTACTTTCAAATTTAGGCCTAAATTTTAATTCAAATGAACCCCTGGCCACTCTTACATTCGATTTTTTGAATGCCTGCATTGCAAGTTGACTTTTGAGATAGGGACACAACCACCTTAGGTATAAGAACACAGAAAGTCCTTTGCTCAAGGTTACATGGCTAGTTAGTGCCAGAATTAAGAGGCTACCCTGACCGCCTGATAGATTCCTCATCTATGTTCATTCCACTATGCTTCAAATTTTCTCACCATTTCCTCTGGTAAATAAATGGAATTGGGATTTGTTTTGTAATTTGGATTTGTAAGTATTCCCTTGCAACACTTACGCACTAGCATTCGTATCAGCATTATTCATAGCAGCCAGAAAGTAAAAACCATCCAAATGTCCATCAATTGATGAATGAATGAACAAAATGTGGCATATTCATGCAATGGAATATAGTTCGGCAATAAAAAGGAATAAAGTACTGACACTTGCTACCACTCGGATAAACCTTGATAACGGTAGGCCAAGAGGTACCTAAGCTCGTTCAGTCGGAGGAGTGTGTGACTCTCAATCTCGGGGTAGTAAGTTCAAGCTCCATGTTGGGTGTAGAGATTACTAAAATAAATAAATAAATAAATAAATAAATAAATAAATAAATAAATAAAAACTCTTAAAAAAAAAAGAAAACATTATGCTAAGTAAAAGAAGTCAGGTGCGGAAGACCATACACGGTGTGATTTCGTTTATATGAAATGCCCAGATTAGGCAAATCTGTTGATGCATACAGTAGATTCGTGTTTGCATAGAGCTGAGGGAGGTGGGTAGGAAGGTTTGAGGGTGACAGTTTAAGGCGCGTGTGATTTCTTTCTGAAGTGATGACAGTGTTCTACAGTTGACTATGGTGATGGTTACCCAATGCCTTCAGTACACTAAAAGCCGTTTCATTGTACACTACAAATGAAGTATGGAATATAACTTACCAAAATAAAGCTGTTAAAAATATGCCATTGTTGGTGCTCATTTTAAAAGAGAAGTTAGATTTATATCATTAACATTAAGATGAAAAGAAATAAGCATCAGCAACCAGAGATATAAATAATGAGCAAAGAACACCCAGATGGCTCAGAACTAAAAGAAATGTAATAAATTTTGCATTCTTGTGCTTTAACGTATGTATTAGATCCTCACTGAACACAGTGCTAAGAAAGAATTTGAAAGCCTCTTTAGCTTTCTGTGATAGGCTCACTCAGTCTGCAAATACCTACTGGCCGCTAGAAACTGAGCCGGATGCTACAGGTAAAATGATAAACAATAACAACAACAAAATAAAGCCCACTTGGGGAGTTCATGGGAAAATTTCCAATTTTTTAGAAAAAAAAGAATATAAACATATTAATTTGGAAAGATACATGCGCCCCAAAATCTATAGCAGCATTACCAACCTGAGCCAAATTATGGAAAGAACCCAAATGTCCAGCAGCTGATGACTGGGTAAAGAAGATGTGATACGGGGCATCCGACTATTGATTTTGGCTCAGGTCATCATCTCCTGGTTCACAAGATCAAGCCCCGTGTCAGGCTCTGGGCTGGCAGTATGGAGCCTACTTGAGATTCTATCTCTCTCTCTCTCTCTCTGCCTCTTCCCCACTCATGCTTTCTCTGTCTCTCTCTCTCTCAAAATAAATAAATAAACATTTTTTTAAATTTAAGATGTGATACACACACACACACTGGAATATAACGCAGTCATAAAAAGAATGAAATCTTACCATTTGCAACATGGATGGAGCTAGAGAGTATTACGCTAAGTGAAATAAGTCAGAGAAAGACAAAAACCATCTTTTTTCACTCATATGTGGAATTTAAGAAATAANTTTAAGATGTGATACACACACACACACACACTGGAATATAACGCAGTCATAAAAAGAATGAAATCTTACCATTTGCAACATGGATGGAGCTAGAGAGTATTACGCTAAGTGAAATAAGTCAGAGAAAGAAAAACCATCTTTTTTCACTCATATGTGGAATTTAAGAAATAAAACAAATGAGGGGCACCTGGGTGGCTCAGTCAGTTGAGTGGCCAATTTTGGCACAGGTCAGGATCTCACCGAGTTTGTGAGTTCGAACCCCACATCAGGCTCACTGCTGTCAGCTCAGAATCCACTTCAGATCCTCATTCCCCACTTGCTGTCCATCCCCCACTTGTACACTCTCAAAAACAAGTAAACATTTAAAAAAAAACCAACAAAAACACCAAAGAGTTAACCTTTGTTGAACATATTCTATGCACCAAACACCATGCAAGTTATTGTGCATAGGCTTGAGTTATAATGGCCAGTTGAAAAACCATTTATCACACTACAGTTGATATTGGTTAAATATAACTGAAACATTTAAATTATTCAGTTGACATCCATTTCATAAATAAAGTCAATCACTGTCTTATTCATCGCTGTGTCTCAGGAACTTACTCAACTAATGGTAATCAAAATTGAATTTATGATAAAAATTCATTGAACTCTCCAAAGCTATTAACGGTGTAGCAATACAATGATCTCATGACTGCAGTTCCTTAAAATCCAAAGAGCTGTCAAGCCAATGTCTTATTGATTCTCTTAATCTTCAGTACAAGAGACAGTACAAGAGAGCAGAAAAAGGAAAAATGTTTACGAAGGCAGCATATGGAGAGTTATGAGTATAATTTGTAAGCCTGGATAAGGGCAGTACAAGTTTATGGACTATCGTGAATATTGTGGTCTGATGACTTTTCAAACAATCTGCAAGACTAACCACTGCTTTCTGCTTTCTTTCACCTGTCTTCCAAGATGACCTCAGCCAAAATAGTTGCTTTATTCTTTTGTACTTGAGCTTGAAAAATGTGTTTATCTTTATTACATATGTTTTGAGTGCACTGCATGTGAAGGCAGAGGCTTGGCCAGTGACAACCTTTATCCCTGCTGCCATCAAGTAGATTATACTTACCTTTCTAAGTGCGATCTTTCTCCTAAGAGCAAAGTACTTTACAGATATCTGACTGAGCTCAGAACCTCAGCAGAGAGACTAGAAGAATAGGAACTAGTAGTAAACTCCACTAAAAGTTTGGATTATAGTAACTTGTTCTGTGAGAGTTTCTGCAAGATGAGTAAACATTTTTAATAAATGTTAACTTGATAAAGGAGCGATGTCTTGGAATATGAGCAGTATGTGATGCCGAAAGTCACATGATCACAACCGAGCCAATGGTTCTTTCTCTCTCTCTCACTGCGGGATTGTGGGTGATCATCTCCCATGCTTGCATGCTCGGTCTCAGGCTGTGGTATCTGGCAGAAATCAGCGATTTTTCAGAACATTGGAAGGTGCTTGCAACTGTCACTAGTATATTTTTTGTCACTTCAAAGCACCTATGGACAGTCCTTTGCTTTTCTGTACAAGAGCAAGCTTGGGAACACTTTGCTTCATTCTAAGTCATTGGATAGGTTCCTTGTTACAGTTGCAGGAAAAGGAAAAGATTCCAGGGGCGTCTGGATGGCTCAGTTAATTAAGTGTCTGACTTCGGCTCAGGTCATAATCTCAGAGTTCATGAGTTCGAGCCCTGCGTCAGGCTCTGTGCTGACAGCTCAGAGCCTGGAGCCTGCTTCAGACTCTCTCTCCCTCCTCAACTCACACTCTATCTCTCTCTCTCTCAAAAATAAATAAACATCAAAAAATTTTTAAAAAAGAAAAAGATTCCTTTGAGCCAACAGATCGCAGTGATTCCATCAGTGATGGTGAGAGTCATCCTACACAATAACCCTCCTCTCGCTTGTCTCCCTCACATCAGCCACGGAGGTTTCCAAAGGTAACCACAAGTTAATTTGTTTATTTTTCTTTATATTTTATACTTTCATTATGATTTTGTGTTATATAACAACATTGTAATCATTTTTATATGAATATTTTGGAGTTGTGGAGCAAATCATCTGAGTCTCCATTATTTCCTATAGGGAAACTCACTCTGATATACAAGTGTATACTTTGAATTACAAGCATGTTTCCAGAAGAAATTATGCTCACAAACCCAAATTTTACTGTATTTCACATGTGAGGAAATCAAAGAAAAAGAGGCTTTCCAACAGAGATGTAAGGAAATTTTAGCCTTTTAACTAGTCAAAGCAAATGATCTAAGAAATAATTCCAGGCTGACTTTGCCTTTTGAATCCCAATAAATGGCAACAAGGTCTGCAGGGTTTGGGGGCATTCCGCTTGGGCTGCAGGCATCCGGCCTACACAGATCCCACCTTTGCAAACAGCACCTCATACAAGAGGCATCCAACAACACTGCTTTGAGTCTAGTGGGCTCCTGGTCAATGATTATTGAAATCATTTTGGAAAATGCAGCATGAATCTGTAACATAAGCGTCAAACAATCGCTATGAAGCACACTACCGAAGACAGTGTCTGCAATAATTGTCACTGTGACCATAAAGGATTTGTTAGCTGCATGAAGTCATTTGAAATGGACTTGGGTTACATCAGCCCATGGAAGGATTTGGACTTTTTAAAAATGTGTGTACATGCAAACACACATACACACATGCAAATTAACTATATATATATATTTAATTCAGTCAATTAATAAATGAAAAGTTACAAACAACTAGGGTTTGAATTAAAGCTATTTTTTTTTTAATGTCGACTTGCTTTTGGGGGGAGAAGAGAGAGAGAGAGAGAATGTAAGTGGGGGAGGAGCAGAGAGAGAGGGAGACACAGAATCTGAAGCAGGTTCCAGGCTCTGAGCTGTCAGCACAGAGCCCCATGTGAGGCTTGAGTCCACAAACCCTGAGATCGTGGCCTGAGCCGAAGCTGGAAACTCAACCAACTGAGCCACCCAGAAGCCCCTAAAGCTATTTAAATGAATTAATCTTGGTGTGTGGGTATTTTTGCTGTGTTATTCTTTGGAATGATGAGCAACAAACAAATAATATGACTTTGCCCTGGGAAGGTCAAGGTTTTAGCCAAACAACTGACGTTTCATCTGATTGAAAATGAGAATTCTGGCTGTAGCACTTATTAATTGTATGACCTTGCACGAGTTATTGAACCTTTCTATGCCTCAGTTTCCTCATTTGCAAAATGATGACTGTGTCTGCTTACTGTGTTCTTACAAAGACCGATTGGGTTAATGATATAAAGGATGACGAGTAATGCCCAGTACAGCACATGCTGTATAAATGCTAGTTATCTCTGTTATTATTATTGTTGTTGTTGGTATTATTACTAGTATTTCATTCATATAACAGTACTTACAGTCCAAGAGCAAAACAGACATACTCTGAAGTGAACGAGTATTAGGAGAGGGAACTATAGAATGTTCCTTGCTCTTGAATAAACACAAAAGCCTTCTCAACTAGTACCACAGTCTTCCTTCCTCCTTCCTAGAGCAAAATTACTGGGGTTCAGACTCTGGCGAGAGACCCAGGAGGGGCTTCCCACCCTTAAATTCTAAGCAGTCAATCTGGATAATGGACAGAGACATGGATAATGGACAGAGAATTCTGAGTCTAAATGGGAGAAGATTATTGTCCAACTCTGTTCCCGTAGAGCAAAGGGACTGAAATGAGTAGAGCAATAAAACCCAGGAGAACCGTTATAGGAAAATCCCCCTTGAGAATCGAAAGGGATAGTTATCAGCAGGATTGGATCCGAGGATGGTGTAGGAACAAGGCAACAAAGGCCAGCTGTGACCATCATCGGCCTCTGGGGTCAGGCATCAACACCCTTGGGAAATGGCAGTCTCAGGGTTCAGAGCGACATCTAGGGAAGGCATCGATAGCCCGGAAGGACCTTAAATGACATTTATGGGACAAGTGCCATTTCTGTCATTGGTAGCAAGCTGGCAAACAATGAGGGAACTGAAAGGTGCCAGCTGGGGAAGGTCTGTGTTCTGTCTCACTTTTTATGCACCAGATGTATCTTGGGAGGGGTCCTCAAATAAGCTTCTATTTAAGGGGCTGTTACTGTCCTGGGGGCTCCCAGGCCAATGGGAGCAATTAAAGAGGAGCAGTGATTTCTGCAGAGCCAAGAACAGTGTTTTGTTACATTTGTGGCATTATTTTTGCCCCAGATCACTGTTGCCAGGGGAGGAAAATAGATGAGTTATGTTCACTTTCCAGAAGGATAACATTTTTAGTACTTTTAAAAGCCAATTATGAAAAGCCATATGTAATTATAAAATAATGTTATGTTATTCTAATCCTGTTGTATAGTGCCAACAAGAAAAATAAAACCCCAAAAATTAACTGCAATCAAGTTTCCTGTATGTTTCTAAATGATACCGAGATTGCAATTTTTAAAATAGCTTTTAAATGCTAGAAGTCTACATTTTTTATTTGTTTTTGTTACCCAGATTATTTCAAATATGTTGCCATGACCAGTCAAAGTCAAGGGAGTATTTATGGTATAAATGATGAAATACATATACGCCTGGTCTCTCATACCCATTGCTATATATAATGCAGCACAGTGTTTCCGCCTATCCTGAATTTGAATTCGTTTTAAGCATTTGAGGACATGATTTCATTGTTTTTGTTTTTCTTAAACGTGTGGATAAACTTATTTTTACATTAATCAAGGTATTTAAATGCCTTTCTGTTGAGTCATGCTAACAGATACAGAAACAGGGTTGGCTTTAGATAAAATTGTGAAAAGACAACACTGTTTCCATGTCTCTAGTTTACCCAGTCTGTTTTCTTAACCTTCCCCCAACCCCGTCTCCCTTCTTCTCTCCCATCCTTCCCAGAAAACCTTGTCTGTATCACCTGCCTGATTTAACCCATAAAAACCTGCCTTAGAAACAACTACTGAAACTAATTAGCAGCCCTCCTTTTATCAAAATGTACCAGAAAGTATCAAAAAACAGCAACTGAATTTCAGTGAGAAACAATGCTTGTGCTTCTCACATCAAGGTAGCTTTAATCCTGGGAGTGTATTTGGTCTGTCGGCATATTCAAAGTCTCAGGAAGCATCTGATGCTACATCTTCTTGAACGTAACTATTAATGGAACATTGTTTTAAGCATTTTATATGAAAGCAAACACGGGTATATAGATTGGGATTGCAGAGCACCCTTGAATTGTAAAGACAAAACACAAGACTGTGAAGAACTCTTATAATTGTGACAGGCAGTTTGAACAAAAGCCCCCAAAGCCATTCATTTCTCTGTTATTCAGTCTCGTGTCCCTCTGCAATTCCACAGGCATCTGTAGAAAAATCCAAGTAGCATAGGTTCCAGCCAAAGGAATGAAGTCTTAAAGTATTATTATTTCAGTACCAACCAGCTAGAGAAACACCAGATATTAGCAAGAGGATGATAACTCTTAAGTAGTAGAAATAAATTGAAGTTCCAGCATTTACTATCTGTGTGGCCTTGGGCAATTCACTTAACCTCTCTGAGTAAATTTCTGCATCTGTGAATTAAAAGTTATGGCCCCAGTTCAGGTGGGGTTTTGGGGGTTTTTTGTTGTTTTTTTCCACAAGAATGGGTGAAGCCGAAGGAAGACAATTGTGAAACACTTTATAAATTATAAAATGCCCCATAAGGTAAGTCACTCTTGTTTCTATTTTTGTATCATTAGTTACTTTGTAGAAATGTTCTGTGAAGCCTGGAATCCTGTTCTGTTTTTTTAAATTTTTTTAAAACATTTATTCATTTTCAAGAGACAGAGTGCAAGCAGCGGAGGGGCAGAGAGAGACACAGAATCCAAAGCAGGCTCCAACCTCTGAACTGTCAGCACAGAGCTGGATGTGGAGTTTGAACTCATGAACCATGAGATCATGACCTGAAGTCAGACGGTCAAGTGACTGAGCCACCCAGGTGGCCCTGGAATCCTGTTTCTACAGCTGAGCCTCACCCTGCCCGCTAGCTGACTGGTGGTCTCCCGTTCCGGTTTGGTGCCCTTCTGGATTTCTGATCTCAAGTTGAGAACTGCCTAGGGTAGAGTGTCAACACAGGGTCATACTTAATCATCCTTGCTGTATATTACGATCTTACACAGAAATAGAAAAACATGTCTGCGTCTTAAAGACTCTGTGCATGATTTTTGCTCACATCCCTCCTTCACCTGCAAGATCTGTAGGAGCTTGTGAGGAATGCGGAATGGGTCCTGGTAATGCCTACATCAGAGGTAGAAGTAGCTCGAGAAATCACACTTCTTTCTTTGGAATCAAGATTACATCTATCTTTGGTTTATTTGCCATCTGTGCTGGTAAATCGTTTGGGGAGAGACAGATATATAGCTCTAGATTTGAGGTCCTCAGTTAGGTAGTTATAAATATAGACAGATGTCTGAACTTGGAATTCCTGGTAGTGGGTTTGGATACAAAGAATGCCACTCCCCCCCCCCCCCAAGAAAGCAAGCCACACATATGCACACACAGAGGTACGTAGGGTCTTTCAGTCCTAACAGATATCCCCCAAGTGCACCCGTTGGATGGGAAGAAGATCTCTTCCAATGGCTACCACACTGTCCTTGGTGTGTGGACAGGTGGGAACTTGAGTCAGCCTAGGGCTGTGTCGTTGAAGACATACGCAAAATACATGACCACTTTAAAGCTCCAAGAAGAGCACCTCTCAGGAAAGGATACATTGGCAACCAGAAATGAAAAGTGTGCTTTCCTAGGGATTGTTCCAGATAACATGATCTGATACATTCTGTTCAAGTTTGAGAGTCAGCACATCTGGTTTCTAATCCCACTTCTCCCACTGTGATTGTACAACTGGTAGCAGAGCCAGGTTCCTGCCCAGCTGGCACTCGAGAAGGCTTTGGCGGAGACAGGAAAGGCAAACGAACATTCCGAGGGGATGCGAACAAGCCCAGATCCAATCTTTCCTTTGGCTTTGAACATGTTCGTTCAAATGCCACAAAGCTACCCTCAATTTGGGGACACATGGCTCTTATTTACTGTTTTTCTTTTTCCCCTCAAGACAGACCATTTTCTTTCTCATTTATTTTATTTTATTTTTTATTTATTTTGTTTTATTTAACATTTGATAACATGTGCTCATTTCCAGAGAACAGATACAAAGAGGGCGATAAGAAGAACTATTGTGAGCATGTTGGAATATTCCCTTCAAGGCTGTTCGCTATGAATGTGCATGTGTTTGAAAAACAGTCATAACATACAGAGTTTGCATTTCTTCGTTAAACTGCACAGGTCCTGTGGGGCCTGGGTGGGTGGCTCAGTCTGTTGAGCATCAGACTCTTGAATTCAGCTCAAGTCATGGTCTCATGAGCCCCACGTGCAGACCCCTGGGCATGGAGCCTGCGTGGGATTCTCTCTCTCCCTCTGCTCCTCTCCTGCTCCTCTCTCTCCCACTCTCTCTCTCTCAAAATAAATAAATAAACTTACAAAAAAGCAATATGACTTTCAAAGCCTGTAGCTATGCATCTTCATGTGTTTGAAAACCAGAATTGTAACATACAGAGTCATTTAACATTTGCATTTCTTTTTTAAACTACACACGTCCTTGGCCCACATTTTTAAGGAACCATTTGCCTTTTTCTGATTGATTTCAAAACCCTATTGATACATTAAAAAGAGTAATGCTTTATAAATGTAACGATTTTGTGCCTGGTTTATTCTTATTGTTTGAACTCACTAATTTTGGGGGGTAAACATGATCATATATTCTGTCACTCAGATTTTCTGAGTAACAAAACCAAAACATATCACTGTGGGGAAAAATAGCAAATATCATTAAGGAAAAAGAAGAAAACTTTGGGGGAAAGCTCACATTCTTTATCTCGCACCTTGAGATAACCACTATTAGTACTTGCTGTGTCTTTCTCCATATGTGCATTTACATGTGCACGTATTTCTTTTGATTGTGTTTACCTGAAAATCATTGTCCCCTGCTTTTACATCTGACTTGGCCATGTCCCTTTACTGTAGACCTATGGCTTAAGTGCTCTACCTAATTGCGTTCTGGATTTTTCTTCCGTCTAATCTGAAAGACATACTATGGCAGTTAAAACCACTTACTCTGCTATTGTGTTCCTACCTGCCCCGCCCCAGCTGTTTCTGGTTCTATTTATTACCAAATGGACTGTTCTGTGTCTCTTTTCTTTTTGCACTTTATTTGATATATAGCCTGCTTACGTGTTATTAGTGATCACATTCTATTATGTAATTACTATTCAATTAGTTATTTAATGATGAGTGTGTTATTATTATATGGTTTTCCTGTTAAGAAATTCTTATACTTTTGAGGAGCCTTGGTGGCTCAGTTGGTTGAGTGTCTGATTTCAGTTCAGGTCATGACCTCATAGTTCATGAGTTCAAGCCCCGCATTGGGCTCTGTGCTGACAGTTTAGAACCTGGAGCCTGTTTCTGATTCTGTGTATTCTTCTCTCTCTCTTCCTTCCCTGTTCCCTCTCTGTCTCTTTGTATGTCAACAATAAAAAAAACCTTAAAACAATGTTATATTTAAAAAAGAACTTCTGAAGCCTCTTTATGCTGTACGTGCATGTTTATGTTACAAGTATCCCTAATACTAAGTAGTTTCAATGGTCACACACAGGTCATTCACGTAACCTACACATTTTCCAGTTCTCAATGGTCATTCACAGGTCATTTCAACGGTCATGCACAGGTCATCCCCAGTTCATGTAACTTACACATTTCCCAGTTCTCTGATTTCTCATTCAGTTCGCTGGACTAACTGAGAGAGACCCAAGCCTGTCTCCCATCACCTTTGTGCATAAAATATCTGCAGGGAGTCTTTACTCTGTTCCCATCAGTACATGACAAGCACTTCTCATCTGCAAGCCCCAGGACAATTTTTTTTTTGCTTTAATTTTTTTAAATGTTTATTTATTTTTGAGAGAGAGACAGAGCATGAGTGGGAGAGGGGTAGAGAGAGAGGGAGACACAGAATCGAGGTAGGCTCTAAGCTGTGAGCTGTCAGCACAGAGCACACACAGGGCTCGAACTCACAAACCATGAGATCATGACCTGAGCTGAAGTCAGGCACTTAACCGACTGAGCCACCCCGGGGTCCCTCTTCTTTTTTTTAAATTATTGCTCTGGGTTCATCAATAGCACCATTTCTCTGAAAGTCCATTCTACATAAATGTGAGTCCTAAATATGTTCTGCATTACTCCTCTTTTCTTTTTCTTTCTTTCTCTCTCTCTCGCTTTTATTCCTAGACTTTCTGCCTTAATTTCAAGAAGAAGTCTTGAGTTTCTCTCTCACTTCAGAAATTTTATTTTCAGTATCCAATCTAGTATTCATTGTATACATCATGGTTTTTTATTAGACACTTGTGTTTTTCATCTCCCTCTATACCACTCTGATTTTAGAACTTCATGACTACTTATTTTAGATTCATATATGCAAATGCGTTTAAAGCACTTTAACAACACACTCAGAATCATTGAGTTTTCTTTTCCTACTGGTTTTTGGTTTTTGGGTTTTGTTTTGTTTTGTTTTGAGGCAACTCTGCTTCAGAGAGAAGTATTTGCTTTGATTCTTCAGAGCTGTTCCTTATATTAGGTTAAAACATATACAGCTGCTGGTATTCCAGGCTTTCTTTATTTATACACATGGCAACTTTATAGGGCATCACCTAGAAGAAATGTTTCCTTTTTTTAGGACTTGTGACTTACTCAGTCTTCCAGAAGCAAGCTGTCACTGCCCAGATTGGCTTAGAGTCAATCCAAAGTTAAGATGGGTTTGTAAGAGATATATTTGTGTCTTTGTTACTGTTCTTCAGGTCCATGTAAGTGGGAAGAATAAGTATTATTCTTGAAATGAACTTGTCTGGTCACCTGAGCTGTCCTGAGTGCTGGGTGAGGGATCAGCCAGCAGTACTAGAAACAGTCCTAGAAGTCAACTTTGTCCATGTAATTTCAATATGAGATGGAACATCTCCTTAAGACTGTTTAGTTGTCATTTCACTTCCAAAATCACAGCAGACAAAAACAGTGGCCCGCGTTCTTCACTGCCCTATACATGTGCCAGATTTGGCAATTAAAAATAAAAGATGCCCAGTTAAACTTGAATAAACAGCAAATAATTTGTAGTATTAGTATGTCCTATGTAATATTTGGGACCTGCTATACTAAAAACTATTGTTGTTCATGCAAATCAATACCACAACGAAGTATCACCCTCTATCTGTCAGAATGGCCAGGATCAAAAAGACAAGAAATAGCAAGGATTGTCAAGGATGCGGAGAGAAAGGAACCCTCATGCATTGTTGGTGGGAATGCAAACTGGTGCGGCCGCAGTGGAAAATATCATGGAGGTTTCCTCCAAAAATTAAAACTGCAACTACCCCATAATCCATTAATTCCATTACTGGGTATTTACCCAAAGGAAATGAAAATACTAATTCAAAAAGATATATGCACCCTTATGTTTATTGAAACTTTATTTACAATAGACAAGAAGGAAGCAATCAAGTGTCCATCAGTAGGTGAATAAAGATGTGGTGTATATATATAATTATATATATAATATATTATGTATATATATATAATGGAATATTACTCTGCCATAAAAAGGATGAAATCTTGCCAACATGGGTGGACCTAGAGGGTATTATGCTAAGTGAGACAAGTGAGACAGAGAAAAACAATTAGCACATGATTTCACTTATATGTGAATCAAAAAAAAAAAAAAACCATGAATAAACACACAAAAATGTAGAAACAGACCCATAAATACAGAAAAGTATCCAATATTGCCAGTTGGGAGTAGGGTGGAGAGATGAGCAAAATTGGTGAAAGAGAATGAGAGGTACAGCTTTCCAGTTGTAGAATGAGTAAGTCATGGGTAAGGTACAGCATCAGGAATAGAGTCAATGGTATTGTAATAACATTGTATAGCAACAGATGGTACACTTCCATACAAAAACTATTCATCAGTAGTCTGAAATTCAAATATAACGAAGCTTAACTATGGGGTATAAAGGCTATCAATGGATGCTTGTCTCCAACTCTTCATTTTTTAGTTTTATGGATGCTTGTCTCCAACTCTTCATTTTTTAGTTTTTTGGATGCTTGCCAGGACGTGTCAGGGTCTCCTCCATGCATAACCAGGAACACTGCTTTTCAGGAGGAATGGCGTGGGTCACTTTCTATAATGCCCATCAATGTTGGTCCATCTCACCAGCTGTCCCATCAGCTCATTAGATGTTATGGAAAGTCTCTACTTTCCAATGGTCATGCAAGTTAATATTAACTATTTCAAAGGGATTTGAGGAAGAAGAATACTATGACTATGATACAGTCATCTTACCACCTAACCTGGAGAGTCAGAATAATTTTCCTTCTCTGAGGCAAAACAAATTTTTGCACATGGTCAATGGGTATATTCCACCATCAACTTTAATAATCATATACACCTGATTGTGATACTTATCCACAGAATGGTCAATATTTTCAGGAATTGATTATTCTGGTTGTAAAAATGGAGAGTTTTTAGAAAACATAACCTTGAAAGAAATTCCTTTGCTCTCTAGTTTGAGTGTGGGGCAATGTGCAGACAGTAAGTCTTGCTAAATGAATAGTTTGCAATACAACCCTTTAACATGATGAATGAAATCTTGGAAATTTCACATTAAGACAATTTCTCGTTCCAACACACAGTGACCAAAATTTAAATGAGAATCCACTGAGGATAAAAATCAAGAATTTAGACAGCACCTCCAAAATGATCATGCAAGGCCTCTTTTCCTTTTCTTCTTTAACTCTTCCTCTCTGTGGGTGACATATGAACGGATGAACAGTGTTCTGCAGCATTAAACCAGATTTCATCCTCATTATCATAATCATATGTACACCAATGGTCCATATCATATTCTTGCTTCACTCATGGAGACTCCAAGTAAAGCATTCCTTTGGAGAATTTAGTTTGTTTCTCAAGTTTTATGGGTATTTCATTCTAGAAAAATAAGATTTTGGGCTAGGTATTGAGGGTTGATGCTTTGGTTTGGAATTTTTAGTATATCCCAAGCCCACTGACCAAACCTATCATGATGCTCTAAATACAATAAGAAATTACAAGTCTGATTCATTTTCAGTTCAAAAAGTTTGTGGTTAACAATGCCCTACTGTTCTTGCTGTATGAGGATTACTTTCCTTTTTTTTTTTTAATTGAGGTATAGTTGACCCACAATGTTACATTAGTTTCAAGTGTACAACATGGTGATTCAATTTCTCTAGACATTAAGCTGTGCTCACCACAAGTGTAGCTGCTATCTGTCGCCATGCAACACTATTACAATACCATGCGCTACATTCCCTATGCAGAATTATTCCTTTTATTCCTGTAATTTATTCATCCCATAACTGGCAGCCTGTTCCTCTCTCTCCTTTCTCTCATTTTGTCCTCCTTTCTGGCAACCAGCAGTTTGTTCTCTGTATTTAAGGGTCTGTTTCTGCTTTTTTAGAAGGTTACTTTTCTTTTTCGGTATAGAAATAGCTTTGAATTTTTTAATTTCAAGTGTCATATGTAATGCATATTCAAAGGCAAAATCAAAAAGCATAACGTGATATAAAGAAAATATGAAAAAAATATCTTTAAATCCAACACTCTGAGATACACTTCACCATTTCGTTGGTAGAGCCTTCTGGACTTCTAGTTGTTTATAGTCAGAAATATACATGGGAACATATATACGAATATAAAAACACAATCAGAATAGTTGGCTTTATTTTAGGTAATGTGTGCTTCGGCACTTTGTTTGAATTCCTTTTTAATTTTAAAAGCCACCCTATAAAGTAGGTAGTACTGGTAGCATTCCCAATTTAGAGATGAAGACATCTTGAGGACAAATTAGTCAGCTTGTCCAAAGCCCCATGTGAGCAAGTGGCAAAGCCAGAATTTGAAGTGCAGTAGATTTACTCCAGAGCTCAAGGCACACTATGTGCTGTTAATGACCTGTGTTTTTCACCTAACAGTATTGCTGATACCTCTCCACATTAATACTTTTCCAAACATATATGTCCTTTTCCTGGATGCTGAGTATTCCATAAGATCATTGTGCCACAGTTTACATCAATGACGTCCTCATGATGGACTTTAGTCTGGTTCTTTTCATTTTTTTTCACTTCCTCCATAATGCTCTGAAGAGAATCCTTGCCATATATCTTTGCTAATCTTTCCGATTACTTATTTTGGATAAATCTCTAAAAGTAGAATTTGAGAGCTCAATTTAATTTTTTTGCGTATTGACAGAATGCATTCTCTGAAGATTAAACCTGTCTACACCCCTGCAAATAGTACACAAGAATAACTCCTCTCCACATTTGATCCACTTAGAAAAATTCTTAAAATCTCACATTCCAAGACACTTTGAAAACAAAAATCGCCTTCCATAGTGAGTTAGTATTGTCATTTCCTTGAAGTCCAAGTATTCTAAGGACTGATACTCTTGTCTTATGGACCAATGCACTGTTCCCGAGTCCAAACGCCCGATCATGGCCAGTAGGCGGTGCTCACACACAGGTTAGAAAGTTCTCTGTGGTCACCTTCTCTCTGATACACAGGGAATCATTCAGTGTCTTAAACTCTTGGACAACACATCATGACCTGCCTACTCAAAACTTATGTAATGGTGTATCCAGTACTCTGAAAATTCAGATTGATTGTTATTCTTCTTATATCAATGTCTTGGCAGAAGCTAATGTTAGCAATGTTCACATTCCCTTCAGATCACGAGGTCCGTGTATAGAGGCAATAATAACTCGCGAGGACTCATCCAAGTGAGTTTTCAAGCATCTGATCTTCAACTTGTATCAGCCAGCTTTAACCTTTCACTTATCTGTCTATACTGCATGTCTATAAGGAGTGGTATAAGCTGAACAGTATCTAATACTCTCCCTTTTCCACTATTACTCTTGGATTTAACTACCACATATTTCTTATTAAAAATGTTGCTAAATATTTGTCATTGCAAGCCTGAGGCAGATAAGTTTTTCTATTTTCCTTCCGACTAGAGCTCAGTTTGTCTTTTAATGCCTTTATACGATGCTGCCTTGTATTTACTTTAAAAACATTTCTGACTCCTCTATGATTTGGTTATTTGGTCCTTGAAAAGCAGCATCCAAATGCAAAGGCTGAAAAGTGTGACCACACAAAATAAAGAAAATGTCTGAACATTCAAAATCTCAGTAAAACAAAAAAAAATTTCTGAAAGAATAAATTATTAGAGAACATGTATTATTTCTGCTTCTTTCCTATTTAAGATTTACTTTGCTGTTAAGTCTGAGACTGATTTTGTAAAACTTTTCCATGGGCTTTTAAAGTAATGAGTTCTTCACTCAAAGATTTGTCAATTAAGCAGTGTTTGGATGACTGTCAGTAGAGCATGCAACTCTTGATCCCGGAGTTGCAAGNNNNTGTCAGTAGAGCATGCAACTCTTGATCTCGGGGTTGCAAGTTCAAGCTTCACGTTGGCTATAGAGATTCCTTAAAATAAAATCTTAAAAAAAAATCTCAGTAAAACATTGAGAAAAATATTTATAGCAAATATGATCCATGAAAGATGATCCTTAAGAGATGAAGAGATTGTCAATGTCTGCTAAAAATATTAAAAGCATAACAGGAAAAAATGGACAATGAACTCAAACAGAATTTACAGAGGCACAAGCAACTATGGATGTATTTCAAGGAAATATTTAATATAATTAGTTGTGAGAAAAATGGAAATTAAAATGATCTCATTCAAATTAGCAAAGAGTAATTCAATATCAGTAATCATGGTTAGGACATGGCAAAGGTCAAAGTCACCCCTCACACATGGTTAAGAAAAGTATGTAACCATTCTAGAAAGAAACTTTATAATTTATAACAAAAATATTAAAAATCTTTATAACCTTTCACCAGTAATATGTCTCTGGGAATTACTGGAAACTAAGTCAAAGGATATATATATATATATATATATATAAAGTTCATTCTGACATTATTTTTCCCAACAAAATANAAGTTCATACTGACATTATTTATCCCAACAAAATACTATACACCATCAAATATCCAATAATGTAGCATAATTTTTAATATTATTCATGTATTTACAAATACATATGCAGGACAAATAAAAGAAAAAATATATCCTATTTTTGACATTTATTTTCTGTGGATATAAAGTTATACATTTTGTTTTTAATTTGTATTTGTATGTTTCTCACACTTTGTATAGGAAATTGTATTCCTTTTACAATGAGAAGAAGCACAGAGTTTAAAGGTCAACTTGATTCAGGTAGAATTTCCATATAATAAAATGTGCATAATTTAAGGGTAGACATAACTGAGTTTTGACAAACAGCACCTTCATTTGACACTCACTATAATTAAGATACAGAATATTTGCATTTTTTGGAAATAAACTCTACGCCCAACCTGAGGCTTGAACTCATCACCCCAAGATCAAGGGTCACACACTCTACTGACCGAGCCAGCCAGGTGTCCCAAGGGACAGAATATTTGCAGTCAAATCCCTCCACCTTCATTCCTAACAACCATTGCTGAGCATTCTGTCACTGTACATCAGTTTAGCATTTTGAAAATTTCACATAAATAGAATCAGTATGTTGTCTTTCATGTTTATCTTCTTGCCCTCCGCATAATGTTTTCGAGATTTAAACATGCTGGTACATATATCCATAGCATATTTCTTTTTACTGTTGAGGAGTATTGATTTCAAAGATAGACAACAATTTGTTTATCAAATCAACTAATGATGGATATTTGGGTTGTTTCCAGTTTGGGGTTATTATAAATAAAGCTTCTAATTACATTGGCATAAAAATCTGTGAACATATGCTTTAGTTTTTCTTGAGTAAATACCTTGGAGCAGATTTTCTGGATAGCATTGTAAGTGAATATTTATTTTTAAAAAACTACTAAGCAGTGTTTCTAAGCAGTTATACCACTTTATTCTCCCAACATCCAAGTCTGAAAGTTTCAAATGTTCTACACTCACATCAACATTTGTTATTATCAGTCATTTTAACTTTAGCCATCCTAGTGATAAGAAGTGGGGTCTTTTATTTCCCTGATTTTCAATGACTTTTAGTATCTGTTCATGTGTTTAGTGGCCATATGTATATCTTCTTTTGTGAATATTCTGTTCACATCTCTTTCTAATCTTGAATGAGATGTTTGAAAACTTATTATTGAGTTGCAAAAGTTCTTAGTATGTTCTTAATAAAAGTCTTTTGTCAAATATGTGTATTGTGAATATTTTTCCCAGTTTGTGAATGTGTTTTGAAAAGCACTTTGGGATTTTAGTGACATATAATTTCTCAGGGTTTTTTTTTTTTTTTATGAATTACATTTTCGATGTCATAGCTAGGATAATGCTCCTATGCTATCTTCTTAAAGTTTTATACTTTTAACTTTAATGTTTTGGTCTATGATCTATTCCTAGTTATTTTTTATGTGTATGTTGTGAGGTCATTTGGACATTCAGTTTTCATATAGATATCTAGATGTCCTGGTATCATTTGACAAAAAGGCTATTATCTCCCCTAATGAATTGCCCTCTGAAATGTTTGTTGAAAATTAATGGACTAAAAATGTAAGAGTCCATTTCGTGGTTTGTTATTCTGCTTCATTGATCCGTGTCCATCCTGAAGCCAGGAATCTACTCTAACTGTTCTGTCATCTGCATATGGATCTAGATGGATGCGTGGACACAGAAACCAGCTAACGCCGAAGACTGTATGATTAGAAAACATTTCTCTTAAATCTCAGTGATTCCTCTAACGAGCAAGGAACAGGAGCAATTCATTTAACTTCTCTGAACCTTCATTTCCTCACCTACAAAATAGGTATGTTTAGACTTAGTTTGAAGGATTGTTTTGATAATTTAATGTGATGAGAGCTTAAAATGTCTAGAGCAGCAACCAACACAGATGAGGAAGACCTTAACAAAGATAGGTTGGTGTCTCTTTAAGGACCCAGATCAGGTCCCTGATTTAAGCAACAATCAGCTAGGGGTATGTTAGAATGCATTACCTCCTGGGGTTTCCAGCCAAAATTTTGCATCTCTGTCCATGTGATTTTCATTTTGATTTGGCCACTTCATTTTTCGATGACCCTTTATGAATCATATAATTTCTCCGGCTGTAGTCTCTTCCTCTGAAACATTAGGTCACGAATCACCCTTTAAAGTAGCTTCCATCAATAGCCTATGAATAGCCACCTTTTCATCACGAATTCAAATACCAAAATAAAAGAAGAATAAAATTTGTTTCTTCTTTGTTATCTCTTTAAGTGAAACCATAGTCTTCTTGCCACAGAAGCACCGAGTGCTTACTATCACTTTCTCCTGTTCCAGACTAATAAAAATGAAAAAGATAAAACAGCTTGAAGAAAAGAGGTGCAAATGATTTTTAACTAGGTCCCATAATTCCAAAACTGAAGGAAAATTATTAGGCCATCATTCTAGGAAATCAGACCACAAATAGGAACTTTACATCTGAAGAACCACAGTGTTGCTATGTTTATTACTTGATAGCCTGATATACAAACATTAGCAATGCGTCAGTTTCACAGAAACCCATCAATTCACCTGTGAAAGTCCATTTTTATCATGTTTTCTCATTAGTTTTATTATTTCAGCTTTATTGAGCTATTCATCAATTCCATATTTTGGAATATTTTATTAATACGACTTCAAACATAAAATATTAATTTATTATAGCATGCTTGGTTCATCAAAACCTTTGGAAGCGATGGGTAGTGCATCTGATTGGCATAAGAAACCAGGTTAACCTGATGGAACACCTCCTACAGAGGATGCTTAGCTATATATTGTGGTAAATTAATTGCATTATGACTCTAATTCTTGGTCCTTTCTTGTTTCCACACCTCTTGCCAATGACTTTAGAGCTCTTCCTCTAAGAATGGAGTATTGCACCATCCCATGTGTCTTGCTTTGACCTTTAGGATCAAAGGAAGTGACAGTGAACTGGTTCGGAGCCTAGACCTCAAGGGACCTAGCACGTGTCGGCTTGCTGTCTCTTGTTTCCCCATCATCCCCATGACAACATGCCCTGGCTAATCCGCCAGGAAATGAGACCCATATTACATAGACCTGAGCAGCCTGTCGTCTCAGCCATGGCCAGCCTGGACCAGCCAACGTCCAACAGGTGAGTGAGTTCAATCAAGATCAGCAGAGACGCTTGGCTAACCCAAAGCTGAACCTGCATGATACACAATACGTCACTGTGTCACAGCAGAGCCTTATGGCTGCGGGTTGTGATGACTGTAACTGAAACGATTATTGTGAGCTTTCTTGCACATACTGTAACGCAACTATTATGCTTTTAAATCCCTTGAAAATAATCTCCCAACAGTTTGTGTTTCCTTGAATACCACAGGAAGCTTGGGTGCTCCTGCTTACAAACAGACCCCTTCTGTGTGTGTGATCACAGCCATTGTTACAAACAAGCAGCACAATCTGTCAGATGGGAGTCCATATAACTAACACAAAGCAGGAAGAGTGGCCTTCAAATGCTGTCATGCTCATTTTTAGGCTCAAAACTCAATTTCGAAGTGAAACCCATAGAGTTGGTAACCTGGATTCAGTATAAATGTGTGCAGTTGCGTGTGAATATGTGTGTTTGTATCATACATGCACATCCTTATTCAATGCCTTGAAAGATTTTTTAAATCATACATCCACCTGCAAAGAAAACTTCAGTAAATTCCAAGTGCAATTACACAGATTACTTTCTCCCACCTTATTGCATTAACACCAGAAACTTATTTAAAAAAATTAAACCGGAGCATCAAATTACTTTTAAATGTCTCCTAAAATATTTGTATGCCAAGTAGAAGATAATTCTTACAAACGATTAGTTAACGAGGAATATAATAGTAAATATAATGTCATGGAATCTGGTTTGAATCACCCGGCCGAAGAACCAAGCAGCACTTGGCGATCTTGGAAGGGAGGAAGTCTATTTTACACCAGCGGGTTCAGAGGAGGCATTCCGTGATGAAATACTTGCTTTATCACAGTAATATCAGAAACAAACCAAATGTACAATGGCACCACCATTATTTATCTGTATTATAGAAGTGAGACATCGTGTATTAAAATAAACAGAAGGGGGCGCCTGGGTGGCTCAGTTGGTTAAGTGTCCGACTTTGGCTCAGGTCATGATCTCACAGTTTATGGGTTCGAGCCCCACGTCAGGCTCTGTGCTAACAGCTAGCGCAGAGCCTGGAGTCTGCTTCAGATTCTGTCTCCATCTCTCTCTGCCCCTCTCATGCTCACGCTGCCTCTCTCTCTCAGAAATAAATAAACATTAAAAAAATTTTTTAAATAAAAATACATTTATCATTATTTGACATAACAACATTTTCAATGGAGTCCATTCAAGATAAAAAATATTTAAAATCACAAAAAGTTAAATAAGGTAGCTGGTTAAAGCACAGGCAGAGATGAGTTGACACCAGATAACCTAGCACAGCATTTTAATTTCTATCACTGGGAATTGACTGAAATCATCCTTTTAAAAAAATTTTTAAATTTATTTATTTAAATTCAAGTTAGCGNTAGTTGAGAGTCTCTTATGGCTTGTGTCCCTCTCTGTGTTTATCTTATTTTTTCCTTCCCTTTCCCTATGTTCACCTGTTGTGTTTCTTAAATTCCACATATGGGTGAAATCATATGATATCCATCTTTCTCTGACTGACTTATTTCCCTTAGCATATTATACTCTGGTTCCATTGATGTTGTTACAAATGGCAAGATTTCATTCTTTTTGATCACTGAGTAATATTCCATTGTATACATATACCACATCTTCTTTATCCATTCATCAGTGGATAAACATTTGGGCTCTTTCCATAATTTGGCTATTGTTGAAAGTGCTGCTATAAACATTGGGGTGCATGTGCCCCTTCAAATCAGAATTTCTGTAGCCTTTGGATAAATACCTAATAGTGCAATTGCTGGTTCACAGGGTAAAAATAGAACTACCTATGAATGTTTTTTGTTTGTTTGTTTGTTTGTTTCGAGAGAGAGAAAGAGAGAGCACAAGTTGGGGAGGGGCAGAGAGAGAGAGAGAATCCCAAGTAGGCTTCACACTGTCAGTTCAGAGCCCCACACAGGCTCAAACATATGAACTGTGAGATCATGACCTGACCTGAAACCAAGAGTCAGACCTTCAACTGACTGAGCCACCCAGGTGTCACTGAAATCACCCTTTTTATTGAGGGATAATTTGGAGAAATAGTATTTCAAGCTTGGAGATAGATAGATCAATAGATAGATAGATGGATGAATGGATAGATAGATGCCAGTAGATAGATAGATAGATAGTTACATAACTTTAAAATAAACAGATACTTATTTGTGGTTAGTTTTTCCTGGTGGTTAATACTATGAAGACTACTAGAATTTAGGCAGGACACAGAACAGCTATTATGAAATGAAAAGTGGATCAATTTTATTGTAATTTATTCCTATGCATACTATACTATGCATATCATCAACTAAGTGCTGTAACTCATTATCAACATTTCAGTTCATACTGCATAGTCATTTGTACTGTGCTTGTAAAAACCCACCCTTGTATAATTATTTCCAGCCACCAGTAATACTAGAAAGTACTAGAAAGCACAATTTTTAATTTTTTAAATAAAAATAATCATTTTTATTGTGAAAATCTGTGAAATACTTGTTAGCACCTTTTTTTTTGAGAGAGAGAGAGAGAGAGAAACTTAAGAAGGCTCCACATTTGGCTTTGAGCCTGACACAGGGCTTGATCCCTTGACCCTTGGATCACGACCTGAGTTGAAATCAATAGTTGGATGCTCAACCTCCTGAGCCACCCAGGTGCCGCACCACAATTTTTAAAATCTGAATATTTTTAAACATGCCTGTAGGTATGGCCAGCATACTAACACACTCTCAGTTTACCCTGGGCAAGGGATATGTTTTTTGACCTATGGTCCCTATTCTTGTCACAGGAGTCTGACACTTAAGTTACATAAAAATCATTTCTCAGTGAGAAGCAATTTACCTTTGCACTATGAATTCTGAAAATGCTCAAGTAACATTTATGAAGGTGCTAAGATTTGTGCAACAAAACCACAGATGGATAGGTTGAGGTTCATCTTTTCTTCCTCTGTCAACCCACCTCCTGGGAGAGGTGCTGATGAGCAGTGAAATGACCATATGCTTAATGCAGCCAGAAACACCAAAAGAGAAAAAAGAAATCAACATAGTCTGCTCCTGAAACTTCAAGTGTTTCCTAGGCTCTAAAGAAAACCCCACAGAAAGTAACAGATCTCAATCATTACATCGAAAGCAAAAAAAAAAAAAAAAAAAAAAAAAAAAAATGGAA